>NC_136057.1:1209431661-1209919161 GCF_964261635.1 Lissotriton helveticus
CGATTGCTTCCATGCATTTGTGTCAGCACTGAAACAGTGCAGCCTTCCCTTTCATTATAAAACAAAACAAATCAATTTTTGTAATCAGGCATTCTCAGACCTGATGCCCTACAAAAGGCATTCTCGCAGCTAAGTGAAGGCAGTCATACAAATACCATCCCAAGGTACCTGATCAGACTCATCTTTGGGTGTGAACCTCTGGAGAGGTTTTGCTGTCAAGGAAAAGCCTGGAATTCATTGTCGACAGTAGCCCACCACTTCTAAGTACATGCAGACTTCTTTCTTGGATAGGTACTAGACTCGTATTAAGAATCTCAAAATTCTTTCTTGTGACACTTTCCTTGCTCCTTTTTCAAAGTGGTGTCCTTAGTACAGGAGTGGAGTTTGGCAAAATTGTATCTTAGTTGGGGATACTTTATGTCCATTATCTGCCAGATGATTTAGAAGGGCAATAGTATCAGTCTTGCAAGCTTCCTTGGTATTTGATGCCACCCGCATATCGTCAATATACTGTACTAGTACTGAGTGATTTGGCATTACCAGAAACTCAAGAATCTTCTTGAGACTCTGGTTGAAGATTGAGGGGCTTTCTGGATACACTTGTGGAACTCGGCACCATGCCAAAACGCAATTGCCAAAACGTAAAACAAAAAGGAACTGGCTATCCTCATGCAAAGGAATAGAAAAGAAGGCCAGGCACAAGTCAATAACTGAAAAACATTTGCCCTCACATGGAATCTGAAACAATATCACAACTGGATTTGGTACCACAGGACAACATGGGCCAACAATGGCGTTCACTTTCTGCAAATCATGCACAATATGATACTTCATATTCGGCTACTGCAAGCCCATAAGATGAGAGTTACATGGACTCCCCCATTATCTCCTTTACAATTCCTTGCTCAATGATTCAATCAATCAATCAATCAGGTGTTTGTTAAGCATGACTACTCACCCATAAGGCTCTCAAGGTGCTGGGGGGGGTGGTTTGCAAGTTCCAGTCCATCAAGGAGGGGGTCGGTCGAAGAGGCTGATTTTGAGGTTTCTTGCAAAGATGGGGAGCAATATTGTCTGTCTGAGGTGGAGCTGGAGGTCGTTCCAGGCTTTGGCCCCGAGGAAGGAAAATGAACAGCCTCCCTATCTGGTCTTTCTGGTGTGGGGGACCATGGCGTAGGAGAGCTGGGCTGATCGTAGGGGCCTTTGGGGTGCATGGAATTTGAGTCAGCTGTACAGGTATGCTAGTCCGGTGTTGTGGGGGGCCTTGTGAGCGTGGGTGAGCATCTTGAAGGTGACTCTAGCTTCGATAGGGGGACAGTAGAGTGTGCGCAGGTGCTGGCAGATGTGGCAGTGTCTTGACAGGTTGAAGACCAGTCTTGCAGCGGCATTTTGAAGGTTGTGTAGCTTGCAGTGAGGTTTTTGTTTATTCCGATATAGAGTGAGTTGACATAGTTGAGTCTGCTGGTGATCAGGGCTTGAGTTATGGTCTTTCTGTGTTCGAGGGGGATCCGTTTGAAGGTCTTAAGTACGAAGCGGAGGGTCTGGAAGCAGGAGGACGAGACAGAGTTGATCTGGCGGTCCATTTTGAGCTCTGAGTCCAGGATGATTCCCAGGTTGTGTGCATGGTCCATGGGGGTGGGTGGGCTTCTGAGTGCGGAGGGCCACCAGGTGTTGTTCCAAGCATCGGGATTTGGGCCCATGATGAGTACTTCCGTTTTGTTGGTGTTTAGTTTCTAGGCAGCTGTTTTTTATCCGTTTGGCGACGGCTTCCATACCTTCTCAAAAGTTGTGTCTGGCAGTATTGGGTTCATTGGATAGGGAGAGGATGAGTTGGGTGTCGTCTGCGTATGACACAATGTTGAGTCCATAGGTTCTGGCAATGGTTGTGAGTGGAGCCATGTAGACGTTTAAGAGCGTAGGGTTTGAGGAAGGACCTCTTGGGGACTCCACAGGTGGTTGGTATAGGGTCCGAGAGGAAAGGGGGGAGTCTGACCCGCTGCATTCTTAACCGGAGAGGAAGGAGCAAATCCAGTTGTCTTTGTATTATGGTGTGGTGAGAGACTGTGTTAAACTCCGCTTAGAGGTCGAGGAGAAAGAGGGCTGCTGTTTCTCCTTTGTCCAGTCTGTAGTTTTTTAGGCCGGTGAGGTCCGCCAAGGGTTTCTTCAGGAGGGGGTTGATCTTGGCATGTTTCCAGTTGTTGAGGAAAGAGGCGGTTGCCAGGGAGTGGTTGATGGTGTGGCAGAGCGTGGGTGCAATGCGGTCAGTGGCTCTGTTGAAGATGTGGTGGGGCAGAGGTCCGTGGGGTCCCCAGAGTGGATTGACTTCATCGTCTTCAGTGTGTCTTCGGTGGCGAGGGCTGTCCAGTTGTCTATCACTGGCTTCAGGGTGTCAGGAGTGATTGGTGAGGGTTCAGTGTGTTGGTTGTCTACATCGAAGATGTCGTAGATGCTCTTCATTTTGTGGTGGAAAAAGGTGCTGAGTTTGTCGCAGAGGTCTTGTGAGGGAGGGATGTCAGTTGACTCGCTGGTGGGTTGTGCAAACTCCTTGATGATGTTGAAGAGTTCTTTGCTGTTGTGTGCATGAGTGGAGATTCTGTCTTCAATCACTTTTTTTCTTGTTTTTCTGATGAGTTGATGATGGGCGTTGGTGGCGGCTCTGAAGTTGTTGTGGGTTTCTGTGGATTTGGTGTTCCTCCAGGCCTTCTCGAGGAGTGCAAGTGTGTCTTGACTCTCGAAGTTCCGTGGTAAACCACCTAACTTTCTTGGCATGTGTATTGTTGTTTTTCTTGAGGGGGCTATGGTGTTGGTGCTGTCGGAGATCCATCTGTGCAGGGTTTGGGCTTGGGTGTTGGGGTCGTCGTTTTCCGGGATGGTTGGGGTGGAGTTGCTGAGTGATGAGGTTAGCTGGTTGTCGGTGATTCTGGTCCAGTTTCTTCATGGGAGCATGTGCTGGTGTCTGTGGATGGTGGGTGTTCTGAAGGTGAAGTGGACACATCGATGGTCAGTCCATGGGAATTCAGTGGTATGGCTGAAGTTGATGGAGTTTCCTGTTGTGAAACGGGGGTCGAGGGTGTGTCCTGCTGAGTGCATGGGTTCTCTCGCTATCTGGCAGAGTCCAATGTTGTGGAGGTTATCCAGAAGGGATGTGGTGCTGGGGTCCAGTTGGTTGTTGAGGTGGAAGTTGAGGTCTTCCAGTAGGGTGAAGTTGGTGGATGCAATCCATGCGGGGAGATGATGTCCTTGATGGAATTTCTGAAAAGTTTGCGGGGTCCACGTGTTCAGTAGATGAGGGTTCCTCGGAGGGTGAAGGTAGGGCTGGCCAGTATCTTGAAGTGAAGGTGTGATCTATGGGCTCATCAGGGAGTGTGCGCAGGCGGAGGTTGGATTTGTGGACGATGGCAATTCCTCCTCCCTGGCGGTATGATTCTCCTTGTTGGAGGAACGTGGAGTCCGGTCCAGGTTTTCGAACAGTACCAGAGCACCAGAGCCTCAGTCGAGTCTGGGTGAGCCCGAGCCCCAGAAGGACACCGCTGTTCTCCGCTACTCTCAGCCTTGTGCGGGTTGCACGATTGCTCACCAGGAGGAAGAGAGCAAGAGAACTGCTGCTTGAGCCGCTTGAGCCACCTGAGTTTTCCAGGGCGGTTCGCAGCTTCCCGGCACCCGCGATTCTGCGATTTTTGTTTGGCGGGCTGCTGGCACAGCGAGCGGCCGGAGCAGTTGTGCGAGAGAGCGGGGGTCAGTTTTTGGCGCGGGGAGTGAATAGTGCCGGCCAGCACCTGAGGCATCAGTGGAATCGGCGGAACGCGGGTTGAGATGGGTTGAGACGGTTTGAGCAGGCTGGACTGCCTGTAAACTACCTGTCCCCGCTCTCTTGCCCCACTCTTGTCGCTCTCTCTCCCCAGCCACGTTTCTCAGACTGATTCACAGCTCTGCTGCTCTTCTGCTGCTCTTCTGCCACCCCCTTCTGCCACCCCCTCTCGCTCCCGAGCTCCCATTTCCCCTTGGCTGGGATATCATTGATATCAGAGCGCATTAGATTACGCGGAGCATGGAGAGGCAGCGAGGGGGACCCAGTAGAGGTCCTTTGCACTGGTCTTCACCCCTGGGGGTTTGGGGGTTTCTTTGGCACTCAGCGTTTCTGTCTTGCTGCCTCACCTGTGCCATCAGGCCTTGGGGCAGGGCATCAACTAAGCATCAGCAAAAGTAGCACCAAACCATCAAACCAGCACCAAATCAGCAAAAAGCAAAAGAGACTAAAGTGTCTAAAGGCAGAGAGGGAGAAAATACGAAAGACACCAAACACGGGTTGCGTCCAGTCCAGCCCAGCCCAGACCCTGCAGTCCCTGCAGGGAGCAGGATTGAACACGAGAGCCACAGCAGAGGTAGCAGAGGAGAGGCTGTGCCAAAGGGGCCAAAGCTGCAGGCAATCTGCTGATACAGGTTAAATGAGGTCCGGCATATCAAGAAAGGCACTGCCACTCAGAACAAAGGGCAGAAAAGGCAAGAAAAAAAATCACATAGCTGAGCAACGTGCAGAACCAACACTAGCTTCAACCAATCAGCAACAGCCTGCAATCACAGCACAGCCAGGACCCAGTAGGGCTATAAGTTCCAGTCAACCTAAGATTTACACAAAATTCAACTTTCTGAGGAACCCAGGGTCAGCCCTCTTCTCAAGCACTGCAACCTTAAAAGGTCTGCAATCTCCACTATTACCTTGACAGACCCAAGCTTCCACCCAAAGCATAGCTTTCAAATAACTCAACGACAAAGACAGGGCACCAGACCAACCAATCCTCCAACCCAACACCATGCTACAACCTCCAGGGGTGCAAACGCCAGAAACTGCTCCTCTTGCGGGTACGTCTAGGAACTTAGGACTTTCCCCAACAAAAATCAGTCAACAGACCAACCCTCAAGAGATCCCTGCCCGCGGACTACAAGCTTCAAGAGACCTCCACACCTCTACAACAATCAGACGCTGGGGATGAGGATGGGGCTATCAAACAAACAAAGGCTGCGAGGGTCAACAAAGAAGCCTTAAGGAGATTAGGCGTTGAACAAGTCAGCATAAGCGGCGTAACCAACATAAGTCTCAGAAATAACATCTTGTACAGTAACCATAGCACCCCCATTAAAAGAAAGGACCTTTCAAGCAAAAAATCACCTACAACTAAATCACCCCTGGACCAATTGTGTGTACTTGCGCAAAACGGAGGTACAGGAGTGGGAGCCTGGGCACAGGAACTAAATCAGAAAGCAGAGGGGAGGGAGTTTATGCCCTTTCTGACCCCTCAAGAATGGGAAGACATGCTCGCAACCTACTCACCAAATCAGGAACAGGATCGGGGACAGGAACAAAGGGAGGCCTACACCACCACAGAACCCTTGGGGAATGCACACCTCACAGAACATCTCAATAAGGGTGCAGATAAACTTGCGCACACAAAATAACAAAATACTCGTGTTTGGGCTTCACTGCTAAATACAATACAACTGGCTGTCAACACACTGCAATTTCAATCTGATAAGATAGAGATCCAACTAACATTACTAAATACACTGCAGTTTTTACTGCCAGCATTGATGAGGAATTGGGAAATCTGAGTGGTCTAATAACCAGAGCACAATCCAGCTCCCAACTCAGATGCAATTGCGACCAGTTCATCAACAAACTATCTACTCTGCTTTAAATTTTAGGTAGCCTGGTAAAGGACATCAAAAGTGTAACTGCAGGGAAAACAACAAAAAGTCAGGGCGATTCTATCAATCTGGAGGGACCATTCAATGATCAAACAACCAGCAATAGGCATGGAGGAAATGTCAAGGTGGTCACTGAGAACAAGGGCAGTTCTAGAAATGGAGGATCTCCAAAACGTAATGCAAAGCAACGCCGCCAACTGAAAAGGAAGGGGCGCAACCAAAAGCCCCAGACAACTGCAACAGCTTATTTCCCCCTATTTTCAGATCCAGCTAACAAACGTGAGTCTAAGCTAGCTGACCCAAGCGCTGCAAAACAAACACAACTGTCACCAAACATCCCCAAATATCCTACGGAACAAGAAGTAGCCCTACATCAGGCTTCAGTAAGCAGGGCAGGTGGAGAAATCAGAGATGGCAACGGACAAAGGGACACATCTATGGCCTTTTTGGACCACAAAGAGGTGAAAAAACAAGATTTGACTATTACTCCTTCAACAACAAACCCGGACAGCGGTCATAATACTCAGCAAACACAATGCCAGGACATGAGGGGTGAGACCAGGGTTCCACATAAATCAGCACACCCACAAGAAATAACGGGAGAAGCGTGTAAAGCCAAGGCCCAAAAGCCAACCAACACAAACTACATAAATACTAACAATAATTCGAGTGTAACAACAAGCCTAACCAGGATCCATTGCTCAAAGAGCCTAAAGGGCCTATCAGTTTGCTAAATGGGAATTCGACCTGGAGGCTCTCGGATAGAGGGTTACAGAACGGGTTGCAGGCTTTAAAACAAACCTCCCCCACGTCAAGTAAACACAAGCACATCCCAAGAAATCTCACGGACAAAGCTTTAAGCATAAAACTGGAAACACAGCCCAAAGAAATGACCAGCAGTACACTCCATTTCAAACCACTGGCACAGCAAATCCTTTGCCGCCAGCAAAACAAAGAAGACATCAGGAAGCAGAGATTCTGGTATGTTATCCTCTATATACCTCCAAGGGCTCTCAGGACATAATAAACCGAGGTAACATCCTAAGACTAACGGCGTCAATACCTAACCTTGCTGCCATAAGGTCAACGGACCTATTCTCATACGTACCACCAACCCACAATTTCCAGAGGCCACAAAAACAACGTGGACCAAAAGCGAAATTGCAGAGGCAATCTTAGCCGAATTGGCCATATTTCAAAGATGGGGCATTGATATTGCCTCCTTTCAAAAACCATCTTATCCATCGCCATTACTAAGTGACGTAAACCCGGAACCTGAAATTCGCCAACCGTACCCAAATTGTGTACTCAGAGGAGCACGTGGTAGATCCCACCAACAGAGTGCTAACACCGATTAGCACCAACAAGAAACGGCTCTACAGGCAGCTGTTAGAACAAGCCAAGGTTTGAACAAGGAACCATTATCGCACACGAGCACCTTACACACAGAGCAGCATTGATGCAATCGGCGAGATAGAGACCACAGCAGAGCTAAAGGATCCCTGCTCAGACTATGCTCGTGGAACATAAATGGCTTAGCAACTAAAATTGAGGACCCAGATTTCCTGCAGTATGTAACAAACTTTGATATAATTTTCCTTCAGGAAACCTGGCTTTTGGCCCCCCAGCAGATTGAGGGCTACACCTGTTATGCCAGTTGAGCAATGAGGAGGGGCAGATTTGGCCATTGCTCTGGCGGGCTGGCAACCTACGCCTCTACAACAAGAATACCCTCATCGACTATTATGGACTCAATGTCAAACCCAATAATAGCCGTCACAATTTCAATCCTAATTGAGGACGAAGAAACAGAGGTGTGACTGATCAATTCATATGTCCACCCTAAAGCGAAAGACTCCACAGCACTCGCAAGTCAAGCAGAAAAGTATGTTACTGAGAAGAAAAATCCGATCTTCATTTTGACAGGGGACCTAAATCAGTATCTGATAGGCTCATCACAAGGAGAGAAAGTAGCTATACAAAATGGAATTCACAATATACCAATACAAAGTCATCCACTGCACAGAAAGAAGAAGTACTGCAGTAGTCGACTACTTGCAGATCTAGAACATCTAAACCTTTGAGCTTTAAATGGAAGATTTTCGGACGACAGTCCACCAGTTGATTCTTATTATTCCCCGAAAACAATCTCCATACTGGACTTTACCTTTGCAAGATTGCACTCTATCCATACATATGTGGGTATAGAATAGGGGATAGGGGTGATAGTGATCATTGCCCCCAGGAATTCCAATTAACAGCGACTGCAGAACGATCAATCAGCATGGACGTAACTCTGGGTTGTACTCTATGTCCAACCGTAGAAGGATAACATGTACAACAAACAACATAAACTCTAAGGCTGAAGCAGCAATTCAACTCTTCAATTCATTCAGCTTAAAAGACCAAATAGATCACTGGGAACAATTCACAGCCAAGCTCCTAGATTGACACGCAGAAACTTTTGTCACAAAAATGAACTCCCAGAAAGCATGGGAGAAAAACAAAATTTCGGAGGATCAAAGACAACAGTTGAAACACTTCAAAAAATCAATAAATGCAACTCTGTGCAGGCTGAGAAGACTCCCAGAGAATGCCACTGTACGAGCCTCCTTGAATGAGCAAAGGGCAAAATTAAAAAGTCTGAAATGTAACATCAACAGGGACAGGGAGTGTGAGAATGCGTTTTGGGCTAAACTCCTTCATGATACAAACAGTAATAATAGCGCCCGTTCTGGAAGACGGTGAACGGGATTATTCACCCACACAATGAAGATATTGGGTCACATATTTCGGAAGCAAACTGGATAAATTTCCCTACCACCCACTTCAACATCCAAACATATAGCGCAGGAACTCTCAAGGCCAATATCAGGACATCTGGAGAACAAGCCGGAGAAAGCAAAGTGGAGATGAGGGATCAGGAGCTGCCACCCAAAAGACAACAGAGCATTAAGCACAGATAACCGTTCTCTGCCCCTCTTAATTAAAAAGCAGATAGCTAAAAGGAGGAAGGAAGGGGCTCCGATCCGAATTCCACCAGCCCTGTTCAAAGCGAAGAGCGAAGAGCGAAGAGCGAAGAGCGAAGACTTGGCTGACATCCTGCAATTTGTGTTTCTGGAAGTCAGGCGGCTAAACAGAATTGTGGAATCATGGAAGGGCTCAGCAATAGTGCTAATCCACAAAAAAGGTGATAAAGGTGTGCCCAACAACTATCGCTTAGTCGCTCTTATAGACAATGAAGCAAAATACTTCTCTATACTAGAGGAGCTGACAAACTGGGCGGAAGCGAATTCAAGAATACCGCTGAATCAGACCGTCTTCCGCAAATTGGCAAGCACATCGACAAATATTCTCACAATCTCACTAATAATCGATGCAGCCAAAGCTTAAAAACTACCTCTGCATTTATGCTACATCGACTTCAGCGCTGCCTCCGACAACTTTGAGAGGGGTAGATTGTGGGGGAAACTGGTATAATGGGGAATACCGCAACATATTTTAAACATGCTGAAACTTCTCCATTCTCCATACTGATACCTGGGTGCAGGTGAAACTAGCCGGTGGTACCCACATATTGGTGAAAGTTCCTACACTACGCTACAGAAAACAACTTAAAAATAACTGAGCAAGACAAGAACAATGTCAATAAACTACAAAAAGAACCTTCATAAAAGCTGGTTCCTTGGTGGCACAGAGCCTGACCGAGTGCAGGGGTATCAGTACATAGTAGTCACATTTGACAAGGACGGGTCGTTTTGGCGCCAGAAAGAGGACACCAGAAGGAACGGTCTGCTGATTGCACTAACACTGAAAAACCTCGCAAATAATCTGATGGGGCATACCCTGACTCCATTTCTGAAGGTAGCCCGGGCTAAATTACTCCCCTCAATTACCTACGGCAGCGAGGCAATGCGAGGAAGAGACGCAAAGGAGATGGAAAAGACACAGCTGAAGGCTTATAGAATCTTGTTCAGCCTTCCATCCTACACATCACCGGCTCAATAAGGCTCAAATGTGGCCTTCTACGACAAGATCTAGCCAGGCACGGAGCTTATATCATCTGCTTGCATAGGATCAGAAGTGCCACCACAGATACAATAAATTAACTGCTGTGGCAGGACATACAACACAGGGAGTACTCCAAAGCCAGATGCTATCTACAGACAGCCCTAGAATCTACCCAACTTACAGAACTCTGGGACGCACAAATTAGCTATCAC
Source organism: Lissotriton helveticus (assembly GCF_964261635.1). Lineage (NCBI taxonomy): Eukaryota > Metazoa > Chordata > Amphibia > Caudata > Salamandridae > Lissotriton > Lissotriton helveticus. The sequence goes on from NC_136057.1 coordinate 1,209,441,588, forward strand.
AACTTTAAAAAAACTGGTCTGAAAAACCTTAAAACAAGTCTTCTTGGTGGAAGATAAAGCAAGCTTCTCACACAGATCTCACGCCTGGATGACGCTTAATTCCTATAAAACACTGGCTCTGTAACCATATTTTAACCAGGGTTACCCAAAGTCCATAAAAATGAACTTTTTATGGTACAGGATGGGAATCCTTCTGTGGGCTCAGCATCTTCCACCATGGCAAAGGTCACTAGCACAAGAGCCGTGCAAGTTGTGCAAAACCAAACAAGGTGAAATATTACATCTAATCTGCTTATGCAAGGACCTGCATCAAGCACGGAAACCGCTTCTCAAAGAACCCTTCAGACAGAAAGGCATCCGCACCAGGAGGCAAGCGGTGCTAGCATGCTTAAATTCAGAAAACACACAACTTAACTGCAGATTGGTCAAATTCCTTATGATGGCTGAACAGAAAAAGCCCAAGATTACAAAAATCTGAACTAGGCCTGGGCAGCACACTGATAACAGGGACAATGTCCTTAACCAGTACATAATAAGAACAAACTGCAAGTAGTAAAGGGATAACTCTCTAAACAAGTGGAGAAATCCTGACCAACATAACCACAATGTCCTTCAAAAGAAACCCACACAACATGTGTCTGCAAAGTACAGTGTCCAGACACACAATGGGCACATATCATGCCTATAATTAACTCTGTTTTTATTTTTGCAAAGACTCATCCAACATTCGATTTAAATTCGGTTTTAATCTGAACATTCCCGTGTATAAACAAAAATAAAAAATATATGTATTTTTGTATTTTATTCTGCAATTTTGCAATGGTTTGAAGTAATTATGCAGGAAATAAACAAACTTGAAACTCCTCCGCGGCGGATGGGGCGGTCCTTCCTGGAGATCTTGTATCCTTGTGTAATGGCGATGGCAATGTAGTGTAATTCCTATATCCTTAATAGGCTCTGCACATTGGAACAACATACACTATAGGTTTGACATAGGACTGAGGTCTGAATGTCTCTATCGAGTATATTAACCTTAATTGTGTGTGTGCCAGCTAACTTAGAGGTCACTAAAAACTTTCTCAAATAAACAAGAAGGGATTAGTCTCTGACAACCGCCTAAACATGACAACTTTGTTTCCCCTAGAACCAGTACAATAGCTTCAGAGTCGTGGAAACAATAGATAACTATTTCACTCAGCCGATCGTGCATGCTTAGTTTCTACAGAGTTGCATAGAAATAGAGAGACAGGCGTTTCAATAAAAAGGGGTTTATTGAACAGTCTTATTTCTCTTGCAAGAGATATGAACTTCTAAAATCGTTTGACAGAATGCGAAGTATAATGCGTACAGCGCGAACAGTAATATAAAATAATACTGTATTAGCATTGCCTGTTGCTATGACATATATAAAAATACATACATAAATAATACAGGCTAAAATACTCAACTGGTGCTTCTAAAATATGCCTACCCCAGTGTACCTAACCTAGGTCTAGTACCAGGGAAGAAGTAGGTGTTGTTTAGATATAGTTTTAGTTCTGCCAAGACTTGCCAAAGATTTCTCTAGGTTCTAATCAGCTCCATACCTTAGAATGAGAGAGGTTGGTATCTCTTTCCCTGGACTCCATTTCCCAACACCCCACAAGGGGAGTCAGAGACACTAGAGCTGGATTCTCTTCTCAGGAGGATGACAGCTTCTAGTCAGTGCGTCAGCTGGAGAGTTGGCTTCCTTCGGCACTTGCTGTAGCGTAAGAACGCGGCTCTCCCCTGGACGGAGCTCTCTAACCTCCGGCCCATCTCCCTCTTGCCGTATTTCAGCAAGCTGGCCGAGAAGCATGTCAACGCACACCTGTCCAATTACATCGAGGCAGCGGACGGCCTAGACCACTCACAATCTGGTTTTAGGCCAAACCATAGCACCGAATCAGCCCTCTTGTCAGTGACAGATAACATCAGAATGTCACTTGACAGGGGGAGCTCAGTGATTCTGGTGCTATTGGACTTGTCCGCTGCCTTCGACACGGTGTCGCATCAAATTCTTCTCGACCGCTTGAAGGGAGTGGGAGTAAAAGGGACCGCCCTTGCGTGGCTTGGAAGCTTTCTTGAAGACAGACAACAAGGTGTCAAACTAGGCTCCCATAAATCTGTCTGCAGGAAGCTCACGAAGGGTGTGCCACAGGGCTCATGCCTGAGCCCCACGTTATTTAACGTATATGTGGCCCCCTTGGCGGAAATTATAAGATCTTACGGGTTCTCCCCAATCTCTTACGCTGATGACACTCAGCTGTTGTTTCCCTTCCAAACTATCACACCTGCAGTCATGCAATCCTTCCAAAATGGCATGAGAGCTGTGGCAGGTTGGATGGCCCAGAACTTCCTCCAATGCAATGTGACTAAAACCGAAGTCATGTTGTTTGGAGGGGCCACCCTGCTCTGGTCTCCGGATTGGTGGCCACTCGAGCTAGGACCTGTTCCAACACCCAAACAGACCATCAAAAACCTAGGAGTACGCCTGGACCAAACTCTGATTCTAAAAGATCATGTCAGCCAAGTCACGGGAACGTGTTTCCGAATAATTGGTCTTTTACGACGTATCTTCCCTTTCCTGCCTAACACCCACAGGAAAACGCTGGTACAGGCACTAGTTCTTGGGCGGGTAGACTATTGTAACGGTCTACTCATCTCTGCCAATCATGAACAAATACGCAGACTGCAGGTGGTGCAGAACACCGCAGCAAGACTCATCTTGAATGCCCCCCCCGCACCCCGTCACGCCCTCTCCTTTCCCTCCTTCACTGGCTCCCAGTGCGACAACGGGTCATCTTCAAACTTTGCTGCATAATGCATAAGTGCATCTATGGGTCCGGTCCCAAATACCTGAAAGACATCTTTTTCCCCTACTCTCCTGGACGTGCTTTGCGATCCAGCAACACTATGCTGTTGCATGTACCCAAAGTTACCAGAGCAAGACAGGGTGGCCGAGCACCTTCTCTCAAAGGCCCCCTGTTGTGGAATTCCCTTCCACCACAGCTGAGACATGTCCCCAATCTCCTTTCTTTTAGAAAAAAACTAAAAACATACCTATTCACCCAAGACTAATTCTTTTTTATTATCCCTCTCTGTCATTCCCTCTATAAGCTTGTTCGACTCATACAGAAGCTACGCGCGGAGATACCCCTTCGGGGCTGATTCAGGCGCGCTATAAGAATATAATAATAATAATAATAGCAAGCTGTGTTGTGCAAGTAGGTAATCAAACTGCACCGAACCACACCGTGCTTTGCCATAGCAAGTGAAGGTATATTTATACCTTGAAGGTGTTTAGGAATGCCAGTATTGACGTGAAAGTCGGGCATATGAACGTCATGAATGAACCCCTAAGGAATAGATGTTCATGCATAATAAATGAGTTCTTGGAGAAATCAGTATCCAGGCTAGGGGAAGTCCCTTCAGCTTAAGAGTCAGGTTTTCCAAGAAATCGTTGTGACGTAGATGAACGGATGGAAGTAGCCATGCCTGTATTTGGGTAGCATGGGCTATGCCTAAATAAGGACAGGTTTTCTATGCTTATATAAGGGCAATGTGAATTGTACCTATTTAAGGGCATGAATCTGGAAAATGCATACGGTAATCTAAATCGATAGACAACAGCAAAGTCCGGTCCCGAAATGGTGTTGGTCCAGGTTTCGGTGAAGAACGCTACATCCAGGGTGGTGCTGTCGAGTAGGTCCCAGATTTTTGTGGTGTGCAGAGGGATCGGACATTGAGGAGGATGCTATGCAGGGTCTTCCGTTCGGTTGTGTTCTTGCGGGCGGGTTGCACTGGGTCTGTGGTCATGGCAGTGCTGCAGGTGTGCTGGCAGCAGTGGCAGCTGAAGGGTCTGTGGGTGTCGGCTGGTGATGCTAGCTTGGAGTTCTTGCTGCCTAGGTTGAGACGTGGAATGCCACTGGGTCATAGCGTTGGTGGTGTGGAGGTCTAAGGTTCCGGGCGCTGGTTGTGGTTGGGTCGCGGACAGGCGCAGACGGGCTTGCCTTTGGGGCGCCTTCGGTGCGCCAGTAGCGCGGCTGCCATTAAGTAGGGGTTGGGAAAACCTGGACAGCTGGGAGGCGGGCGCGGCGAGGGGAGCTGGATTGGGTCGGTCGCCCTGCGGGGGAGAGGCCACAGGGGCACCAGCGGCGGGGAAAGGTAAAGCGGGAAGAAATAAGCAGTATAGAAAAAGGGGAGATAAGCAGAAATATAGCAGAAAAGAGCAGAGATGCAGAGAAGTGAAGAATGGTGAAAAATAAAAGACGGTAGAAAAACGAGTGAAAACAAGAGAAATAGTGGAGCGAGAGGAAGGAGACAGAGGTCCACTGGACCACCAAGGATGAGGCGCAGGGAACCCGTGGGTGGAGGAGGGATTCGATCACCAATACTCCAGAGTGCATGGGCAGGGGCAGGCCTCACTTAATGGTGGAGCTGCGAAAGTGGGGGAGCAATTTCATCTGTTCTGGTATTTATCCCCATTCTTGGAAACAAGCCATAATTAGACCTCTTCTGAAGAAACCTAATCTAGATTTTAGGGACTGTAAGAATTACCGTCTCATCTCTCTGCTTCCTGTTCCAGCAAAAATCCGGGAGGCACATCTCAATAAGCAGTTGATGAAAATTGCAGATCGTCAATCCTGGCTCAATCAATCACAGTTTGGATTCAGAAAGCATAACAGCACAGAAATGACCCTGGTTACAGCCTCGCATCACATCAGGCGCACTGTGGACGAAGGGCAGAGAGTTGTGCTAATTCTCTTGGATCTGACAGCAGCATTTGACACCATCTCTCCTATGTTGCTGCTGGACATACTTCGGAGTCTTGGTATATCCCTTCAAGCTCTTGCCCTTCTGTTCTCGTTCCTGACAGGGACATCCCAAAGGGTGAATTTAAAATCCTTTCACGCCGACACCTATTCATTACCTTGCGGAGTCCTGCAGGGGTCTTCCTTGAGTTCAACCCTTTTTAATCTGTATGTGGCACCCCTCGCTACAGTAAACCACTCGTTTGGATTAGAGGTGGTGTCATATGTAGATGACACACAAATTATGGTTACCGTCCCTAAGGGGTTGGACTCATGGTCAGAGAATGTCCGCGGCTGTATGTCTAGAGTAGCAAACTGGATGTCGGCTAACTTCCTTAAACTTAATGGAGAAAAAATGGAGGTGATGATATTCGGAGCTGGGGCAGCCAAATGGAACAGTAAATGCTGGCCTCAATCTTTAGGATGCTGCCCTGTCCCTAGTGAAAAGGCCAACAATCTGGAAGTCTTGATGGATAGGGAACTTAGCTTAAGGCTCAAGTGAACCGTACAATTTCCACATGCTTCTTGCTTATAAGGATGTTAAAAAAAATCTTCCCTTTCATTCTGCATTTAGCTTGGATCCAGGTAGCTCTGGCTCTTGTAATGGCCAGACTAGATAATTGCAATGCCCTAGTAAGGGCTTACAACATAAACTTCAGGTGCTACAGAATGCACTGGCAAGACTCATTCTGGATAGTCCTAAAGGACAATAAGCTAAAAAGGGACTAGAATACCCACATTGGCTCCCCATTGAACAACGCATCAGTTTTAAAGCACTGTGTATGGTCCATAAATCACTGCATGCCTCCTATCCTCTAAAAATGAAGATCATGTTTAAATGGTATTCCCCAGGTTGACTACTTTACTCCTCTCATCAAATGCAACTTCTGGTACCTAGGAGCAAGAAGAAGAAGTGGGGGGATAGGGCTTCCTCAGTGTCAGCTCTGTAATTCTCTACCTTTTGCACTATTCCTCTTCTGCTCCCGGTTTAGAAAAGCCATCCAGACCTGGCTGTTCTCTGCTAACCGTTGAGCTGTAGCTCCTCCATTCTTCATCTGGAAGTGTGCTCTTTGCAGTCTTTCTCTAGCGCATTGATGCCCTCGGGTGAATGCTGTGCTATATAAATTTCAAAATCAAAATCAAATCACTGACAATGAGTCAGTGGCCTTGCTCGCCTGTCCCCGCAGTGGCCACCATTAAGTAGGGGTCGGGAGAGTTGGACAGCTGGGAGGCGAGAGCAGTGAGGGGAGCTGGATTGCACCAGTCGTGCTAAGGGGAGGGGCCACGGGGGCAGCAGCAGCAGGGAAAGGTAACTGGAAGAAAGAAGGAGTAAAGGAAAAGGGGAGATAAACAGACAATTTGCAGAAAATGAGAGGAGATGCAGAAAAGTGCAGGAAGGTGAAATACAAAAGAGGGTAATAAAACAAGTGACAACGAGTGAAAGAGTGGAGCATGAGGAAGGAGACAGATGTCCACTGGACCACCAGGGATGAGGCTCAGGGAAGTTCCTGAATTGTGGAATTCCTTGCCAGTAGCCATCAGAGAAAGCTCGTCCCTGATGCAATTTCGCAGAAAAATAAAGACTTGGCTGTTTGGTCAATAACAGCTGTCGATTTAGCCTCTGTGGGAACTTTACGCACTGTTTCTAGCGCCGAGACGCCTACGGGCATTTGTTCGCGCTCTATAAATTGTAAAAAATAAATTAAATAAATAAATAAAAAAAATAGGAGGGCCTTGATCACCAACACTCAAGAGTGCAGGGGCATCTACTGGAACGCCATGACCTCTACCTTGTGACTGAAAATTCTGCTGCTGAAAACCATGTGCTGGAACTGCATTGTTAAAACTTGAAGGATTCTGACCTCTTTGAACTGCTTTCATCTGCCCTATCAATAACTTTTCCTTCAGTTTCTTATGTTTCACTTCTAATTTGTCTCTGCTGTACCTTGCGTAGCGCAAAATTTCATCAACCGGTCTGCACTGCCAGCATAGTAAACACTGATGAATCATGGAAGAAATCTCAGGTATCAAACCATTCACAAATATGTAAACAAAATGTCCCATATCCTTTTCTGCCACATTTTCCATTCCACTGTCTGAACACCAGTATCAGTCTCTAGTAATAGGCATGTACAGATTCTTTAAGCTTTTGGGTTGTTCTGTTAATTTGAGCTAATCAATTTCTTTAGGCGAATTCGTGGTTTTCAGGAAAGTAATCACTTGTTAATATTTTATTAAATACCACTGGAGATGGGGGCCCATTCTAGGAACACTCTTGGTTACGTTTCAGGCCAATCTACAGACATTTTACACTCTGTCCACAAGTCTCCAGGAACCGCAATGTCTAACAAAGTATTCAAATCTATCCAAGTACCTTCGCAATTGTCACAAACCTTTCAATCTGTCTTTACAATTCCACTGGATTATCTCTCAATTTCCGGAATTCATTTGTGAATGAAAAAATTTCTGCTCTAGTCCAAGGCACATGCACATACCCTTCCCGCATAGGAAGCATCAGTATTTCTCCATCGCCAATTACTACTGGAGACGCCTTCATTCTAACTTTCTGTGTTTCCTTCTTTTTTTTCGACCATCTACCTTCCCATTTCTCTCTCTTGCTCAATTTCTTGATAAGTGTTATTTGTTCTTTAATCTGTAAATTAATTTCAGCTGGTCTCATTTTAGCACATCCTTGTCACTAAAATTATTCTGTATGTCCTTTACAAAACTTTTGATCTCTGAATATCAGTTTCATATTTCTGAGCCAATTCAACCACCTTCTCATGTGTCTGTCTAGCTCATCAGGTAATGTATTTACAGAGAAACAATAGTTCCTACTGCTGGTAGGTATCTAATCGAGACGGACTAGGAGTTCCCAAAATCGTTTCTTCTAGCTCTGCTGTAGCTTGGCTACATCTTATGTTTTCCCCTTTACTGGGACTGAGGCAGATATAGAACTCTGATTATTAATTGGGGTACTAAACCCTTTAAGCCAATCTTTCAATTCTTGAGGAGTAAATACAGATGTTTCTCTTGAAATATTCAAATACAAATCTCCATTGGTCAAATCTATTATGTCTGCCCTCCCCCCTTGTCGGAGAAACAAGTGTAGCATTTTTGGTACTTCAGGCATTACAGGGGCGTTTGGAATCTCAGCTGTATTTCTGTTAGTCAAACTCTCACTCTGAAATTCATTGTATGGTGGTGGACAATTCATCAACAAGTCCTTTAAAATATCATCATTCACATCGCTACCTTCTCCTTTTGTTTCAGCACCCCTCTCTCCGGTCTCTATATGTTTTCTTTTTTCTTTTCAATTTCCCCATATCTCTCCTTTGACAGGAATGAAAGGGTAAATTTTTGTTCCCTGAATAACACTTGTTCTCTGTACTTTCTGTTGTGCATCACATCTAGCTTCTGCACACTGATCTATAGTTCTTTAATGTCTTCCCTGATACTTTTCTTTCTCTTTTTGATGAGCTAAGTGTTCCCAGGTATGTAATGCCTCAAATTGAGCAGATCTAGGGGGTGGTCTCATTTCACATAATTGCATCCTCAAATTCTCAAGGATTCTCAAATTAAATGTCCCATATCGAAGAAACTGTGTAATTTTGTGCCATTGTTCAAGCCAAATACATTGATGTAATCCTTTATCCATCAATAATGTATATCCCACAATTGCGATTCTCCTATTTACATGACCAGAGAATCTGGATTTCATTAAAGACACGGAGGCTAACATTATGCATTAATCCTTTTAATGCAGCTCTCACACAGCCGCTTACGTCACAAAGGTAAGAACAAGAATTAGGTGACATCACAGTATCCATAAAGGCCAGGTGCCAAGGGAGATCAGCCTCTTTTAAATGCCTCGAGTGACAGGAGAAGTTGAAACGGAGGAACAAAGCTTGAACTTGAAAGAGGAACTGGAGACCATCTTGAATTCCAAGTAGATTCATCAGTTAGAATTGTCTGAAATGGAAAGACGAGGTAAATCAAGGAGAAGGAAGGAATTAAATAATTGTAAACCAGATTAAATAACAATTCACAATTACCCTCAGGGAGGGACGGGAGGGATAATGTTAGCCTCCGTGTCTTTAATGAAATCCAGATTCTCTGGTCATGTAAATAGGAGAATCGCAATTTCATTACAAGACAGGAGGCTACATTATGCATGTTGGTAGCCTTGAATAACTGCATCAGAAACATGTTCAATTGGTTTACAATAGTGATGTGCAAAGGTATAGGCGTTAGACCAATCAGCGGATTTAAGGATAGCATCCAACTTACCACCAGACCAGAAAGACTTGCTGGCCATAGCGCTCCTGAGAGAGTGAGCCTGGAACTTAGACAGGTCAATACCAGCAAGGTTCATAGCAATTTTAACCCACCTAGCGATAGAGCAGGATGAGATGGGTTTAAAGGGACTAACGTAAGAAACTAAAAGTTGATTTGCACCAGGAGGACGAAGGTTAGACATTCTGGAATCGTATTCCTTCATGCAATCAACGACACATAGTTTTGGGTGAGAATCAAAACGAGGGTAAAAGATAGAGTCAGACATGGTTTTAGTTCTTCTAAATATTTCGAATTTAACACCAAACATGTCGTAACATCTATTAGAGATGTCAAGAGCCTTGACATCAGAAACTCTGCGACAAGAGACTAGACATAAGAGAGAGGCGAGCTTAATAGAGAGACATTTCCTGTTAAGGAGAGAATTATTAGGCCATGAACAAAAAAGATCAAGCAATAGTTTAACATCCCAAACTGATTGATATCTAGGACGAGGGGGTCTCTTAAGACGAATGCTTTTAAGAACTCTGCAGATAATAACGTTTTTACCTACCGTTTTACCATTGACAAGAGCATGGCCGGCTGAAATTGCAGATCTAAAGCAATTAATTGATCTATAGGAGAGGCCATTATCGTAGATTTCAACAAGGAAATTAACAATAGAGACTATAGGAGCCTCCACGGGATCCAGGTTCCTTTCCAAGCACCAACTCGACCATTTTTTCCAGATGTTATTGTATCTGTAATGGGTTCCGGGTGCCCATGACTCTCCGAGGAGAGTGAGAGCAGACGACGAAAGTCCAGACAGTTGGTGAGATTGCCTGACACTTTCCAGGCAAGAAGGTTCAAACTCCCCGAAACAACCAGGTGATGATCCTCTCCATCTGCGTTTAGGAGGAGGCCCTGAGTCGCGGGAATCAAGAAGGGAACGTCGCAAGAAAGTTCCAGAGCAGTGGGGAACCAGGCTTGAGACGGCCAAAAGGGAGTTATCAGAACAAGGGAGCATTGTTCCTGTCTCACCTTCTGAAGAACCCTCTGAATCATCGCAAAGGGGGGAAAGGCGTAAGGGCGAAGGGGAGCCCAAGGCTGGAGGAAGGCGTTCACAGCTAGAGCACCCGGGTCTGGCATCCAGCTGAAGTACTGGGGAAGTTGGAAGGTCAACCTGCTTGCGAAGAGGTCCACGTCGAAGGGACCCCAGAGAGTGTCCAGGGAATTGAAGATTGCCGCATCGAGTTTCCAGTCGCTGAAATCTAGAAGGAACCTCGAGTTCCAATCCGCTGAGATATTGGATTTCCCCGGGAGGTATTCTGCTCTCAAAGAAATTTTGTGTTCTAGACAGAACATCCATAATTTCTTGGCCAGATCCGATAGGTCTGCGGACCTCGTGCCACCGAGACGGTTGATGTAAGAGACCGCAGACACATTGTCCATTTTCAGAAGGACAGATCTGCCCTGAAGTGAGTGTCTGAAACTCATCAAGGCATAAAGCCCAGCGGTTAGCTCTAAAAAATTTATGTGGTGGGAGGACTCCGAAGGGGTCCAAACTCCGCCGGTGTCCTGGTCGAGGAGGCGAGCGCCCCAGCCATGGAGACTGGCATCTGATTCCAAGACGAAGTCTGGGGTGGAACCAAAGATAGCCCTTCCATTCCATGCATCCAAATTGTCCAGCCACCAAGCGAGTTCCAGTCTCGCTGGCTGATCCAGAGAGATCTTGTCCCCATACCAGAGACCGGACCGGAGGGCTTGGGCTTTCACCCTCTGGAGGGCACGGTAGTTTAGAGGGCCCGGGAAGATAGCTTGGATCGAAGAGGAAAGAAGACCCAAGAGTCTGGCTAGCTCTCGTAGAGAGAGAGATTGATGTTTCAGGACAAACCTGATTTCTTTTCGGATTTTCGCGATCTTCTTCTTCGGGAGTAAAAGAAGACAGCTTGAGGTGTTCACGGTGAAGCCTAAAAACTCCAGGGATTTTGAGGGAGTCAGGATCGACTTCTCTCTGTTTATAATGAAGCCGAGATCCTCTATCAATTCCATGGAGACCCTGAGGTCTTCTAGAATTTGTTCCTGGGTTTGAGACATGATAAGGATGTCGTCCAAGTAGATAATTAGGCGAACCCCTCTTGCTCTGAGAATCGAAACAATGGCTCTCATGACCTTGGTGAAACACCATGGGGCGGAAGAGAGACCTAAGGGGAGGGCTCGAAATTGGTAGAGGTGTCCGTCCCAAATAAATTGGAGGAAGGATTGGTGTTCCTTGGCCATAGGGATAGTAAAGTAGGCGTCCTTCAGGTCTAGCTTGACTAGCCAATCTCCTTGGAGAAGAAGGTCCCTGAGGAGATGGATGCCCTCCATCTTGAAGTGGCGATAGACCAGGTATTTGTTCACTTCCCGTAGATTTATGACAGGCCTCCAGCCTTTGTCCTTTTTCTCTACCAAGAAGAGGGTACTTACAAAATTCTTTTGTGACCAAGGAACCTCGATAATGGCTCCCTTTTTCAGCATAGAGGAGACCTCCTCCTTGGCGATAGCTAGGTGTTCCGGGGGGAGGTCCAAGGGTCTTGGAGTCGTGGATTGGTAAGGAATGTCCACGAAATCTATCGTGAACCCGCGGACAGTTTGTAGGACCCACGGGTCCTGAGTATAACTTTCCCAGACATGGTAAAACAATTTGAGCCTTCCCCCGACCTTTGGAGGGGAGGGAGGAAGGAGGGCACTTACTTGAGGTGTTGGTATTAGGTGCTCCACGGGAGGGGAAGCCTCTGCCTCGGGAACCACGAGCTCCTCGTTGGGGGTAGAACTACTTGTTCGAGGGGTAGTATCCTCTTCCTGCACCACCTCTTCCTCTGCCGGAGTTATAGGGCCGGAAGTTGGCACGGCCGAAAGAACGGCCCCTTCTTCCGGCCTGATCAAAAACATTAGATGGAAATACTTTTTTCAGGTTGCTCTGAGCCCTGTCAAGCGCCGTAAAGGTCGCGACGTATCTGCCAATTGACTTGATCATATCTTGCCCAAAGAGTAGGCCTTGAGGTTCGGAAGAAGGTTCTTTGTCGGCCAAGTCCCCGAGTTTCGGGTTAATTCTGTTTAAGACAGTTTTCCTCCTTTCCATGTTGAGGCTCGAATTGGCGTTCCCTAGGAGAACGATGGCTCTCTGGCTCCAACCCCTGATGAGTGCAGTGTCGAGGGGAGTATCTGAAATATAGGACTCCTCAGCAAGATCAAGGATTTTGGTGAGAGGGCCTAGGATGTCTAGTAGACGGTCCTGGCAGGATTTAAATGCTCTTTCGAGCCCCTTTCTAGGGTCCTTACCCAGTTTAAAGAGAAATTTAATGAGGTCTGGGTCAAGGTTGGGGGTCTGGCAGACCTTATCTCCAATCCATGGTCTCGGGCATTCGGCGCGCATAATGTTCCTTGTATCAATTTCCAAGGAGTTTCTCAACCATTTGGTTATAAACTTGCTGACATGTTCCTGGGGGGACCACTTAGAGCTATTGGGGCGTGAGATGTTGACCGGAGAAAACATTTCTCCCCCTAGGGGGTCAAGGATGGTATCCTTGGAGGAGGAAGGGGGATCTAAATCTGGAAAGGAGTTGGGGTCCGAGTCGGAGAGGTAATCATTAGGATCGAAAATGAACTCGTCGTAGGGTTCCTCGAAGGTCTCCTCCAGGTCAGAGTAGGTATCGGAAAGAGCACTAGCACCGTGACCAGTCGTGCCGCTTAGGACACCTTCCAGAGTTGTACCGCCAGGGGTACCCAACCTAGTTGTGCCGCGAGGGGCACCAATGCCTCTTGGAGCGCTAAGGCTTCCCGAATCCAGAGAGGTGCTTGGACCTCCAAAGTTCCCCGCACGACTATCTATAGTGTGCTTGGTTTTTCTAGGTGCTTTGGGCCTTGCAGGATCATTAGGGTGTTGCCCAAGGTCGCTGAGGGTCCTCTTACGAGACAATACCTCGCTAAAGGTATCGAGCATGCATGCTCTCATTTCCTTTTTCAGAAATTTTTTGAAAGCGTCACTATTGTGAGAGGGAGAGGAAGCAGTAGCATCCTCGCTCTCCATATCTGACATTTTGTTTGTTTGATAATGGAAAACAGAAGGCTTAACCTGCCTCTTATCTTTGCTCTTTTTTTTTTTTTTTTATCTGAATGAATGCCACGTTTTTTTTTTTTTTTGTAAGGTTATGCCTGCGCTGGTTATGCCTGGGTGTATTTGGGCAGGGTTGTGGTAAGATATTGCCGAAGCAGCAGTTTGTCGGTAGCTCACGAAAGCCTCGCAGCAACTGACGTGCTCGAGGCAGTGCTGGGAGAAGAGGAATGACCCTTAAGAGGCAGGGGGCGTTGCGCCGCCGCTGCCGAGGGTCATTCCTCTAACGCGGGACACGCGAGGCGGCGCAAGACACCGGGATGGCGTCGGAAGACGGCGCGAGGGGAAACGGACAGCGGGGGGAAACTGGCAGTGGAAGGTAATCCATTTCAGGATTCAAGGCATACCCAAGGGCCGATTCTGTCCACAGGAGCAAACTGGAGCCGAGTTTTAGCGGTCGGCGTGCAAGGCGGGTGTGATCGAGTGTACTGGGGGGTACAGGGAAGACACACGGTGCGGGGAAGACAACCAAAAATTGGAAGTCTTGAGGGGTCACAGCAAAGGGAACACAAACGCAGCAAATGGGAACACACGAGTCCCTATGGGGGTCAGCACGAGCGTATATATGTAAGCAAAACATAATCAGTACCATACATATGTATAGGCAAGGTTCAATAGGCAGCAATAAAGATCTATCAACATCAACAATAAGCACCTGGCCTTTATGGATAGTGTGATGTCACCTAATTCTTGTTCTTACCTTTGTGACGTAAGCGGCTGTGTGAGAGCTGCATTAAAAGGATTAATGCATAATGTAGCCTCCTGTCTTGCACAATTCTCTAGTTCAGCAATCACAACCAATAACTGCGCAACTTTCAATAACGTATTCAACCAATCTCAGCACAGATGTACACCAACCGACCAATCACAGCGCAACACACTGTGACTTCAATCTTGCTCTTTGCAGAAGGTCACCCTCCCAGAGGCACCGCTCTAGTGCTTCTGTCCTTATTTTTCAGGGATCGGTCACAAAAAGTAAAACTGGATCAATTCTACTCTGACCCCACTCACACCTTCTAGGGAGTCCCACAGGGCTCCTCATTGAGCCCAACCTTATTCAGCATCTATGTTGCCTCTTTAGCCAAGGTTATTATATCTTTTGGGCTGGAGGCTCTGTCCTATGTGGATGACACACAAATTATTTTGTCAATCACCAATAACATACAGGCGGCTGCAGCAAATTTCAAAAGCTGCATGTGGGCTGTGGCTTCCTGGATGGTAGACAACTACTGTTAGAAATGGGGATCTCTAGTTTGCAATGGTTTGCACCTTTGTCCAAATAGGGACCCTTGCTTCTAGTCAGGATAAGTGGGATACACTCCTGGATAACCCCTGATCCCCCCCTTTGTAGCTTGGCACAAGCAGACAGGCTTATCTCAGAGGCAGTGTGAAAAGCATTTGTGAACACATACAGTAATACAGTGAAAACACTACAAATGCACACCACAACAGTTTAGAAAAATAAGTATCGTTATCTAAACAAGACCAAACGGCAAAAATGCACTATACATTATTCAAAGTATTCTTAAAAGAATAGGTTATTCACTTAAATCAAGCTTCTAGCAACAAATAACTCCACTCTGAGTTATTATGACGTTGTGACAGAAGAAATCCCAAAGTACGATGCCGACCACGAGGTGTGCAACTTCGGGCCCCGGGTCAAGCGGACCCACAAAGAACAGTACCTTGGAATAGATGAAAACAAAGATAGTTCACGGTGTCGAGGAGGTGCGGCTTCGTTGGCGCTGCACGGCGTTCAACTTCTCATGACCCCTGGGAGGTGCAGCCTCGGTTCCTGCAGCGCAGGGGGGGGGTAAGACGACGGTTCCTTACTGTGTCGGGGAAACTACTGTTCATTACGATGGCGCGATGTAGATGGATACGGGGAGTAACCCATGTCGAGGATCGGCTCCACGGTGATGAAGTTGGCTTCAGAGTCGATGTGGCACAGCAGCAGGCATCGGGCCCACGTCACAAGTCGTAACAGCACTCACGGCTTCGAGCAGGTTACGACGTCGCTTGTTGGCGTCGATGTGGCAGGGCAGCCGTCGTCGGGTCTACTTCGCAAGTCAGAGCAGCGCTCAGGGCTTTGGTGCAGATTGCTAATAACAAGATAAGGGCTGGCTCTAATCAGTAAGGCTGAGCCTGATATAGATAAACAACAAGGAATATGCTAATACTGATGCTCAATTCTAAGCAGAATAAATATCCAAAATGTATAGACCACAGTTCAATACATCTGATTGCTATTAAATAGCTGTTTAATAGCAATCAGATGTATTGAACTGTGGTCTATACATTTTGGATATTTATTCTGCTTAGAATTGAGTATCAGTATTGGCATATTCATTGGTGCAGATTACGGCATCGCTCGCTGGGGTTGGTGTTGCAATTTCCTTCTGTAGCAGCTAAAACAGCAGTTCTCGTTGCAGGCAGACAGAAGGGGTGAAGTATTTGTGTTCCTGAGACTTCAAAATAGAAGGCAAGGTCAGTTTCAAGCCTGAGACTTCCTCAAGATAGTAAAAAGTACACAAAAAGTTCCTTTTCTCCTTTCCTTGGCAATAAGTAACCACTTCAGGCCAAGCCCAAACAGCACAGGGGCAGTCTCCTCCTTCAGCTTCCTTCGTTTCTCTCCTTGGTAAAGGGTTTGTCTTGATTCCCAGAAGTGATCTAAAGTTCTGGGGTCTGGGCGCCAATTTTTTTACTACTAAATCCTTTGTTCTCTGAAGACAGCGAGGGTCTGTACCCAGTTAGAACCAGTTCTGTCCTCCCTGGTGCAGCTTCCTGGCAGGAGGTGGAGACAGCATTGTTGAAAGCAGACCTGGCCCTGGCAGCTGAAAACAAATCTCCTCCCCCTACTCTCTATTCAACCATGGTCATATTCAGCCCAGCCCTGATTCATCAGACTGCTGGAGCCAAAGCCCTCTCCAGCTCCCTGTCACTCACAAATCAGACATGGAATACACAAACCTAGCAGAGGCATACCTGATGGTTAAACAAGAAAATACCTACTTTCTAAAAGTGGTATTTTCAAACACAGAATGTCAAAATCACCCACACTAAAATATGTATTTTAGCATTCTGAGTTCAGGCATACTAAACTCATTTTTCTACCTTGTTCCCTGGGTCAGTTAGGATTATAAGATGTTATAAGCAAACTGCCCATTCTGGCCTCAGGGAACAGGTAGCCTTGCAATAGTGAAAAACGAAATTAGCTGTAATTGACTATTAGGACATGCCACACTCACCAGGTCATGGCCTACCTTTCACATACAACGCACCCTGCCCATAGGGGTGACTAGCATATAGAAAAGGGAAGGTTTATGGACCGGCAAGTGGGTGCAGTTGCCAAGTCGACATGGCAGCCTCAGACTGCACACAGGCTCTGCAATGGCAGGCCTGAGCCATATTTTACAAGCAGCTTCGGTGGGTGGCACAACCAGTGCTGTAAGCCCACCAGAAGCATTTGATTTACAGGCCCTGGGCACACATGGTGCCCTGTACTAGGGTCTGACAAGTAAATCAAATAGCCAGTCATGGAGTCAATAATACATTACAACAATTTACAATAGAGAGCATATGCACTTTAGCACTGATCAGCAGTGGTTAAGTGCCCAGTGTCATAAAACCTCCAACAGCAGGCCGGAAAAAATACAGGAGGAAGGCAAAAAGTTCAGGAATGACCCTGCAAAAAGGGCCAAGTCCAACAACTACCTCCGACTCAATGGTGATAAGACAGAAGTCTTGATCTTTGGTAGTTAGAAATCTATATGGTCCTATTCTTGGTTGCCTGAAATGCCCGTCTCTTGCCCCAGCTCCCTGTCACTCACAAATCAGACATGGAATACACAAACCTAGCAGAGGCATACCTGATGGTTAAACAAGAAAATACCTACTTTCTAAAAGTGGTATTTTCAAACACAGAATGTCAAAATCACCCACACTAAAATATGTATTTTAACATTCTGAGTTCAGGCATACTAAACTCATTTTTCTACCTTGTTCCCTGGGTCAGTTAGGATTATAAGATGTTATAAGCAAACTGCCCATTCTGGCCTCAGGGAACAGGTAGCCTTGCAATAGTGAAAAACGAAATTAGCTGTAATTGACTATTAGGACATGCCACACTCACCAGGTCATGGCCTACCTTTCACATACAACGCACCCTGCCCATAGGGGTGACTAGCATATAGAAAAGGGAAGGTTTATGGACCGGCAAGTGGGTGCAGTTGCCAAGTCGACATGGCAGCCTCAGACTGCACACAGGCTCTGCAATGGCAGGCCTGAGCCATATTTTACAAGCAGCTTCGGTGGGTGGCACAACCAGTGCTGTAAGCCCACCAGAAGCATTTGATTTACAGGCCCTGGGCACACATGGTGCCCTGTACTAGGGTCTGACAAGTAAATCAAATAGCCAGTCATGGAGTCATTAATACATTACAACAATTTACAATAGAGAGCATATGCACTTTAGCACTGATCAGCAGTGGTTAAGTGCCCAGTGTCATAAAACCTCCAACAGCAGGCCGGAAAAAATACAGGAGGAAGGCAAAAAGTTCAGGAATGACCCTGCAAAAAGGGCCAAGTCCAACAACTACCTCCGACTCAATGGTGATAAGACAGAAGTCTTGATCTTTGGTAGTTAGAAATCTATATGGTCCTATTCTTGGTTGCCTGAAATGCCCGTCTCTTGCCCCTCTCCCGCACCAGTAGCAAAAAATCTTGGTGTTATAGTCAACAGCTCTCTTTCTTTTGACCCCCAGATCAACAGAATGGTCTCCACTTGTTTTGGCATCATTAGGATCCTGAGGAAAATCTTTCCAGGTCTTTCATTTTCTTCTCGAAAGCAGGCAGCTGTTGCGTTCGTCCTGTCCAGGTTGGATTACTGTAATGCCCTTTATCTGGACATCAATGAGGAATCGATCCATAAACTACAGCTTATACAGAATGCAGCGGCTACACTTGGGATGAATCTTCCTAAATTCCACCCTGTTTCGGTCTTTTTGTATGCTGCACTGGCTACCTTTAGGAAGGAGTATTTTGTTCAAGGCCCTCTTCCTTGTTCACAAGGCTCTTCATAATGTAGGCTCCGAAGGCATTAAAAGGCTCTTTCAAAGGTATGTCCATACCAAACAACTTCTGTCTGCCAGCAAAAACTGGCTGGTAGTTCCCAGATTTAGGAGAGCCAGGTCGGGGGGAATTCTCTCCCGCTGTGGGTCTCTGGACAAGACTCTTACTCTCTGTTCCGTAAGGCCCTAAAAACATGGCTCTTCACTATTTAACTGTTAGGCTCCTCTTTTTGCTTCCTATGACCATCGTCTCTATCTGCAGTGCCTTAATGCATGTGGGCAAAGTTAGCGCTTTATAAGACTAATATTCATTCATTCATTCATTCCTTTATAATTTTCTTCTGTTTCGAGTTTTCTAAGTAAATACACAAGCCAATATACAAGCGTTTTCAACAATGAAATCTGTCTGCTCCGCTAAAGAAAACTCGATTATCACTCTTACAAGGTAACTAAACAATTTTTTCTAAATTCTAAATGTTCATTCACTTCAAGTTAAATCTCAACAAGTGAGATTTAACCCGAATTGATAACGTTATTTCCTGTGATTCTGAGATCTACTATACCAATCGCTTACCACTAACACACAATAGAAAGTCCCTACTCATAAGATGTTGTCAGGAACGTTTCACAACAAACACCACAACGCAGCAGATAACCTACTCAGTGCCTTCTCACTAAGACCACCACATAGGTGTATATCTCGAAATCTTAGGCCACAAATGGACCCGATAACAGATTCAACTTCAACCTTTTTGCCTTGAGCGATATGGCGCATACAACTTTTCAACTTCAAATAACATCACATAGCCATTTTAAAACACCAAAATCTAAGCCAAAGCAATTGCAATGCACATCCCTAATAATACTCATGCTCTATCATTGAAATTAAGTCGTATTTCCATCAGTACTCTATCAATCCTTCTGCCAAACTATGGAAGTTTGTGCTTATTGGCTGGGCTGGGGAAATCTATTGTGGGCTCCCTAATTATTCACATCAGTAGACAAAACCATTACTCTGCTACCAAGTTTTATTGCAGCTGAAGCACTTGTCGCCGCTTTCTACTAGGAGTGGCCCCATACAGTTAACTTTTTCTTCAGAATCTATACTAGAGGCATTAGTTCTCAGATGGATCTTTCTTCATCGCTGTGAGGGGCGATAAAGCAGGATGTCCCACTGCCGGCCATCCACTGAGAGCCAATAATTGGCATCCAATTGACAATTTAGAGGTCAGGTTTAAATATACTACTCTCAGAACCATGCTGCAGTAATAAAGTATTGCAATTGGTAGGCCCAACCTTCTACAGAAGTTATGTCTGACAAGAATTATCAAAACCAATAGGTCTGCTGTGGCAACATGGAACAAGAGCAAAAGAACCTGATGTTCTGAGAATAATCTATGACTCTATCATGCATTTAGAAACTAGATAATTGTAGGCAAGAACATTAAGACACAATAAAAGATTCAGGCAAATTGAGATAATTTGGTTATTATATTAAAGATCCAACATCAATGCACATAAGCAGCATTTTTAGAAATGTAGTCATGAGTTTAACAGCTTGTAGTATGAAACCACATATTTAGACAAGTAAGTGTATCTCTGAATAAAAGCATCCAAAAGAGCATGGTTCAGAATTTGAGATTCTAATCACCAGCAAAGGCAGGAGCATGGATCAAAAGAATTCACAAAACATGGGCAAAGGTATCAAGTTAAACTCCACTAGGGACAAGCTCATGGGCATGGGCAAGTGGAATAGAGCATTAATCAGGAAAGTTCAGGTGTACTCCAGGGGCAGCTCCTCCACTAAGGTGGTCAAAACTTCACCCCTTTGTTCTGAGAGCAAAAAATAAATAAAAATAACATTATTATACTGTCGTTATTATCATTTTCTTTTTCCTATCTACAGGCCTGGGTTAGGGCGGGTTGGGGCCCGCCGTCTTGGGCCAACCAAACTGTCATGCGCACTTTGCATGCCCAGGCTTCCTGCCCCCATCTGCGAGCTGAACCATGGCACTCAGACCAAGCACAACACTGCATTGCAGCATTGTGATTGGCTTTGGGAAGCCTGGGTGCTTCCTGGTTCTGGGACTGCCAGGAAGAGAAGCAACGACAGAGAGACTGCAGCTGTGAAAAAATAAGTGGGGTTTTTAAAAACAAAGTTTGTTTTGTTTGCAAAATACTCCTGCCACTCCCGTTCCCTGAAAGCCACCACTGGTCTGGTATCTCACCAGACAGCTCCAAATTGTCCAGCAGGTGAGTTCATCAGCAAGGGGAAAAAGCAAGGGGCATATAAGGATAAACTAGCAGGCAGGCTTGAGGCAATGATAGTTAAGGGGGCCTCCCTACTTCCAGGAAAGTCACTTTTTATACTCAAATCGCCCATTTGTGACATCAGTTGTCACTATGCGATGGTCTGATCATCATGTGATCATTCTTCCATTCACCAGCAAAATGATATTCTAGCCTACTTTCCCACGCTGGTCATGAGAAACTACTATCAGATTTGTCCTCACAGGTCAATTGAAAAATAGCGTATTAACTTTGTTGTTCTACATGGATATAGTCCAAAGGTTGGGTTCCCACCAATTCACACACCAAGAAATATTGAAAAAGTGTCTTGATAATTAAAGAATGTTGAATAAACAGAAAAGATAAAGTAACATTTGAGGAAACGTAACAAAGGTCCATTACACCAGGCTATGAGCTAATGCAGCCTAGGGGAAAAAGGCAATTCAATGTATTTTAAAGTTAGCATTTCTTATTTAGTGAAAACAAACTCATAATTATGTTCAAGGATATTAAAATGTATCAAACATATCACATATGAGCATATTTATAATGTTGTCAGTGATTAGAACATACAAATGTTCAACTCAAATTATGACCTACTACCAAAATTTCAAAAGTACCTACATGTAAACTATTTCTAAAAATCATTAAAATAAAATTGTTTCTAAATATGTGAGATTTTTAATGTTAGGCACCTACACTGAAAGTTTCAATCATATAGCATATTGCATATAAGAATTGCACCAATTTCCATACTGTCTTTCTATACTGTTATGGTGCTCCACAATGAAGTTAGTGGGAATGCTAACTTTCATCATTAATTTTTCATGACTACTTTATTAAAACTATAAGTAAATCTGTTAATAAACATGTTAAAGTCATTATTTTAATATTCTATCTATCCAAGCATACTTTTATGGTGCTGTTGCTTCAACTTTTCTTAGTTTCAGTGTTGCTTTTCTAGATGTGCACAAAATGCACATTTGAGTTTTTGTTTATAGGCCGTGTAAAGAATGATCAGTTTTTGCGCTTAATCAATCATGAGAGCCAATATGCACCTAAAAAAACAAGCTATTTAAGCATTGAAGTCAAACTTAGATCCTAGATTTTTAAATAAAATTGTGAATAAGGGTCACAGACTTAAACTTTGATGGACTATTATCAGACTCATTTAAAAGTATTATTTCTGACAATTGAACAATGTAAAGAGACTACTTATTTTGGTGTGATGGATTACAAATGTTTTCAAAAATATGTATGCTTATAAGAACTGAATGTGATGATAAATGTTTCATATGATCTGTTTTGAGACCAAAAGTAACATTTGAGGAAACGTAACAAAGGTCCATTACACCAGGCTATAGATAATGCAGCCTACGGGAAAGAGGCAATTCAATGTATTTTAAAGTTAGCATTTCCTATTTAGTGAAAACAAACTCATAATTATGTTCAAGGATATTAAAATGTATCAAACATATCACATATGAGCATATTTATAATGTTGTCAGTGATTATAACATACAAATATTCAACTCAAATTATGACCTACTACCAAAATTTCAAACGTACCTACATGTACACTATTTCTAAAAATCATTAAAATAAAATTGTTTCTAAATATGTGAGATTTTTAATGTTAGGCACCTACACTGAAAGTTTCAATCATATAGCATATTGCATATAAGAATTGCACCAATTTCCATACTGTCTTTCTATACTGTCATGGTGCTCCACAATGAAGTTAGTGGGAATGCTAACTTTCATCATTAATTTTTCATGACTACTTTATTAAAACTATAAGTAAATCTGTTAATAAACATGTTAAAGTCAGTATTTTACTATTCCATCTATTCAAGCATACTTTTATGGTGGTGTTGCTTCAACTTTTCTTAGTTTCAGTGTTGCTTTTCTAGATGTGCACAAAGTGCACATTTGAGTTTTCGTTTATAGGCCGTGTAAAGAATGATCAGTTTTTGCGCTTAATCAATCATGAGAGCCAATATGCACCTAAAAAAACAAGCTATTTAAGCATTGAAGTCAAACTTAGATCCTAGATTTTCAAATAAAATTGTGAATAAGGGTCACAGACTTAAACTTTGAGGGACTATTATCAGACTCATTTAAATTTCTGACAATTGACAAATGTAAAGAGACTACTTATTTTGGTGTGATGGATTACAAATGTTTTCAAAAATATGTATGCTTATAAGAACTGAATGTGATGATAAATGTTTGATATGATCTGTTTTGAGACCATAATTACATTTGCTTTGCTGAATATTTATCAAGACAAATTTTGACAAGTTACTAGTTAAGCATTTATATTCTAAAGCAAAACAACTCTGTGGTGTATGAATGTGCATTGAATATTATGTCATCCCAGGGATGAATAATTTTCATGATCTATTGGTCATTTGTGGGTGCATGAGCATTCTTAGCTTAACATTTCATCTTACTAAACAAGTATGATTGTCATCAAACCTTCAATTATGATATTAGCAAAAACCTTAGTGTATTGCCTCCATCTTGAGGCAATGCCCTTCAGGTCAGTTTCCCCTAGACACTATACGATACTGATGGAGCAAGGTTTCATACGTACAGAAACTTGCTTGTATTCAACCCTCTCGAAATAACCTTCAACTTATTAATCAACATGTTTCGTCCTTTAATATTTGCATTACATGACATATTTAGAAAGCTGGGGAAGCTTGGATATGTGCTTTTACTAACATTAACCCGAGTGTCTTAAAATGGCCACCAGAAACACAGGCACTTTACGGCGCATGCGTCCGCCACATCTACGTGGTGTGACGTATCTCTGCCTTTGGTGGGAAATCTTTGCTTCTGTGTACTAGTGCCAGAAATGGACGATTTAAATCTCACATGCTAATGCTTATGCTGCTGCTTATACTAAGCTTGTTCGTTCTGCTTAACTATTAATGCAAAAGTTAAAATAAAGTAATGGGGTAAGAGTAGAGATAGGTGGTATACAGTGCATTCATTTATTTTTGTATTCTAATGTGTCTTTCTTTGACTTTGGTACTAGCTTGTATTATGGGCCTTAAATGAGATGAAAACTCCATATTGAATAAGCCGCGCCTGCGCAACAAATCCCTGAAAGTCATCCAGTCATTGGCATTGAAAGGCTGCCAACACACTTCTTACCCATTATGTTCCTGGGAACCTGCTCTACTGACCTCTAAAGAGGAAGCAAGAAGACTCAAACAAATACAATGTATATAATTTGTATGCCAATATTGTTGGGTGGAATAAAGTCATGGGAAAATAAATTGTGGGTGGAGACATGATCAATACAAGTCAATTGAAATGATCTCATCTTAGTATCACTGAAGGGGAAAACATAGATTTGCAACATTTAGGGGTGGTACATTGCCCTGGAAATAGTATAACTAAGGTAGGTTTAGTTAGAGAAATTGTCCGACTTGTCCGAATAGCTGACCTGTCACTGACCCAAAACATGCTATAGGAGATTGAGAGCAGAGGAGCTGGCGAAGCACCTTGTCAGAAGAATCGAGGTGTTTCGGGAAATTATCGATTACCCAGTCAGGGTACTAATTGGCTTGCTGAGAGAGAGGGGTGTGACGCTGGAGTTGCACTTAGATGAGTTCACCTGTTCTGATCTGCACTTGTCATGTCCCGTGGGCACCTGATTAGTCGGGAGCTGAGCCCTGGTCTTTTTGCCCCAGCCCGTGACCAGGATTGGTCATTGCACCATTCTAAGCAAATATATTCCATGTGGTATGTCCTTGTGCTATTTCCCTTTCTCACCCTTCCCAGGTACCAATGTTTAAAGCTGTTACTGTGATTTCTTACAAACTTTATGTCCTGTTGATTATATTTTTGCTTGTAAAATTTATGGTCACGAGATGGTGGCCTCTTTCGTTTTGACTCAGAAAATCTTGCATAGAAAAAGCTTTTAAAACTTTCCATGCGTCTGTGATTATTACAGGAAAAGTAAATGTGTTCAAATATTGCCTGTTTATGCTAACTCCCTCTTCGATCCCTAGGACTTATAGCTAGGGTGACAAGGATTGGTAAGTCATGGTTTATAGGTATAAGTCTTAAAAGGACTCAAAGTACTGATAGGTGATTAGTTAGTAATCACAGGCAGGACTGCTAGTTCAAAGTGTGAATGTTTTCGGGGCCCAGGTGAGTATGGTAAAACTGAGCAAGTGGTTCCGCGTGCTCTATCAGTACCCCTAGACTCATTTTATTTCTTTTTGAATGGAACTTAGTATTGTGACTGTGCTACTGTTTATTTACCTTACTCTATTTATTATTTGTCATCTGACTTGAAGCAGATCTTTGGAGATTAATATATATGGAAAACAGCTGTCCTCGGTCTCATAATGTCTAGGTTTGATAATGGAAATACACTCTATCTGGATATTTCTGGGCGCCTACTGATTCGCCTTCAAATTATCCAAAACACAGCAGCGAGAATTATATTCAATGAACTCTAGAAAGTGAGCGTCTAAACACCTACACAACCTTCACTGGCTTCCTGTGCAGAAAATAATTATTTTCAAGATGTTGTGCCTTACCAGCAAGGCCATAAGCTGGACTGGCCCGAAGATTCTTCAGAGCAACGTACTTTCTTATCACACTTTGCGTGGTCTTCTATTATCCAATGTGTCTTTGCTATCTTTTGCAAAAATACAGCACAGCTGTAGTGCGAGTGTGCACTCTCTTATTTAGCTCCAAAGCACTGAAATGCCCTGGCGCTTAAATTTCAATGCAAGACGAATGTCTTGGTTTTCTAGAAGCACTTAAAAACCTAAATCTTTTAGTGAGCCTTGTAGGGCTTTCTGGTAGTTTCATGAGTACTCTCTGTATACATGTCAGGTGCTTTTTAGCACGAGGACAACCATTTGGATATTAGAGAGCTTTACAAATTGAATAATAATAACAATAATAATACTAATAATAAATGTTTCGAATGTATCAATTTTTGCAGACATTTTGGATAAAGGTTATCAGTGATTGCTAGGCTTACATCACAACTTACACAGGGAGTACCATTTAATTGGAGGACTTAACAAGAAAAGGCATTTCAGAGTCTTAAAGAGACCTTTATCCCCGTTTTTAAATATCCTACTAGTGAATTACACGTTATCCACAAGACAAATGCCTCAACATATGCTATTTAAGAGATTCAATCACAAAAAGATCCAGAGGCTGAGACAATACACCTTGTATCATATTTTTCTCAAACCCTCAGTGTCACAGAGATTAGTTAGACTCCCTACAATAGAAAACTATTGGCTATCAAAGATCTTTGGGCCCATTGTCAGCACTGCTTGTAGAGGGCTCAGCAAATGATTACAATCTGGACTGATCACAAAGATTTAGAATTTCTAAAGTCAATGAAGTGCATGCATCCAAGGCATGCTCGGAGGTCTCTATTGATTTTTTCTCCAGATTTAACTATTAAGTTGCAATGGGCTAGGTAACAAGCACAGAAAAGCTGACTCGTCAATGAGAAGAACTAAAACTGCTTATTAGATCCAGATGTAAACAGGAAAAATGAATGAAGATGCAGAGACCACCTTACAATCCCTAAAAGAATGAAATCAAACCCTCAACATAGCAAAGTGACTTCCATAAAATCCAGCACATCAAAAACTAAATGAGACCTTCTTTGGTACAAGGGAAAATCTTTCATTCCAGATACTATATTACATAACATAATCCTAAAATGGCAACATAAATCCCCTGTGACAGGACACCCAGGAATTCATAAAACGCCTGAGTTTATAACATATCAATTTTAGTGGCCTAAAATTAGAAGAGAGTTGTAAAGAAATGTGTCATCTGTCCAAACGTCAAGCCTTCCAAGAGAAAACCAGAATCCCTCAGAAAAATCAGAAACGAGTAGAACAAAAAGATCCTCAATTCCAAAAAGGAATTTATTAGATCAGAACTGGATAACGCCGAAAACAGACCACGGAAACTATTCGAGATCTTGAAGCAGCACTCCAATAAGTTGGCCACATCTGCCCAACTGAGTTGTGAAGCATTCTCAACATTCTACACCGACAAGGCCAACACGCTTGAAAGAGAGCTCAGGATGGCAGTCAACAACCTTTCTAACCAACCACCCACACTGAACAATACCACCTCGACAATCGACAATGATAGGGCAAAAAACAAAGCACAGTGGGATATCTTCAAGCTATATGACCAGAATACCATCGCTAAAATGCTCTCGGACAGCAAACCTAATTACCACTATAATGACCCACTCCCTTCTAAATGCCTGAAAAAAATCAGCCATATCGTCATCCCAATATGGACAAAAATAATAAATGCCTCTCTTTCTCAAGGGATCCTTCCAGAATGCCTAAAAGCAAGTCAAGTTGTCCCCATCATCAAAAAACCTACAGCGGACCCGGCAGATCCTAATAACTTTCGCCCAGTAACCAGTATTCCATTACTTGCCAAATTAATTGAGACATCTGTGCAAAATCAACTGAGCCATCATATAGCCAGTTTCATGATGCTGAACGACTGCCAGTCGGGGTTCAGAACAGGCCATAGCACGGAAACAGCGATCCTACATATTGTCGATGAAGTGTTACAGGCCCTTCATGACACGATGAGACTGTCTGGAAATGTGCTGAAATGATTTGAATCCTTCCTTCAGAATAGAACTCAAAGATTCCTGGTCAACCAGACACTATCCCCATCATGCACTAACTCAATTGGAGTCCCACAAGGATCTAAACTTTCTCCATCACTTTTCAACCTGTATGTCGAACCTCTTACAGAAATTCTCTGTGACGCAAACATATCCTATCACATGTACGCGGACGACACGCAGATATACATCAATATTGCGTCTCTGGAAGACATCAAGTTAATGAATGAGGCCTTAAAAGTGTCATTACTCTACTATCATCTGAAGCTTAATGCACAAAAAACGGAATTCCTATTAATTTCACCACCGAAGAACCACACAGGAGCGAAGGAATGGACCAAACTGATCACAGCACTAAACTGCACCCTACTCTAGTGGACTCAGCAAAATTACTAGGAATCACGCTGAATAAGAACTTAGACATGAAAGCCCACATCAAATCAATGGCACAAAGTGCCCGATTTCACTTGAACTACATTAGAAAAGTGAAATGATTCATTTCTATGGTGGATCTCAAATTGGCAGTCCAATCCTTAGTTATCTCAAGGATTGAATATGGATGTACAACCTTAGCAGGTCTACCAAATATTTCCACAGCACCACTAAAAGCATGCCTCAATGCAGCTGCAAGAATCGTCGCCAGAGCGAGGAAATTTGACCATATCTCTCCACACCTGAAAGCGTTAAACTGGCTACCATACGAAGCCAGAATTCAACTCAAAATGGCATGTATTACCCACAAAGTGCTCCACTACAAAACACTAAGATACCTGGCCCAGAAAATTGAGCTATTAGGAGGAAGCAGACCAGCCAGGAGTGCCAAGGAGCTGTTGCTGAGACCACCCATCTTCCGGAAGAAAAAAACATATGATAGAGCTTTCTCGGGAGCAACCCCCAGAATGTGGAACTCACTCCCTCCAAACATTAGGAAAATTCCAAACACGGCAACATTCAAGAGGGAAGCTAAGATCTTCCTAATGAGTAAGTTCCTTCCATAGGCAAGACAGTTCATCATTAGCACTGTGACATAGATGTTTCCAAAACAGAAGAACATGTGAGTAAAGAGAAAGTCACCAGTTATATTGGGGATAACCTTTGTTGGTTCTATACTACCCCAGACTTATGGATGTAGAATGCATGGAAAAAGACACTTCCGAACTATTTGTAATGGAAGTCGCAGTACACCTTGTACAGTAAGCAATTCCAATAACTTTTACCGTAACCTTAAAGATAGCCATATACAGGAATTATATAGATATATGTTATTTCACTGTATATATTTGTGCTAATACTGTATAGCTGTATACCTAACTTTCCTCATATCATTGTGAAATGTTCTGCTATGCAGAAGATGTATCTCTAACCAGTGGTCGAAGTGGGAAAACAAAAGTAGGGGAACTGTGGGTGGAGAATCAGGGGGCGGGAATAACTGAAGATTGAATCAGTGGGCGGAGTCAGGGGTGTGGCTAGAAATAGCAAAACATACCAATTTTTAGTACATTTAGCATTTCACTGACCAGTTACATCTTATAACATTATTTAATTAAAAGAATGGATATGTTTATTTGAGGTTTAATTCAGGAAAAAGCAAACACGCATAGGGAATACAGGTTTATGTAAAGCATGTGAAATATAAGCAGGAACAACATGTTACCTTAATGCTTTTACTCTCATTGTTCAGAAATCCATGATTATTTTTTGTCTCAAACATTGAGGTCATGAATGCAGGGCTCCTCCTATACACACGTGTTAACCCCTTCCACGCTCATGACGAGCTGGGCTCGTCATGAGGTAGCCTCCTCGCACGCTCATGACGAGCCCAGCTCGTCACGTAACATGCGTTTTTAAAAAACTCAGCGTACGGGCGGAATTCCGCCCGCACGCATGCGGTTAAGCAAGGCTCAGAAGAGAAAGGGACTCTTCAGGAGAATCTAGACTCAAGGAAACCCACAAAGGCTCCTTCATATTCATGTCCGCCAGCTAGCTGCTCAATCATAATATAGCAAAAAGAACAACTGGTGGGCAGAATGCAGGAGCAATATCATACATTCACCCCAGTGCAGAGATCTGGGCCTAAATCCATTGTTTCTTTGCTCACCATGCCATTCCAGTTTGGACCCAGCCATATGCAAATCAGTCTTGATCCTGCACCCAATGAGAACAGTCCAGCCCGAACTGCTAGGCCAGGTCCTCCCTGGACTGGAAACAAGCATCCTTGGACCGGTTTCCGGCTTTCAGCCCTCATCAGCCAGGATAGCTTGATTCCAGTGGCATGGGGAGCACGGGACTATTGTCTGAGCATACCTGTGACAAATGCAAAAAGAACAGTTGATGGACAGTAGGCAGAACAATGTCATACATTCACCCCAGTTCAGAGATCTGGGCTTAAATCCATCGTTTTTTGCTCACCATGCCATGCCAGTTTGGACCGAGCCATATGCAAATCAGTCTTGATCCTGCGCCCAATGTGAACAGTCCAGCCCGAACTGCCAGGCCATATGTATTCAAGTGTCCTTTCATTCGGGAAGTGAACACAAAGCAGTACCCACTGAACTATGCACATAACATATTGCTCTTTGATAAGCATGGTACATGTTCTTTGCAGCAGGCATATTACCCCTCTGCACTACCTTAGATGAGTAAAACAGCCACTAGACAAAACATGCTCCCATCTCTCTCCAGCAGGTACATTGATCACCAAAGTTATCTTGGCACTTGTATTGTTGACCGAAACCTGCTGAATATACAAAGAACTTTGCAGTGTTTTCAAAACTCCTGCACTTGTACAAAACCGGTCCCCCCAAACTAAACTGGCCCCCTACCCTTCCAGTCGCCCTGGGAAACGCCTGCCCCTGCCCTTTCACTGCTCCAGTCCAGTCAGTACTCCTGCTCATGCTCGATCAACACTCCTGCTTCGTCAATTCCCCTGCCCCCTCCCTTCTCCTGGTCCGTCACTTCTCCTGGCCCGTCACTTCTCCTGGCCCGTCACTTCTCCTGGCCCGTCACTTCTCCTGGCCCGTCACTTCTCCTGGCTCGTCACTTCTCCTGGCCCGAAACTTCTCCTGGCCCGTCATTTCTTCTGGCCCGTCACTTCTCCTGCCCTGTTCACTTCTCCTGCCCTGTTCACCGCTCCTGCCCTGTTCACCGCTCCTGCCCTGTTCACCGCTCCTGCCCTGTTCACCGCTCCTGCCCCGTTCACCGCTCCTGTCCTTTCACCGTTCCTGTTCTTTCACCGCTCCTGTCCTTTCACCGCTCACACCCGGGTACTGCTCTAGCTCATGCCCCGTCACCTCTCCTGCCCCGTCACCTCTCCTGCCCTGTCACTTCTCCTGCCCCGTCACTTCTCCTGCCCCGTCACTTCTCCTGCCCCGTCGCTTCTCCTGCCCCGTTCACTGCTCCTGCCCCGTTCACTGCTCCTGCCCCGTTCACTGCTCCTGCCCCGTTCACTGCTCCTGCCCCGTTCACCTCTCCTGCCCCGTCTCCTCTCCTGCCCAGTCTCCTCTCCTGCCCCGTCACTTCTCCTGCCCCGTCACTTCTCCTGCCCCGTCACTTCTCCTGGCCCGTCACTTCTCCTGGCCCGTCACTTCTCCTGGCCCGTCACTTCTCCTGGCCCGTCACTTCTCCTGCCCTATTCACTTCTCCTGCCCTGTTCACCGCTCCTGCCCTGTTCACCGCTCCTGCCCTGTTCACCGCTCCTGCCCTGTTCACCGCTCCTGCCCCATTCACCGCTCCTGTCCTTTCACTGTTCCTGTTCTTTCACCGCTCCTGTCCTTTCACCGCTCACGCCCGGGTACTGCTCTAGCTCATGCCCCGTCACCGCTCCTGCCCTGTTCACCGCTCCTGCCCTGTTCACCGCTCCTGCCCCATTCACCGCTCCTGTCCTTTCACCGTTCCTGTTCTTTCACCGCTCCTGTCCTTTCACCGCTCACGCCCGGGTACTGCTCTAGCTCATGCCCCGTCACCTCTCCTGCCCCGTCACCTCTCCTGCCCCGTCACCTCTCCTGCCCCGTCACCTCTCCTACCCCGTCACCTCTCCTGCCCCGTCACCTCTCCTGCCCAGACACCTCTCCTGCCCCGTCACCTCTCCTGCCCAGACACCTCTCCTGCCCAGACACCTCTCCTGCCCCGTCACCTCTCCTGCCCCGTCACCTCTCCTGCCCCGTCACCTCTCCTGCCCCGTCACCTCTCCTGCCCCGTCCCCTCTCATGCCCCGTCACCTCTCCTGTCCCCCCACCTCTCCTGTCCCGTCACCTCTCCTGCCCGTCACTTCTCCTGCCCTGTTGCCTCTCCTGCCCTGTCTCCTCTCCTGCCCTGTCTCCTCTCCTGCCCGGTCGCCTCTCCTGCCCCATCACTGCTCCTGCCCCATCACTGCTCCTGCCCCGTTCACTGCTCCTGCCCCGTTCACTGCTCCTGCCCCGTTCACTGCTCCTGCCCCGTTCACTGCTCCTGCCCCGTTCACTGCTCCTGCCCCGTTCACTGCTCCTGCCCCGTTCACCTCTCCTGCCCAGTCTCCTCTCCTGCCCAGTCTCCTCTCCTGCCCAGTCTCCTCTCCTGCCCCGTCGCCTCTCCTGCCCCGTCGCCTCTCCTGCCCCGTCGCTTCTCCTGCCCCGTTCACTGCTCCTGCCCCGTTCACTGCTCCTGCCCCGTTCACTGCTCCTGCCCCGTTCACTGCTCCTGCCCCGTTCACTGCTCCTGCCCCGTGCACTGCTCCTGCCCCGTTCACTGCTCCTGCCCCGTTCACCTCTCCTGCCCAGTCTCCTCTCCTGCCCCGTCGCTTCTCCTGCCCCGTCGCTTCTCCTGCCCAGTCGCTGCTCCTGCCCCGTCGCTTCTCCTGCCCCGTTCACTGCTCCTGCCCCGTTCACTGCTCCTGCCCCGTTCACTGCTCCTGCCCCGTTCACTGCTCCTGTCCCGTTCACTGCTCCTGCCCCGTTCACTGCTCCTGCCCCGTTCACTGCTCCTGCCCCGTTCACCTCTCCTGCCCCGTCTCCTCTCCTGCCCCGTCGCCTCTCCTGCCCCGTCGCTTCTCCTGCCCAGTCACTGCTCCTGCCCCGTCGCTTCTCCTGCCCCGTCGCTTCTCCCGCCCGTCACTGCTCCTGCCCCGTCACTGCTCCTGCCCCGTTCACTGCTCCTGCCCCGTTCACTGCTCCTGACCCGTTCACTGCTCCTGCCCTGTTCACTGCTCCTGCCTCGTTCCCTGCTCCTGTCCTGTTCCCTGCTCCGGTCCTGTTCCCTGCTCCTGTCCTGTTCTCTGCTCCTGTCCTGTTCACCGCTCCTGCCTCGTTCACCGCTTCTGTCCTTTCACCGCTTCTGTCCTTTCATCGCTTCTGTCCTTTCACCGCTCTTGGTCCCTTAACCGCTCCTGGTCCTTTCACCGCTCCTGTCCTTTCACCGCTCCGGTCCTTTCACCGCTCACGCCCAGTTACTGCTCTAGCTCATGCCGGTCACCTCTCCTGCCCCGTCACCTCCCCTGTCCCGTCACCTCTCGTGCCCGTCACCTCCCCTGCCCTGTCACCTCTCCTGCCCCGTCACCTCTCCTGCCCCGTCACCTCTCCTGCCCGTCACCTCTCCTGCCCGTCATGTCTCCTGCCCGTCACTACTCCTGCCCTGTTGCCTCTCCTTCCACGTCTCCTCTCCTGCCCTGTCTCCTCTCCTGCCCTGTCTCCTCTCCTGCCCCATCACTGCTCCTGCCCCATCACTGCTCCTGCCCCGTCACTGCTCCTGCCCCGTCACTGCTCCTGCCCCGTCACTGCTCCTGCCCCGTCACTGCTCCTGCCCCGTCACTGCTCCTGCCCCGTCACTGCTCCTGCCCCGTCACTGCTCCTGCCCCGTTCACCTCTCCTGCCCCGTCTCCTCTCCTGCCCCGTCTCCTCTCCTGCCCTGTCTCCTCTCCTGCCCCGTCGCCTCTCCTGCCCCGTTGCTTCTCCTGCCCAGTCACTGCTCCTGCCCCGTCACCTCTCGTGCCCGTCACCTCCCCTGCCCCGTCACCTCTCCTGCCCTGTCACCTCTCCTGCCCTGTCACCTCACCTGCCCCGTCACCTCTCCTGCCTCGTCAATTCTCCTGCCCGACACCTCACCTGCCCTAGTACCTCTCCTTTCCTGTCGCCTCTTCTGGCTGGTCACTGTGGTCACTGCTCCTGCCCTGTTCACTTCACTCTGTCTACAACATTGACAAAGGTGTCAAGTTCCCCACAGTACTCTGCTTGGGGAAAGCTCCTCTCTAATCACCAACTCCGATCTCAGGGGCACTTGATATGTTAAAGGCAGAGGGCGGGCGCATTGTCATTCTAAAGGGGCTAATCTGCCTCAATCGGAATGACAATGGCCTGCCCTCGGTCTGTGCGAGCTCAGGGGGGGCGGGGGCTGCTGCAGCCTCTGGAGTACAACAGAGAAGTGCGAGCAGCCCCTGGAAGCGGAATGAAAAAAGTTATCATTTCAAAGTTGGACTATTCTTGCCGTCCCGGGACTCTTTTTTGAAAGCAAGAAGTAGGGGAACGGACTGAACAATTTTTTAGAAGTAGGGGCACGCCGTGCCCTTCCGTCCCCGCCCACTTCTATCACTGTCTCTAACCTACCTCATGTAATTGTGAAGCGCTCTGATACGCAAGGGTCATGTTTGCGCTATATAAAACTCTTTAAAAAAAACAAAAAAACAATTTGACCCCTTTCAGAAGGAAAGACTGTGTTGTTAGTGGTCACTGATTAGCTAGCTGAGAAGGGACATTTTTTTCCATTAGAAACGATTGCTACAGCCCACAAACAGAATTTTTCAAAGAAATTGGAGATCTAAATGTCATCATAACAAGCAGACGGACTCAATTCATAGCTAGATTTTGCAGGAAATTGCTTAAACAACTAGTAGTCCAGTTCATGACCACAAGACACCGTCCCCTTGATAGACCAACAGGCGGGAACACAGTATTTTAGTTGTTTGGCAACCTTTATTTATATTTGCAAAGAAAATATAGCCTAGAAACGTCATAACCAAGTTGGTAAGTGAGTAGGTAAATAGAATCCCCACATAACAGGACCGTGAGTTAGGTAATTAAACCCATGAAGTTAGGTGGGTCAGGCTGAGAGTTCAGTCAGACTCAGAATCAATAAGCAGGTTATGTCATTGTTGTCAGTACTTCTTATTTCCGGGCTCTGCCGATCAATGGGGAGGTAGCTCCAGTGGGAAATGGTGGCAATAAACCATGGCAACATGCAATAACATCAAAACCAGCACGGGGAAGTGGGGAAGGTGGTATGGGGGATGGCACTGATAAGGGGGCTGGGGCACTGGTGGGATCATAGCTTCTGCCTGGCAATGTGCGAACAAGTAGGTGAGCCATTCAGCTGGTTGTCAGGGCGGTTTCGCTTCATGCCAGTGTCGTGATGTAAGAGATCATCTAGGAGTCATGAGGAGGAAAGTGTGAGGGTGGTTGGCCACATAGTATAGGAAACACCAGTGGGGGACACTGCACGAGATCTCTGTGTCAATCAATCTATTCAAAACACGTTATTTTGCTACGGTTCCATAGCATAAAAGTATATGATAAATTATGCAGACATTAAAATACAATTTAATATCATTAAAAACAAACCTCTTAGGAATCCCACAGCACACTCTGAGCGTACCCCACGACATCAAGAACAATTGAAACCATGAAATATAAAGAATTACATCCAATAATAAAACAATCTACACTAGACATACAGATTATTTAAAAAACTACTGCACAGTTACAGTATGACATGCAACCATTCTAAAATCCACACTAATATAAAGTGCATATAAGTTCCTAAAGTCCATACATACCAAGTGCAATCACTGTACCATCTCCTCTACTATCTCTTCTTAATTAGGCCATTCTTCTTAGCCATAGGCATTTACAGATGAAACGTGCAACAGTCTGACAGAGCAAATGGCTGTCAAGTTGTTGCAGAAAGCGCAGGGCAGTACTGCACTGTATGAGAATATATCTTTTGAGGAGGGGCACAATAAAAATGTTCCCAGGGATCCCAAACAGTGGACAAAAGAACACGACATGCAAATGGGTTTGGGTGGAGATATTATCCCAGTGGCAGGGACCCAACTCTTTTCAGGAGCACCATCTTACAGGGTAGCCCAGCATTACCACCATTAGGGTAGAGAGTTGAGACAAAATCTAGTAAGCATGAAATGGTGCTGCTGATTCCCTATTGCAGTCAAATAGGGTTGAATGGGAGGGGATTATACTATAAGAAGTATCTTTATCTTGCTACATGAGTGGCATGATAATGATGAGATGAAAAGATCAGAGAGCCCTATTTCCTCCAGAGTTATTATACTGTATGAGATCCAAGGAATGTCGAGGGAAGAATGTAAGTTGATGCAATCCTCCAGCAGTGTAGTTTCCCTTGTCCAGACTGAATGCCAGAGCAACATCAGAGCTAGCTTGATCTTATCTGTAATATAGGGAAGTTCTAACTTATCATGAGACATGGCATTAAGGCAACTGTGTGGTAGTGCTGAAAGGTTTTTGGTAAAGGCGTCCTCAATACGCTGAATCTCATAAACATACACCATGCCCCAGATGGCAGCTTCCAGTGCCTCAGTCCGCATATCAACCGAGCGTATAATATCCAAAATGTCCCCACTTGTTTTGTTCAACTTGCGGATTCCGGTTTGGACGTTTTTTGCAGCAATCCTGGCTGCGCGTCCCTTATTTCTATTTTCTTCCTGCATTTGCTGAATTGATGTTAAAATGGTCACTAGTGAAGGTTCTTTGATTCCAGCCGTCTTGTCTCTTTTATCGTTTTGGGGCCAAACCTGTGCGCTGGACTAATCCCATTTGAGTTATTTTCTAGTGGTTTTTTTTAAGGCTTCCTTTCCTATTTTTCTTTTTATTCCTTAATTTCTTCTTTTGTGTTGATTGGGAAGAGGAGCTGAAGCTGTCTTCTGAGAGAGATTCCCCGCTTGATGACCTGTTCTCCAGTTCTGATACCTAGGACTCTTTAGTGAATGAATAGAATTTTTTCATCCCATGGCTTTCTGGTAACAAGATGGCTGCTTGTGCTGGCAGACTTTGAGATGTTCCTGCACCTAGGGGTGTTGTCCGGGTCTTCTCCCTCACAGTTTCCTCCCCATGGCCAGCCTCCTTGACGTAGATCCCATCTACCTTGGGTGTTGACCGGGTTTGCTTTTCTGTTACTAGTTTTTTCCCCCCAGTTAATTCATACATTAGGATGACTGGGGGGTCGGGGTTCCCTGTTTGATTCCCAGCTATGCCTGTCGAGGAGCTCCTGGCTCCTTCCCCCCCTGCAGTCTCCTTCCCTTGCTGGGTCTCCTCCATTAATGTCATATCGCCTCCTTCCTCCAGCACTTTGCTTTTCTCCAGGGTAGTCATTGAAAGAATAGCAAACATTGAGGCGACCATTGGCAGGGAAGGCCTTCCCTCTGCTTGCTTCAGTTCCAGAGGAGCTCCATTGCAATCCGGTTGGCCTCCTACTATGTGCACTCCACTGTTGCCGGAAGAAGCTGGAACTTGCTCTCTGGCCGTTCTCTCGCCTCTCAAAGCCATCTGGTGGGTCAGTGGTTTCCTCACCTACCACCGAGTATCCTGTTTGAATTGAAAAAGAATTCCCCAAATGCGGTCGCTGTGAGCCGTAATACGAGCTCCAGTGCCTCCTGCTATCAACTGCGTGCTGTGCTGTTCACCGGCACTCGCAGGCAGTGCAGTCGCTCACTCAACATTCGATTCATCGAGGGAGATGGAGGAAATGGCAGCTGCAGTTAGTCTCCCACCATCTTGCCCAGAGGCTTGCGTGTAAAGGGCTATATTTATAAGGACAGGGAAAGCCACGCAGGGTGTTTTTTTCAGTCCTTGTAAATATGGAGCAGTAAGATACGCTACCAGCACGTCACAAAAAGTGATGTACAGGTGGCGCAGGGGGCTTGTAAATCTGCCACAATAGTTTTTCTAGTTGTAGGACTGGCATGATGAACACTTATTCTGACAAGAGTGCCAGAGGCCGTTTTTCAGTCAAGGAGTTTGTTTTGTTTGAGTTTGCTTTCAACGGAGAGAAGCATTGCACAGAAACTCAAAGTTGACAGCTATGGGTATTCAAAAGCAGTAGCCTTTACCTCGGTGTGTATGGAGAGTTCATAGGGAAAGTCATGAGCTGGTAGATTTTGAAAATTGGTTTAGAGCTGTAAAGCTTGTGAGAAATCAATTTCACTTTCAAATTAAGGGTGTACGCTCATTAACCTCATTTGGAAATTTGGTATTTGTACCGCTTTGGCCGCCATAAGTGTGGCAGGGTATGCTCAGACGTGAGTCCCTTGCTCACTTTGCCACTGGATTCAAGCAAGCCGGGCTGAAGACGGCTGGAATGCCAGAAAGCGGTCCTCGGAAGCTTGTTTCTGGTCCAGGGAAGGCATGGCTTGGCAGTTCGGGCTGGACTGTTCCCATGAGGCACAGGGTCAGACTGATTTGCATATAGCCATGTCTGAACTGGGGTGGCAGAGTGGGCTAAAGAACGGTGATGGATTAAACCCAGATCTTTTGACTGGGTGTGAGTGTTTGATTGGTTCAGATGCTCCGTCCATCACCACCCCCTTTTGTACCATTTTTAGAAAGTTGGCATTTTCGTACATTAACCATTCTGTGCCTTTTTTCTGTCTCCGAATACACGTCTGGGGTGGGTGACAGCTAGGCATTGTGCATTAATTCCTTCTAGACAGCAACACACAAAAGGAACTCACATGTTCATGATGGGCCAACCGCATCCTGATGGGTCATCCTGGGCAGGGTGGGTGGGAGGAACTGACACTTGAACCTGAATGGCCTGCACCTGTCCCCTGACAAAAGATGTGATTACCCCTTCGTAGTGAGCCTGAAAGGAGGGCAGGAAGGGCAGAGACCTTGTGCACTTCAAAGGCCTCTCTTTGAAGTCTCCCCCACTTCAAAGTCACAACTAGGAATCAATACCGGACCCCTGACACCACAAACTCTTAACATTTTTGGACCTGAGGACATTCTGCCAGTCAAAGGACTTTCCCTCTGCTGGACTTTGCTGGACTCCTGATTTGCTATGCCTGACCTTCTGCCTGCTGCCCTCTTTGCCTGGGATTGAGAAGGACTGGACCTGCATTTCTACATCCCCAGAACCCAAATGACTCCAAGTACTTGCTGGCATTCCTCCTGTTCTGAAGTCTCAGGGACATCATAGACTTCCAACAACACAGCTACAGCCTTCTTACTCTGCCAACTGTGAGTCTTGCCCTGCCAAGTGGTGACAATTCAGCCCTGGCCCCTTAGAAGTGGGTTTTCTTGCAGTTTTCCTGTGAACTCTACACATCACTATTGTTGGGCTGTTTGGAACTGGCACATCTCTCCTCGATGCCGCCGCATCACTGCTGAGGCCAAAGAGATCGCATTTCCGGCTACATGGTTCGACAGCGACACATCGTCTTCAGCGGAAAGGGGTTCGCCCTCGATGCATCTCCGGTTGAACGGATCGGTACCCAAGCATTGCCTACATCCAGAGGGATCAGTGCTGAAGCATCACCACATTTGCTCCTCGCATCAGGTCTTCGACGTTGATGCTTACTTCATCCAAAGTAATTTTTCAGCTGAACAAGGTTGGTCCCTCTATTCGACCTAAGGTCCATCGTATTTGGCCTTAACTTTTGTATTTAATTAACAAAGACACCCTTTACATTGCCTTTGTCAATTTAAAATCTGTGTAGGAAGCTGGCTCTCTATATGGTATGCCACTAAGTGGTCATACAGTGAACAGAGTCTACGGCTTCTCCAAAAGTGTATGGGGCTTAATGTAAAACCCAAAGTGCTCTAATAGTGATAGTGTGTTCGAGCATCCTTAGGCCAAACACAGAAGAGTGAAATACATTTATTGCACAACACTGACCAAAAATGGACACAACACCTCAAAAAGGAGATCCACACCACTTTTAGAAAAATATACTTTGCTTTTATTTTATTTTGAGTCCAACAGCTTTGCAAGAAGGGAAGTACTTTTTTAAATAAAAATATTTCACTTTCAAAAGTTTACACAGGACAATTTCTGAACAGTTCAATTTTTCCCAAGGCAGGACACTATATTGCGGTTAAACATGTATCACACTTACAAATCCAGTCTTTGGGACCAAAGGTTAGCACGGGCAAGGGACAGGTGAGTACCAAAACTGCACCACCAGAGGCACAGGAGCGGCCAGGTGAAAAACCAAGATAAAAGTCTGGGCCTCTGGCTAGCTCAGGACCTCACCTTTAAAGCTTATGCCAGGAAGACTGCTGCTTCATGCAATGGCCTGCTTAGAATGACCCACAAATTGCTTCCCCTTCTACCCTTTCAAGCAAAAAAACTGTTGATTCAGGCACTAATTCTTTCGAGAATAGATTATGGCAATGCCCTATATTTGGGTGCCCCAAACCCAGTGGTTTCAAAACTGCTTACTGTACAAAATTGTGCTGCAAGATTGCTTATGGGGATCCCCAACTGTTATTCAGCAAGGCCCGCGTTATGCTCCCTCCATTAGCTTCCAGTGCAGGAGAAAATCAACTTTAAGGCCCTCTGTGTTGTCCATAAGTCTCTGGAAGGGAGCGGACCACATATCAATACAGCTATGATTCACCCATATAGGGCGAACAGAAAACTCCTCTCAGATAAGCTCCACCTAGTAGTCATTCCCAGGATCAAGAAAGCCAGAAGTGGCGGGCGACTTTTTTTGTATAATGCCGCCAGGCTCTGGAATACCCTACCATTGTATCTCTGTAGGGAATCCAACCATCTTACCTTCCAAAAACAGCTAAAGACCGGGCTCTTCCCTTAGGGTGTCTGTCCGCTATCATTTCTGCTTCAGCACGGGGATGCTCCCGGGTAGCCATGCGCTATATAAATGCCATTTTATTCATTCATTCAAAACTGGAGTTCGGCCCAATGCATTTTAATTGAGACTGGGGGAGCTCAAAGTCACACTGCTTGCAGGTACATAATTTGGTTGCAGAGGCCAAGCTTTGGGGGTTAAGTTAAGCACAGGGGGCCACAAAGCTGCACCAAGCATACACCACCAGCAGCACAGGGGTGACCGGGTGCAGGGTGCAATTTCGATGTTGGGTGCCCAATGCTATCCAATGGAGAATCTGACGTTGACAAACATGCTGCAGGCATAGCACCGGTGGTTGCAGAAGGCAGAGTAACAATAGTAGAGGTAATTAGAGGTGTAACGGATCATACTGGCACCGTTAGTTCTTTACGGTGTGGAATTATGGGGATTTCCCAATTCTGAGGAATTAACCAGAACTGATAAAAAAATTCCTGAAAAATCTTGCCTTTCTCCCTCCTAGCTCTTCTCTGCATCCACGCTTTATGAATCTGGGTGTAAGATGGTTAGTGGACAAAATTTGGATGCATCCATTCTGCAATGGACGCACTTATATTCCAATCCTGAAATCACCCACTTTATTGTTGCCCTTCAGGATGTAATAAAAACTGACCGCTTTAGTAAGGTACCTTAGCTTTCAGGAATTAGGGATATGCTTAATTCCCTTGGGTTGTCTGAGTTGTGGGAGCACATGGATAACATTTACTTCCTGTTCAAGGATTCTCTGAAACAGCATTACTGGGCAATCACAATGGCCAGTGAATCCCGAAGAGCTGCGCACACCAAGCTATGAAGCACTCTTATTGATTTTAAGTCCATTTGTGGTAATGAGCTATTCTGGGTTCAGGTGTCTGTCACACTGGACAGGAAGGTATATTTTCAGTTCCGAGTGGGTACCCTACCACTGAGAGCATTCACTTCCAAATGGGCCATCGGGGGAGTTGCTGCTTGTCCAGCCTGCAACTCACCAGAGGAGAACATGTTGCATGAGTAGGCAGGGGTCTGTGGAACCACTGCCTGCTCTTATGAAATGTTTATGCATGCATTTAAAAAGGGGAAGGGGTCACTTGGGGACCCCCACCCATTTGCAAATGTGTTAGCACCAATTTGAAATTGGTATTAAAATGGGAATGTTTTGCCACCAAATTTCAGTTGCAAAGCACTCGTATATAGCACTGCAAGTCGCTATTAGGAAGGGACGCCCTTAGCATGCCCCTTCCTAATACTGAATAGCCAACCCATTTTGTGATTCAGTAGTAGGTACCCAAATCCCAAAAATAGGGTTTTGCAGCTATTCTTTAAAAATTCATAACTCCAATTCTACTTATTCGATTTTTTTCCTTTTGGTCTTATTTTGTTTCTTAATATTAAGCTGTATTTTTCTAACCTGTTATGGATTATTTTTTCTGTGGTGTTTTCACCGTTTTAAGTGTTGTACAAATACTTTACACACTGCCTCTCAGGTTAAGTCTGACTGCTCTGTGCCAAACTAACAGAAGGCGAGCACAGGTTATTTAGGGTGTGTATCTGATCTACCCTGACCGGAATTGTGGTCCCTACTTGTACAGGGTGCAGCCCTCTGCCAAAAAGACCCAACGTCTAACAATATGAATCAAAACTGCAGGTGGCAGACATTTGTAATGGGGTATCCATCACGAAAACATTGTATGCTGACGCAGAAAAATTGCATTGTATTGCTAGTCTCTCTTCATGGTTGGGAGAGGGGGGACAACCCTCTGTGGGTTGCATGGCTTTGGCAATGAGGAGCCGGAATGATGGGTGAACAAGAAAGTGATCACTGAGGATCAGAGAGAGACCCTTGGATAGAAGGCGAAATGAGATAGGAATGGGACACTGCAGAGAGGACCAGAGGATAAGGAAGTCAAGCAAAGGAGTAGGAACCCAGTAAAAAAAAGGTGGATGGAAAAAAAATGGAAAATCTGAGGTAGGACCTGAGTTGGAGGTGAGAAAAGAGAAGAACAGGATTCTACCATGCAGATGGGAGGAAAGAGCAGCAGATGAGACAGGAGAGTGAAGCCAGAAGGAAATACAACTGTATAAATGAATACTATTATGTGATACCCAGTAACCCCATTGATGCAGGGGCTGAGTCCCAGGTTGCCATGACCTTAGACCGGGGTTGTGGTATAAGGCAAGTATGTAGAAAATAGTACAGCAATTGAACTAAATGGAAATCAAAGTACTTGGTTATTGATCTCACTTTGGTGTGTGGGGACCACATAAAACAGGCATTGTGGTACTAGAAGACAAAGACATCCTCACTTCACCCCAATGTCTGCATGTCATCTATAACAAATCCTGGAGATAGAAGGAATATTTTAAAGTGTGAAAAAGGTAATTCAAACTCATAGGAAGGGACATAGACATCTGCACCAGGAAAATGTATGAATAATAAGAGATTACTTGCTAACCCGAAAAAATATTTCTCTAAAGTATAATATTCAGAGTACAGTTCTGATACTTACCTTATCTGTTTTTTCTTAGGGTGAATTCTATTCTGTTGATCCTGGTTTCAACGAGTACCTTCCTGTATGATATTGAACATCCTACCTAACTAAGGGGACTATTTCGATGTCAGTCAGAAAGCCTTCGTCCGCAGGTCAGAGGCTTTCCGACCATCATCGATAGTTTCAATTCTGACTGCCTAATTACAATTTAGGCGGTTGGAATTGAAACCAGCCGGTCATTCTGGCTGGATTCCGATGGGCTCAAGGAGCGCATCGGGCAAGCAGAGACCGACCCATAATCCCAATGGACGGCGTTCCCGCCATTGTAATTATGATGCTCAGTTTCCAACAGGCTTCCCATGCTTGTCTTTCCGACATGGAGAGCATGTCGGAAAGCAAGTTGGGGGCCCCTCGCAAGGCCCCCTTCCCCTTGAGGCCTTTGGTTGGAGGCTGAGGGGGCACCTGTGGTGCCTCCCTGTCAATCCCTGCACCGCGTGGCAGGCACCTTGAAGTGGCTGCTACACGGTGCAGGGATTAACAGAGACACCCATTTCCCTATGGAAGCTTGTGCTACAGCCAGTTCATGGCCACAGCATAAGCTCCCCTAGGGAAATTGGAGAATCAGAACACACCATGTGTGGTCGCATCGTAATTATGCGTTCCTGAATCTGAGATAATGTTGGTCGGAGGCAACTCCAACCAACATGATAATCGGGCCCTAAGAGTCAAGTCAGAGAAAGTGTGGAACTCTTATCATTACACTACAATGAAGTAGTCTGTGAATTATCGACTGATACAAAAATACAAACTTTCTTACTCCTCGTCTTCTGTTGCCAGTCATAATATTGTTCTAACCATCCCTACCTTTGCCTTCTTACCTGGTATCCAAAGTTGATGGTTCCCAATAAAATTAGCCAGTGTGGGTTCTATCTAAAGCACTGAACTACTCATTGATGTTTTTATGTAATAGGGTGGTCATTAAAGCATTCTCTTTTTCTGAATTTTCTTGTGAGGGCCGCTTAAATTACTACCCTTATTTGACTGTAAATAGATTTAGTGCATTTATAGAGAGGAATACTGGCTCTAATGCTCATACCACTCTTCATATGTCTAATATCACATCTAGTAAAATCATACACAGAAATAACCCACTAATCATTGTATTGTCCTATACCTGGAATGGCTATAGGAGGGTGCTTTGC
Organism: Lissotriton helveticus; assembly: GCF_964261635.1. Lineage (NCBI taxonomy): Eukaryota > Metazoa > Chordata > Amphibia > Caudata > Salamandridae > Lissotriton > Lissotriton helveticus. The sequence goes on from NC_136057.1 coordinate 1,209,485,405, forward strand.
CTATGCTCACATGATGTCTTTGTAAAAGGCTTTATGTCAACAAAAGTTCAGATTTGGAGCATCTTACAACATAAAAGTATTAGGCTTAGTAACTAAAGTAAGACACTCTTAACAAGCTCACATTTCCTTCCATCACAGCAATTTCTGGTGCATCTCCTGTGACCTCTAGAATTTATTTGGCCTTAGCATGGAGACCACCAACTTTAGTACAAAAATAACCTAAAGGTGTGTTTGGTTTTGAAAGGTCACATAATTAAAGCAATTAGCAAGTTTAGTCAGTCTTCCCCTGGCTTCCTTGATCTTTGAACGTGTTTAGTTCGAAGAACTCTCAACTGCAGGTAATGCGAGGACATCTATTATGGATTCAAGGATCTGTCAAAATTGTGAAATGCTATAAAGTAGTCTATGACTGTCACTTACTTTTAGCAAAAAAACTACAGCAATGTATTTTAAAAGACAAACTGTAAGCAAAATGGAAAATATATTCTATTCTATTATTTATAACTGTTTTAAAGGGTTGTTTTTCCTTCTGTAGCTGAACACATTTCTTTTGGCCATAGGACTCTACACACTTTACTCCTAATAACCTATGGTAAAGTGTGTGTGCTCTCCCTTATAAACATGATACAATTGGCATATACCTCATTGCATAGTTAATTTGCCTGTGAGCAACTTGTAAATGGTACGAAATGCCCCCATGAATCTGTAAAATAACTGCTACCAGTAGACTGCAGCACTCATTGTGCCACTCACTAAAGTAGGACCATATAAAATATCTACTCATCTACCATTGCGGCCTAGGTGGGCTGTTTTAAACTGCCATTTCAACATGGCAACATAAACATTTTGACAGGGCTAAACCTTCCTTTTAAATATGTATAATAACCAGTCAATTAGTCCCTAAATGCACATAGTGCATTCAATGGACAGAGTGCATTCAATTACACAAGTAAGGCATGTATATTTAAAGTTTTACATGTCTTGGCAGTGAAAAACCTCCAGAGTTGTTTTTCACCGCAGTGAGGCTGACTCTCTAGTAGTGAAACAACTACAGTTACATTTTTACAACTCAAAATGCTTAATATCAGATTGGGAGCAGGTAGAATAATAATTCAAAATCATATTTTAATAGTAATTTAAAACTAACTGAATGGTAAAGTCAGATATTATATATATATATATATATATATATATGTATATATATATATATATATGTATGCTCCTGCTTGTGCCTTCAATAGAGAGTCACTCAGGCAGAAAGCGCGACCTTCAAGCATCGGTCGATTTGCAGGTATGAAGGATTGCTGCATGCTGTTCTCTTTAAGCAGTCTACACCAGCTGCCTGACGCGTTTCGAATTTCTTCTTTATCAAAGGCTGTGTGGTGAAAGTATTGCGCAAACCGGTCCCCGTTTTCAGTTTCCAAGATATACAGGATGGCACGCCCTCTGTGGGCTGTTCTGGATGAAGCTGCGCCTAGTACTCTGGAATTTGTAGTCCCGGTTTCTTGCAGTGTTCAATATCCTGCTGAATTAAAACCCTGGATGGGCCCCAGCCGGCAGAACCCTTCTCTTCCTCTGCTTACTGTCCCACGCAGTAGTGGCTGTGAATACGGGTCACTGTGGCCCCCCTATGTAGGTGGAGTGGTGCACTCTCGGCGGCAAGGCAGCCGCCCGAAAATGTATGCTCCTGCTTGTGCCTTCAATAGAGAGTCACTCAGGCAGAAAGCGCGACCTTCAAGCATCGGTCGATTTGCAGGTATGAAGGATTGCTGCATGCTGTTCTCTTTAAGCAGTCTACACCAGCTGCCTGACGCGTTTCGAATTTCTTCTTTATCAAAGGCTGTGTGGTGAAAGTATTGCGCAAACCGGTCCCCGTTTTCAGTTTCCAAGATATACAGGATGGCACGCCCTCTGTGGGCTGTTCTGGATGAAGCTGCGCCTAGTACTCTGGAATTTGTAGTCCCGGTTTCTTGCAGTGTTCAATATCCTGCTGAATTAAAACCCTGGATGGGCCCCAGCCGGCAGAACCCTTCTCTTCCTCAGCTTACTGTCCCACGCAGTAGTGGCCTGTGAATACGGGTCACTGTGGCCCCCCTCTGTAGGTGGAGTGGTGCACTCTCAGCGGCAAGGCAGCCGCCCGAAAATGTATGCTCCTGCTTGTGCCTTCAATAGAGAGTCACTCAGGCAGAAAGCGCGACCTTCAAGCATCGGTCGATTTGCAGGTATGAAGGATTGCTGCATGCTGTTCTCTTTAAGCAGTCTACACCAGCTGCCTGACGCGTTTCGAATTTCTTCTTTATCAAAGGCTGTGTGGTGAAAGTATTGCGCAAACCGGTCCCCGTTTTCAGTTTCCAAGATATACAGGATGGCACGCCCTCTGTGGGCTGTTCTGGATGAAGCTGCGCCTAGTACTCTGGAATTTGTAGTCCCGGTTTCTTGCAGTGTTCAATATCCTGCTGAATTAAAACCCTGGATGGGCCCCAGCCGGCAGAACCCTTCTCTTCCTCTGCTTACTGTCCCACGCAGTAGTGGCCTGTGAATACGGGTCACTGTGGCCCCCCTCTGTAGGTGGAGTGGTGCACTCTCGGCGGCAAGGCAGCCGCCCGAAAATGTATGCTCCTGCTTGTGCCTTCAATAGAGAGTCACTCAGGCAGAAAGCGCGACCTTCAAGCATCGGTCGATTTGCAGGTATGAAGGATTGCTGCATGCTGTTCTCTTTAAGCAGTCTACACCAGCTGCCTGACGCGTTTCGAATTTCTTCTTTATCAAAGGCTGTGTGGTGAAAGTATTGCGCAAACCGGTCCCCGTTTTCAGTTTCCAAGATATACAGGATGGCACGCCCTCTGTGGGCTGTTCTGGATGAAGCTGCGCCTAGTACTCTGGAATTTGTAGTCCCGGTTTCTTGCAGTGTTCAATATCCTGCTGAATTAAAACCCTGGATGGGCCCCAGCCGGCAGAACCCTTCTCTTCCTCTGCTTACTGTCCCACGCAGTAGTGGCCTGTGAATACGGGTCACTGTGGCCCCCCTCTGTAGGTGGAGTGGTGCACTCTCGGCGGCAAGGCAGCCGCCCGAAAATGTATGCTCCTGCTTGTGCCTTCAATAGAGAGTCACTCAGGCAGAAAGCGCGACCTTCAAGCATCGGTCGATTTGCAGGTATGAAGGATTGCTGCATGCTGTTCTCTTTAAGCAGTCTACACCAGCTGCCTGACGCGTTTCGAATTTCTTCTTTATCAAAGGCTGTGTGGTGAAAGTATTGCGCAAACCGGTCCCCGTTTTCAGTTTCCAAGATATACAGGATGGCACGCCCTCTGTGGGCTGTTCTGGATGAAGCTGCGCCTAGTACTCTGGAATTTGTAGTCCCGGTTTCTTGCAGTGTTCAATATCCTGCTGAATTAAAACCCTGGATGGGCCCCAGCCGGCAGAACCCTTCTCTTCCTCTGCTTACTGTCCCACGCAGTAGTGGCCTGTGAATACGGGTCACTGTGCCCCCCCTCTGTAGGTGGAGTGGTGCACTCTCGGCGGCAAGGCAGCCGCCCGAAAATGTATGCTCCTGCTTGTGCCTTCAATAGAGAGTCACTCAGGCAGAAAGCGCGACCTTCAAGCATCGGTCGATTTGCAGGTATGAAGGATTGCTGCATGCTGTTCTCTTTAAGCAGTCTACACCAGCTGCCTGACGCGTTTCGAATTTCTTCTTTATCAAAGGCTGTGTGGTGAAAGTATTGCGCAAACCGGTCCCCGTTTTCAGTTTCCAAGATATACAGGATGGCACGCCCTCTGTGGGCTGTTCTGGATGAAGCTGCGCTTAGTACTCTGGAATTTGTAGTCCCGGTTTCTTGCAGTTTTCAATATCCTGCTGAATTAAAACCCTGGATGGGCCCCAGCCGGCAGAACCCTTCTCTTCCTCTGCTTACTGTCCCACGCAGTAGTGGCCTGTGAATACGGGTCACTGTGGCCCCCCTCTGTAGGTGGAGTGGTGCACTCTCGGCGGCAAGGCAGCCGCCCGAAAATGTATGCTCCTGCTTGTGCCTTCAATAGAGAGTCACTCAGGCAGAAAGCGCGACCTTCAAGCATCGGTCGATTTGCAGGTATGAAGGATTGCTGCATGCTGTTCTCTTTAAGCAGTCTACACCAGCTGCCTGATGCGTTTCGAATTTCTTCTTTATCAAAGGCTGTGTGGTGAAAGTATTGCGCAAACCGGTCCCCGTTTTCAGTTTCCAAGATATACAGGATGGCACGCCCTCTGTGGGCTGTTCTGGATGAAGCTGCGCCTAGTACTCTGGAATTTGTAGTCCCGGTTTCTTGCAGTGTTCAATATCCTGCTGAATTAAAACCCTGGATGGGCCCCAGCCGGCAGAACCCTTCTCTTCCTCTGCTTACTGTCCCACGCAGTAGTGGCCTGTGAATACGGGTCACTGTGGCCCCCCTCTGTAGGTGGAGTGGTGCACTCTCGGCGGCAAGGCAGCCGCCCGAAAATGTATGCTCCTGCTTGTGCCTTCAATAGAGAGTCACTCAGGCAGAAAGCGCGACCTTCAAGCATCGGTCGATTTGCAGGTATGAAGGATTGCTGCATGCTGTTCTCTTTAAGCAGTCTACACCAGCTGCCTGACGCGTTTCGAATTTCTTCTTTATCAAAGGCTGTGTGGTGAAAGTATTGCGCAAACCGGTCCCCGTTTTCAGTTTCCAAGATATACAGGATGGCACGCCCTCTGTGGGCTGTTCTGGATGAAGCTGCGCCTAGTACTCTGGAATTTGTAGTCCCGGTTTCTTGCAGTGTTCAATATCCTGCTGAATTAAAACCCTGGATGGGCCCCAGCCGGCAGAACCCTTCTCTTCCTCTGCTTACTGTCCCACGCAGTAGTGGCCTGTGAATACGGGTCACTGTGGCCCCCCTCTGTAGGTGGAGTGGTGCACTCTCGGCGGCAAGGCAGCCGCCCGAAAATGTATGCTCCTGCTTGTGCCTTCAATAGAGAGTCACTCAGGCAGAAAGCGCGACCTTCAAGCATCGGTCGATTTGCAGGTATGAAGGATTGCTGCATGCTGTTCTCTTTAAGCAGTCTACACCAGCTGCCTGACGCGTTTCGAATTTCTTCTTTATCAAAGGCTGTGTGGTGAAAGTATTGCGCAAACCGGTCCCCGTTTTCAGTTTCCAAGATATACAGGATGGCACGCCCTCTGTGGGCTGTTCTGGATGAAGCTGCGCCTAGTACTCTGGAATTTGTAGTCCCGGTTTCTTGCAGTGTTCAATATCCTGCTGAATTAAAACCCTGGATGGGCCCCAGCCGGCAGAACCCTTCTCTTCCTCTGCTTACTGTCACACGCAGTAGTGGCCTGTGAATACGGGTCACTGTGGCCCCCCTCTCTAGGTGGAGTGGTGCACTCTCGGCGGCAAGGCAGCCGCCCGAAAATGTATGCTCCTGCTTGTGCCTTCAATAGAGAGTCACTCAGGCAGAAAGCGCGACCTTCAAGCATCGGTCGATTTGCAGGTATGAAGGATTGCTGCATGCTGTTCTCTTTAAGCAGTCTACACCAGCTGCCTGACGCGTTTCGAATTTCTTCTTTATCAAAGGCTGTGTGGTGAAAGTATTGCGCAAACCGGTCCCCGTTTTCAGTTTCCAAGATATACAGGATGGCACGCCCTCTGTGGGCTGTTCTGGATGAAGCTGCGCCTAGTACTCTGGAATTTGTAGTCCCGGTTTCTTGCAGTGTTCAATATCCTGCTGAATTAAAACCCTGGATGGGCCCCAGCCGGCAGAACCCTTCTCTTCCTCTGCTTACTGTCCCACGCAGTAGTGGCCTGTGAATACGGGTCACTGTGGCCCCCCTCTGTAGGTGGAGTGGTGCACTCTCGGCGGCAATGCAGCCGCCCGAAAATGTATGCTCCTGCTTGTGCCTTCAATAGAGAGTCACTCAGGCAGAAAGCGCGACCTTCAAGCATCGGTCGATTTGCAGGTATGAAGGATTGCTGCATGCTGTTCTCTTTAAGCAGTCTACACCAGCTGCCTGACGCGTTTCGAATTTCTTCTTTATCAAAGGCTGTGTGGTGAAAGTATTGCGCAAACCGGTCCCCGTTTTCAGTTTCCAAGATATACAGGATGGCACGCCCTCTGTGGGCTGTTCTGGATGAAGCTGCGCCTAGTACTCTGGAATTTGTAGTCCCGGTTTCTTGCAGTGTTCAATATCCTGCTGAATTAAAACCCTGGATGGGCCCCAGCCGGCAGAACCCTTCTCTTCCTCTGCTTACTGTCCCACGCAGTAGTGGCCTGTGAATACGGGTCACTGTGGCCCCCCTCTGTAGGTGGAGTGGTGCACTCTCGGCGGCAAGGCAGCCGCCCGAAAATGTATGCTCCTGCTTGTGCCTTCAATAGAGAGTCACTCAGGCAGAAAGCGCGACCTTCAAGCATCGGTCGATTTGCAGGTATGAAGGATTGCTGCATGCTGTTCTCTTTAAGCAGTCTACACCAGCTGCCTGACGCGTTTCGAATTTCTTCTTTATCAAAGGCTGTGTGGTGAAAGTATTGCGCAAACCGGTCCCCGTTTTCAGTTTCCAAGATATACAGGATGGCACGCCCTCTGTGGGCTGTTCTGGATGAAGCTGCGCCTAGTACTCTGGAATTTGTAGTCCCGGTTTCTTGCAGTGTTCAATATCCTGCTGAATTAAAACCCTGGATGGGCCCCAGCCGGCAGAACCCTTCTCTTCCTCTGCTTACTGTCCCACGCAGTAGTGGCCTGTGAATACGGGTCACTGTGGCCCCCCTCTGTAGGTGGAGTGGTGCACTCTCGGCGGCAAGGCAGCCGCCCGAAAATGTATGCTCCTGCTTGTGCCTTCAATAGAGAGTCACTCAGGCAGAAAGCGCGACCTTCAAGCATCGGTCGATTTGCAGGTATGAAGGATTGCTGCATGCTGTTCTCTTTAAGCAGTCTACACCAGCTGCCTGACGCGTTTCGAATTTCTTCTTTATCAAAGGCTGTGTGGTGAAAGTATTGCGCAAACCGGTCCCCGTTTTCAGTTTCCAAGATATACAGGATGGCACGCCCTCTGTGGGCTGTTCTGGATGAAGCTGCGCCTAGTACTCTGGAATTTGTAGTCCCGGTTTCTTGCAGTGTTCAATATCCTGCTGAATTAAAACCCTGGATGGGCCCCAGCCGGCAGAACCCTTCTCTTCCTCTGCTTACTGTCACACGCAGTAGTGGCCTGTGAATACGGGTCACTGTGGCCCCCCTCTCTAGGTGGAGTGGTGCACTCTCGGCGGCAAGGCAGCCGCCCGAAAATGTATGCTCCTGCTTGTGCCTTCAATAGAGAGTCACTCAGGCAGAAAGCGCGACCTTCAAGCATCGGTCGATTTGCAGGTATGAAGGATTGCTGCATGCTGTTCTCTTTAAGCAGTCTACACCAGCTGCCTGACGCGTTTCGAATTTCTTCTTTATCAAAGGCTGTGTGGTGAAAGTATTGCGCAAACCGGTCCCCGTTTTCAGTTTCCAAGATATACAGGATGGCACGCCCTCTGTGGGCTGTTCTGGATGAAGCTGCGCCTAGTACTCTGGAATTTGTAGTCCCGGTTTCTTGCAGTGTTCAATATCCTGCTGAATTAAAACCCTGGATGGGCCCCAGCCGGCAGAACCCTTCTCTTCCTCTGCTTACTGTCCCACGCAGTAGTGGCCTGTGAATACGGGTCACTGTGGCCCCCCTCTGTAGGTGGAGTGGTGCACTCTCGGCGGCAATGCAGCCGCCCGAAAATGTATGCTCCTGCTTGTGCCTTCAATAGAGAGTCACTCAGGCAGAAAGCGCGACCTTCAAGCATCGGTCGATTTGCAGGTATGAAGGATTGCTGCATGCTGTTCTCTTTAAGCAGTCTACACCAGCTGCCTGACGCGTTTCGAATTTCTTCTTTATCAAAGGCTGTGTGGTGAAAGTATTGCGCAAACCGGTCCCCGTTTTCAGTTTCCAAGATATACAGGATGGCACGCCCTCTGTGGGCTGTTCTGGATGAAGCTGCGCCTAGTACTCTGGAATTTGTAGTCCCGGTTTCTTGCAGTGTTCAATATCCTGCTGAATTAAAACCCTGGATGGGCCCCAGCCGGCAGAACCCTTCTCTTCCTCTGCTTACTGTCCCACGCAGTAGTGGCCTGTGAATACGGGTCACTGTGGCCCCCCTCTGTAGGTGGAGTGGTGCACTCTCGGCGGCAAGGCAGCTGCCCGAAAATGTATGCTCCTGCTTGTGCCTTCAATAGAGAGTCACTCAGGCAGAAAGCGCGACCTTCAAGCATCGGTCGATTTGCAGGTATGAAGGATTGCTGCATGCTGTTCTCTTTAAGCAGTCTACACCAGCTGCCTGACGCGTTTCGAATTTCTTCTTTATCAAAGGCTGTGTGGTGAAAGTATTGCGCAAACCGGTCCCCGTTTTCAGTTTCCAAGATATACAGGATGGCACGCCCTCTGTGGGCTGTTCTGGATGAAGCTGCGCCTAGTACTCTGGAATTTGTAGTCCCGGTTTCTTGCAGTGTTCAATATCCTGCTGAATTAAAACCCTGGATGGGCCCCAGCCGGCAGAACCCTTCTCTTCCTCTGCTTACTGTCCCACGCAGTAGTGGCCTGTGAATACGGGTCACTGTGGCCCCCCTCTGTAGGTGGAGTGGTGCACTCTCGGCGGCAAGGCAGCCGCCCGAAAATGTATGCTCCTGCTTGTGCCTTCAATAGAGAGTCACTCAGGCAGAAAGCGCGACCTTCAAGCATCGGTCGATTTGCAGGTATGAAGGATTGCTGCATGCTGTTCTCTTTAAGCAGTCTACACCAGCTGCCTGACGCGTTTCGAATTTCTTCTTTATCAAAGGCTGTGTGGTGAAAGTATTGCGCAAACCGGTCCCCGTTTTCAGTTTCCAAGATATACAAGATGGCACGCCCTCTGTGGGCTGTTCTGGATGAAGCTGCGCCTAGTACTCTGGAATTTGTAGTCCCGGTTTCTTGCAGTGTTCAATATCCTGCTGAATTAAAACCCTGGATGGGCCCCAGCCGGCAGAACCCTTCTCTTCCTCTGCTTACTGTCCCACGCAGTAGTGGCCTGTGAATACGGGTCACTGTGGCCCCCCTCTGTAGGTGGAGTGGTGCACTCTCGGCGGCAAGGCAGCCGCCCGAAAATGTATGCTCCTGCTTGTGCCTTCAATAGAGAGTCACTCAGGCAGAAAGCGCGACCTTCAAGCATCGGTCGATTTGCAGGTATGAAGGATTGCTGCATGCTGTTCTCTTTAAGCAGTCTACACCAGCTGCCTGACGCGTTTCGAATTTCTTCTTTATCAAAGGCTGTGTGGTGAAAGTATTGCGCAAACCGGTCCCCGTTTTCAGTTTCCAAGATATACAGGATGGCACGCCCTCTGTGGGCTGTTCTGGATGAAGCTGCGCCTAGTACTCTGGAATTTGTAGTCCCGGTTTCTTGCAGTGTTCAATATCCTGCTGAATTAAAACCCTGGATGGGCCCCAGCCGGCAGAACCCTTCTCTTCCTCTGCTTACTGTCCCACGCAGTAGTGGCCTGTGAATACGGGTCACTGTGGCCCCCCTCTGTAGGTGGAGTGGTGCACTCTCGGCGGCAAGGCAGCCGCCCGAAAATGTATGCTCCTGCTTGTGCCTTCAATAGAGAGTCACTCAGGCAGAAAGCGCGACCTTCAAGCATCGGTCGATTTGCAGGTATGAAGGATTGCTGCATGCTGTTCTCTTTAAGCAGTCTACACCAGCTGCCTGACGCGTTTCGAATTTCTTCTTTATCAAAGGCTGTGTGGTGAAAGTATTGCGCAAACCGGTCCCCGTTTTCAGTTTCCAAGATATACAGGATGGCACGCCCTCTGTGGGCTGTTCTGGATGAAGCTGCGCCTAGTATTCACAGGCCACTACTGCGTGGGACAGTAAGCAGAGGAAGAGAAAGGTTCTGCCGGCTGGGGCCCATCCAGGGTTTTAATTCAGCAGGATATTGAACACTGCAAGAAACCGGGACTACAAATTCCAGAGTACTAGGCGCAGCTTCATCCAGAACAGCCCACAGAGGGCGTGCCATCCTGTATATCTTGGAAACTGAAAACGGGGACCGGTTTGCGCAATACTTTCACCACACAGCCTTTGATAAAGAAGAAATTCGAAACGCGTCAGGCAGCTGGTGTAGACTGCTTAAAGAGAACAGCATGCAGCAATCCTTCATACCTGCAAATCGACCGATGCTTGAAGGTCGCGCTTTCTGCCTGAGTGACTCTCTATTGAAGGCACAAGCAGGAGCATACATTTTCGGGCGGCTGCCTTGCCGCCGAGAGTGCACCACTCCACCTACAGAGGGGGGCCACAGTGACCCGTATTCACAGGCCACTACTGCGTGGGACAGTAAGCAGAGGAAGAGAAGGGTTCTGCCGGCTGGGGCCCATCCAGGGTTTTAATTCAGCAGGATATTGAACACTGCAAGAAACCGGGACTACAAATTCCAGAGTACTAGGCGCAGCTTCATCCAGAACAGCCCACAGAGGGCGTGCCATCCTGTATATCTTGGAAACTGAAAACGGGGACCGGTTTGCGCAATACTTTCACCACACAGCCTTTGATAAAGAAGAAATTCGAAACGCGTCAGGCAGCTGGTGTAGACTGCTTAAAGAGAACAGCATGCAGCAATCCTTCATACCTGCAAATCGACCGATGCTTGAAGGTCGCGCTTTCTGCCTGAGTGACTCTCTATTGAAGGCACAAGCAGGAGCATACATTTTCGGGCGGCTGCCTTGCCGCCGAGAGTGCACCACTCCACCTACAGAGGGGGGCCACAGTGACCCGTATTCACAGGCCACTACTGCGTGGGACAGTAAGCAGAGGAAGAGAAGGGTTCTGCCGGCTGGGGCCCATCCAGGGTTTTAATTCAGCAGGATATTGAACACTGCAAGAAACCGGGACTACAAATTCCAGAGTACTAGGCGCAGCTTCATCCAGAACAGCCCACAGAGGGCGTGCCATCCTGTATATCTTGGAAACTGAAAACGGGGACCGGTTTGCGCAATACTTTCACCACACAGCCTTTGATAAAGAAGAAATTCGAAACGCGTCAGGCAGCTGGTGTAGACTGCTTAAAGAGAACAGCATGCAGCAATCCTTCATACCTGCAAATCGACCGATGCTTGAAGGTCGCGCTTTCTGCCTGAGTGACTCTCTATTGAAGGCACAAGCAGGAGCATACATTTTCGGGCGGCTGCCTTGCCGCCGAGAGTGCACCACTCCACCTACAGAGGGGGGCCACAGTGACCCGTATTCACAGGCCACTACTGCGTGGGACAGTAAGCAGAGGAAGAGAAGGGTTCTGCCGGCTGGGGCCCATCCAGGGTTTTAATTCAGCAGGATATTGAACACTGCAAGAAACCGGGACTACAAATTCCAGAGTACTAGGCGCAGCTTCATCCAGAACAGCCCACAGAGGGCGTGCCATCCTGTATATCTTGGAAACTGAAAACGGGGACCGGTTTGCGCAATACTTTCACCACACAGCCTTTGATAAAGAAGAAATTCGAAACGCGTCAGGCAGCTGGTGTAGACTGCTTAAAGAGAACAGCATGCAGCAATCCTTCATACCTGCAAATCGACCGATGCTTGAAGGTCGCGCTTTCTGCCTGAGTGACTCTCTATTGAAGGCACAAGCAGGAGCATACATTTTCGGGCGGCTGCCTTGCCGCCGAGAGTGCACCACTCCACCTACAGAGGGGGGCCACAGTGACCCGTATTCACAGGCCACTACTGCGTGGGACAGTAAGCAGAGGAAGAGAAGGGTTCTGCCGGCTGGGGCCCATCCAGGGTTTTAATTCAGCAGGATATTGAACACTGCAAGAAACCGGGACTACAAATTCCAGAGTACTAGGCGCAGCTTCATCCAGAACAGCCCACAGAGGGCGTGCAATCCTGTATATCTTGGAAACTGAAAACGGGGACCGGTTTGCGCAATACTTTCACCACACAGCCTTTGATAAAGAAGAAATTCGAAACGCGTCAGGTAGCTGGTGTAGACTGCTTAAAGAGAACAGCATGCAGCAATCCTTCATACCTGCAAATCGACCGATGCTTGAAGGTCGCGCTTTCTGCCTGAGTGACTCTCTATTGAAGGCACAAGCAGGAGCATACATTTTCGGGCGGCTGCCTTGCCGCCGAGAGTGCACCACTCCACCTACAGAGGGGGGCCACAGTGACCCGTATTCACAGGCCACTACTGCGTGGGACAGTAAGCAGAGGAAGAGAAGGGTTCTGCCGGCTGGGGCCCATTCAGGGTTTTAATTCAGCAGGATATTGAACACTGCAAGAAACCGGGACTACAAATTCCAGAGTACTAGGCGCAGCTTCTTCCAGAACAGCCCACAGAGGGCGTGCCATCCTGTATATCTTGGAAACTGAAAACGGGGACCGGTTTGCGCAATACTTTCACCACACAGCCTTTGATAAAGAAGAAATTCGAAACGCGTCAGGCAGCTGGTGTAGACTGCTTAAAGAGAACAGCATGCAGCAATCCTTCATACCTGCAAATCGACCGATGCTTGAAGGTCGCGCTTTCTGCCTGAGTGACTCTCTATTGAAGGCACAAGCAGGAGCATACATTTTCGGGCGGCTGCCTTGCCGCCGAGAGTGCACCACTCCACCTACAGAGGGGGGCCACAGTGACCCGTATTCACAGGCCACTACTGCGTGGGACAGTAAGCAGAGGAAGAGAAGGGTTCTGCCGGCTGGGGCCCATCCAGGGTTTTAATTCAGCAGGATATTGAACACTGCAAAAAACCGGGACTACAAATTCCAGAGTACTAGGCGCAGCTTCATCCAGAACAGCCCACAGAGGGCGTGCCATCCTGTATATCTTGGAAACTGAAAACGGGGACCGGTTTGCGCAATACTTTCACCACACAGCCTTTGATAAAGAAGAAATTCGAAACGCGTCAGGCAGCTGGTGTAGACTGCTTAAAGAGAACAGCATGCAGCAATCCTTCATACCTGCAAATCGACCGATGCTTGAAGGTCGCGCTTTCTGCCTGAGTGACTCTCTATTGAAGGCACAAGCAGGAGCATACATTTTCGGGCGGCTGCCTTGCCGCCGAGAGTGCACCACTCCACCTACAGAGGGGGGCCACAGTGACCCGTATTCACAGGCCACTACTGCGTGGGACAGTAAGCAGAGGAAGAGAAGGGTTCTGCCTGCTGGGGCCCATCCAGGGTTTTAATTCAGCAGGATATTGAACACTGCAAGAAACCGGGACTACAAATTCCAGAGTACTAGGCGCAGCTTCATCCAGAACAGCCCACAGAGGGCGTGCCATCCTGTATATCTTGGAAACTGAAAACGGGGACCGGTTTGCGCAATACTTTCACCACACAGCCTTTGATAAAGAAGAAATTCGAAACGCGTCAGGCAGCTGGTGTAGACTGCTTAAAGAGAACAGCATGCAGCAATCCTTCATACCTGCAAATTGACCGATGCTTGAAGGTCGCGCTTTCTGCCTGAGTGACTACTCTATTGAAGGCATAAGCAGGAGCATACATTTTCGGGCGGCTGCCTTGCCGCCGAGAGTGCACCACTCCACCTACAGAGGGGGGCCACAGTGACCCGTATTCACAGGCCACTACTGCGTGGGACAGTAAGCAGAGGAAGAGAAGGGTTCTGCCGGCTGGGGCCCATCCAGGGTTTTAATTCAGCAGGATATTGAACACTGCAAGAAACCGGGACTACAAATTCCAGAGTACTAGGCGCTGCTTCATCCAGAACAGCCCACAGAGGGCGTGCCATCCTGTATATCTTGGAAACTGAAAACGGGGACCGGTTTGCGCAATACTTTCACCACACAGCCTTTGATAAAGAAGAAATTCGAAACGCGTCAGGCAGCTGGTGTAGACTGCTTAAAGAGAACAGCATGCAGCAATCCTTCATACCTGCAAATCGACCGATGCTTGAAGGTCGCGCTTTCTGCCTGAGGGACTCTCTATTGAAGGCACAAGCAGGAGCATACATTTTCGGGCGGCTGCCTTGCCGCCGAGAGTGCACCACTCCACCTACAGAGGGGGGCCACAGTGACCCGTATTCACAGGCCACTACTGCGTGGGACAGTAAGCAGAGGAAGAGAAGGGTTCTGCCGGCTGGGGCCCATCCAGGGTTTTAATTCAGCAGGATATTGAACACTGCAAGAAACCGGGACTACAAATTCCAGAGTACTAGGCGCAGCTTCATCCAGAACAGCCCACAGAGGGCGTGCCATCCTGTATATCTTGGAAACTGAAAACGGGGACCGGTTTGCGCAATACTTTCACCACACAGCCTTTGATAAAGAAGAAATTCGAAACGCGTCAGGCAGCTGGTGTAGACTGCTTAAAGAGAACAGCATGCAGCAATCCTTCATACCTGCAAATCGACCGATGCTTGAAGGTCGCGCTTTCTGCCTGAGTGACTCTCTATTGAAGGCACAAGCAGGAGCATACATTTTCGGGCGGCTGCCTTGCCGCCGAGAGTGCACCACTCCACCTACAGAGGGGGGCCACAGTGACCCGTATTCACAGGCCACTACTGCGTGGGACAGTAAGCAGAGGAAGAGAAGGGTTCTGCCGGCTGGGGCCCATCCAGGGTTTTAATTCAGCAGGATATTGAACACTGCAAGAAACCGGGACTACAAATTCCAGAGTACTAGGCGCAGCTTCATCCAGAACAGCCCACAGAGGGCGTGCCATCCTGTATATCTTGGAAACTGAAAACGGGGACCGGTTTGCGCAATACTTTCACCACACAGCCTTTGATAAAGAAGAAATTCGAAACGCGTCAGGCAGCTGGTGTAGACTGCTTAAAGAGAACAGCATGCAGCAATCCTTCATACTTGCAAATCGACCGATGCTTGAAGGTCGCGCTTTCTGCCTGAGTGACTCTCTATTGAAGGCACAAGCAGGAGCATACATTTTCGGGCGGCTGCCTTGCCGCCGAGAGTGCACCACTCCACCTACAGAGGGGGGCCACAGTGACCCGTATTCACAGGCCACTACTGTGTGGGACAGTAAGCAGAGGAAGAGAAGGGTTCTGCCGGCTGGGGCCCATCCAGGGTTTTAATTCAGCAGGATATTGAACACTGCAAGAAACCGGGACTACAAATTCCAGAGTACTAGGCGCAGCTTCATCCAGAACAGCCCACAGAGGGCGTGCCATCCTGTATATCTTGGAAACTGAAAACGGGGACCGGTTTGCGCAATACTTTCACCACACAGCCTTTGATAAAGAAGAAATTCGAAACGCGTCAGGCAGCTGGTGTAGACTGCTTAAAGAGAACAGCATGCAGCAATCCTTCATACCTGCAAATCGACCGATGCTTGAAGGTCGCGCTTTCTGCCTGAGTGACTCTCTATTGAAGGCACAAGCAGGAGCATACATTTTCGGGCGGCTGCCTTGCCGCCGAGAGTGCACCACTCCACCTACAGAGGGGGGCCACAGTGACCCGTATTCACAGGCCACTACAGCGTGGGACAGTAAGCAGAGGAAGAGAAGGGTTCTGCCGGCTGGGGCCCATCCAGGGTTTTAATTCAGCAGGATATTGAACACTGCAAGAAACCGGGACTACAAAT
Organism: Lissotriton helveticus; assembly: GCF_964261635.1. Taxonomy (NCBI): domain Eukaryota; kingdom Metazoa; phylum Chordata; class Amphibia; order Caudata; family Salamandridae; genus Lissotriton; species Lissotriton helveticus. The sequence goes on from NC_136057.1 coordinate 1,209,500,987, forward strand.
TCCAGAGTACTAGGCGCAGCTTCATCCAGAACAGCCCACAGAGGGCGTGCCATCCTGTATATCTTGGAAACTGAAAACGGGGACCGGTTTGCGCAATACTTTCACCACACAGCCTTTGATAAAGAAGAAATTCGAAACGCGTCAGGCAGCTGGTGTAGACTGCTTAAAGAGAACAGCATGCAGCAATCCTTCATACCTGCAAATCGACCGATGCTTGAAGGTCGCGCTTTCTGCCTGAGTGACTCTCTATTGAAGGCACAAGCAGGAGCATACATATATATATATATATATATATATATATTTTTTTTTTTTTAAATTACATAAAGTTGTCATTTCCTTGCCTAAGCCAAATGTGCCTTTCTGCCAGTGTCAACCGACAGGCGAATCGCTCCCCTGTGGTGAGATGTATTTTGCTACTAGAAAGTAGACAGCATACTTGGGTGTGGAAAGGTGTTTTCTTCATAGAGCAGAATGGCTTGGGTGGTTGTGTCCAGTCCTTTTTTTTAAGTTTTAAAGGGTCCCCAGATGTAGCTCTCACCTAGGCCTGCCTCCCTTCCCAGTCAACATGGCACCAGACCTAGTTGGAAGCGAAAGCTATACCCAAACTGATTTGGAGTGACCACAATGGATTGTTTGCCCATTAACACCGCCAGCACTCTGGGTGGGCACATGCAGCTGTGACCAGGGGAAGAAGGGCTCTGCCATGTTGGCTTTAGGTGGAGAAGAGCACTGTTGGATAGTTTGCTGCACAACACAGAAGTAGTGCTCCACAAGTGGTAAGGGTCACTCCTGGGAACATTTACCGCATTGGTTAGGCTGTGGCCATGAGTTCCCCTAACCACAGGCTAGCACTGGTCATAAAAGTGGCACCCCGAATACTACTTTCAGAACAGTCCAGCATCTGTGATGAACAGAAGGACTGCCCAGCACCCTGAATCCCGAAGGAAGATCAGACCTGCTTGTCTTGAAGCCAGGACTCCAGAAGTTACTTGGATGCCTGACCTGTTTGAGATACAGGGACACAGCAAGCTTCCAGAGTCCATCTCCTACAAATTCTCAACTGACCAGTTCCAACCTGGACCTGGCTTGGACCCTGCTGCTGCATTAGTTGAAGTCCTAACCCCAAAGTGGTGCTTTCAGCACCAAGAGTTAGAGTGTACTCCACCTGGCCAAACTGCCAAAGCTAGGGCTTTCAAACTTTTCCTCCAACGAACTGGTGTTATTCCTAGACCACAATCAAGCTGAAGCCGTAGACTCTGAATTCATTTTTTTTAGTAACTATTTTATGGTCAACCTGACAAGGAATTTGATTATTCTTTCAAATATAGTCCACATTCTTACAAATGTTCTTAACATTTTTGAGTTGGGTGATTCTGTTGCTTTAAGAAGGAAATGGAAATGCAGAAGACATTACATGGGGGCTGTATCAATATTAATTTGTTTTTGTCCTATGCTTAACACATGGGTTTAAGCAAGTGAATACTTTGGCAACCCATAGCCATGATCCACAAACCTAGACTATCTGAATAATATGTATTCCTTAACTCAGAAGTCTGCTAAGCAAATAAGTGCAATGCAAATGCCCATAGTTCTAGTTAGAAATACAAAGGGACTATTGGGCAAGGTCCCCATCAATAAATGTGTGCTGCTTTTGCACCACCAAAATAGCTGTTCCCAACCTAATTTAGGATTGAGTTGCAGACTGTGAAACCTCAGCTGGATCTGGTCTGAGAAACACTTGGTTCGGTAGTTCACCTATAAAATAATAAATGTATCACAGCAGTAGTTGTCCTGCCCTTTTTTGGGGTGCAGGACCTATTACTTATTTTTACTTCATGGATCAGTCATGCTGCCATGCGAGGTATATCTGATAGGGGAATGGGAAGGAAAATTAGATAATGATCTGCAACAAATCCCTGCTGTTGACATTTGTTGCTGAAAAGCAAAAGAGAGTGCTGAGCAGCCAGAACAATAGGGTGGCACGCTTAGCATTCAAGCGTGAAGAAAGTGCACCCACTAAAATGATAGTTCACTTTTCTCACAGAGATGCCCAACAAGGAGGCAGACAGTCTATCACCATGGCAGCAAAGGTCATGGTCCACGGTGACCTGGAAGGTAGGACAGCTGTCTGCTGTAGTGTATTTCTCAGCCCAGGAGCATGCAAATTCACACACCACACAAGGAGCTGTGTTACTGACATCTTTATTCTTTAATATGGAGTCACACTCTGCACTCATTGTGTCATACCTTTCATAACCACACCTCACACCTCGCAACAGACTACGTAATTCCTGTTTAGAGTCCCCCTAGAACCGCGAGGGTCCTGGCACACATAATATCAAAAACACTAAATCTCCCCTTTTGTTAAATAAAATGTTCAGACAACATTAGCATCATAGTTCTTCAAAGAGTTGTTGAGGCACTTGCACTGGTCTGCCATATTGGGAGGTATAAGGTAGTTGAGATCCACTTTGATTAGGCACCAATGACATAGGCTTAGATGTTTGATCTGGATGTTTAGGTGGGTTGGCCTTGCTCATGATCTCTGGAGCTGATGAACATTGAGGTAGGTGTTTAAGGAGTGACGAGTGACGAGTCCTATGTGATCAACTTTCCTGGATGCTACACGGGCAACATGTGTCCCTCACACATGACAACCCTCAAAGAGTTGACAAATGGAGTGTACGTTTTCCGCTTCAGTTTTTGCATGAGTAGTACCCAGACCCCTTTATCGAAGACTGGTTCCTGGGCATGTTCGTGCTGATCTGCATATGTTTTAATTTTGCACTTTCAGGAAGTGTCTGTGACACGAACCTTATCTGCATTCATTGACAGTTCGTTGTCCATTGTGGCAGTTTGGTTCCGATGGCTCTCCCAAATAGTACAATGGCAGGACTTTCATCAGTTGTAGAGTGAGGAGCTGATTGATAGGCAAGACAATCTTGACACATAGTTTGGTTTAGATTGATTCTCTTCATCGATACTTGCTGAATTACCCTCTTGAGGGTGCCCATAAATGGTTGAACAACACGTTGGCTCCGGCCAGAGAGGTGCACTATTTTGATGCTTGACTTTGAGTTGAACTAGAAACTCCTTGAATTTTTTGCTATTGAAAGATGGGCCATTGTCAGATTTGAGAATAGCAGGGATACCCAACAATGCAATTATGTCATCAAGCCACTTGATGACTTTGTCATGAGTTGTCGATGATGAGTCTTCCACCAAAGGAAAACATGAATATTCATCAATGAATACGATGAGATGGTAACATAGAGGCCCAAAGAAATTAACTGCAATTCTCTCCCAGGCATGTGCACAAAGGTCAGACACTGTGAGTGGATGCTGTGTCACCTTGGGTGGGATGAACAGTTACAAAAGTGGCACATTTTCATCTCATTCTCAACTTGTTTATCTGTGCTAGGGAACCACACTCAATCTCTTACGGCTCTTTTAGTGGCTACAATGCCACAATGTCCTTCACATTCTAGCTCAATGACTTGCTGTCTAAGGTTCTCTAATATAGCAGTTCTCAAGCCTCTCAATATGATAACCTCTCGGGTGATGGATAACGCATCCTGTTCATTTTTGAATTTTTGAAATTCAACATCATCAGCAACCCGACGAATACTTTTCTTCCAAGATTGTGTTGTAATGAGCATGTCTTTATCTGCGTTGATAGCAGCAAAAATCTATTCAATGGATTGAGCTACTGGCGTGCTGGACCTCACAATGAAGTTGAGTTACTTTTCAGGCACTTTGCATGTCGAACTGTGGCGAGGTAGAACCACTCATGAAAAGTAATCTGCAGGGTTTTAGTCTTTCCCCGGCTTGTGTCCTATCACATAGTTGTACTCTTTCAGTCGTAACCCCCACCTCCCGATGCAAGGGGGCTTCTAACCTTCTGATTTTCCAAAGATGATGAGTAAAGCCTGGTAGTCTGTGATGATAGGGAAACGTTTGTTTCACATATCATAACACGTTTTCCCAGTCCCACACCAAAGCCAGACTCTTCGTTTCCGGCTGAGAGAAGGCACTTCTGTTTCAGGTAGGCTTCTCCTGGTATAGGCCACAATGTGTCTCTGGGCATTCAGATGTCCATTGTGTTGAGCAAGGATTGTCTTCTTTGCACAGGATGCCACCTGCAACTGCTGCATGCATCGGCCTCATGCCTGAAACTGAGCATCACATCCAATTTATGGTTGTATGGTGCTTTAATCCCCTGTGCCGGTAAGTAGTTTTCTGTTTTTGTACCAGGTCATCACTGTCTTTAGTGTTTGCTTCATATGGATGATGGCTCTGTGTTTTGGCGTGGCACAGTCTTTCTTCTTTCAACCTTACCAGTAAGTTCTGAAGGGCCTTTCAAATGTGCTCCTTTGGGTGCCATCATCTTCTTTGTTGGCTATGTATGTGCTGGAACAGGGCTTTGACTCCACATATGCCAAATGTAGACTGCTTTGTATCAATTTGGGGCGCAAGTGGCATGCACAAGAAGTTTGCTGAAAACTCTCAGGCAGAGTAGCTTTGTTTCTTTGGGGTATGTATCCCCTACTTAGTGCCAGTTGTAGCATCTACCCGAGCCCAAGAGCATGCAAATGAACACACCACACAAGGAGATCTGTAACAGACGTCTTTATTCTTCAATGTACACATTGTGTCATAACCTTCATAATCACATCTTAACACCACCCAACAGACTATGTAATGCCTGTTTAGTGTCCGCCTAGAACCGTGAGGGTCCTATCACACTTAATCCCAAAGACACTACATCTGCCATAAAGTAAATGGCCACTTGGAAATTTGTTTTCAGGTTTTCTTTTTCATATTCATTCAGCAGTATGAGAAGTTTCAACTTTCCAGACAAAATAGCATTTTCCCTGTGGAAGTGCTTTGCAGGCTGTGATCAAAGGTGATTTTCAGGTCTTTTATTGAAGGTCCTAGGGTTGCTACCTTACCTCACGTTATCAATGGGCAAGGTCTGGAATGGAAAAAATTACAGGAAAGTTCCTTCTCTAACTTTACAACAGGAAAGAGTTTTTTGAGGAAACATTGTCATTGAACTGAAACTGGAAGACAGCTAGCAGTAAGAGAATAAGGCTAAAAAATCCACCAAAGCACACAATTACTGCAGATCTTTTCCTTCTTAAAATCTCATCAACATTGTTTGGAATGCTTTTATGTCTAATCATTAAAGAATGTTACATTCTGACTGCCATTCCCTCGCTTAATATATTTAATCTGATGTGCTGGTGAGGAGAGGCTGTTCCCCAAACAATCACAAGCCCTCTCACCAATCGTTAGAGTTAATGAAACTTTAAAAGACCACAGGGGGCAAGCCTCGTGGAGAAAGAAGTGTAATTGTGTAGAAAGAAAGTTCAATAATCTCTATCAAAACTCAGAAATGTTAATTATCCTAAGCTTGGTACCAGCGGGAGATCTGATGATAACAAGATTTCTTTAGTACATAAATTAAATAACTGATTCAAATAGTACTCAACGTGTACTAAAATATAATTGAATTACATTAGTTCAAGTAGGGTCTGGTCAACATTTGAGCACATTTCAAAAGCTTAATTTTAACACCCAGAAATGAAGGTCATTTTCTTTAAAAAGTCTATAGTAACAGTTTATAGTCACAGTTTTGCAATGCTTTTAGGTGATGACTTACTGGTTGCTGCCTCCACACCATACCTTTTAATGAAAACCTCACACCACTCACAATAATTCCAGGTCATTTTCTGCCTTGACCATTAACATGGCATTGCAAGGCTGTGTGTGTTATTTGTAAAATGAGCCTCTCTCAATTATAATGTATGCCATTTTAATTTTTTTTAGAGAATATACTCAGCGTCGCAAAGGATAGCTGGTACAGGTAACATGAAATGATTACGGGGGACATCTTTTTTCTTCATATTGACAGGTATAGTATCTGCTATATGTAAAATATATATTATTTGCTTTAAATTATATACTATTTGATGTTAGAAGCCTTGATAAGTGTTTTATTGTAGGCCTGGCTGGTAAACTCAGCTCCGTTCGCAGAGTTTTCAGAATGCTGGCATTCCACGGCAGAGTTCCGGGATTCCACCTACAGAGCGTGAAGTGGAGTTTTTGCTTCTGTTTGTGTGCCCAAGTTTCATTTTGTTTCAAACTTTTTTTATTTTCATCAAGGGGAAAGGGTCACACAAGGGAATCAGGTACACAGCGATAAGCCTACAACCCTATTCAGGGCCAGCCGCGTGGTAGGAGGGCATATCAGATGGCAATGAATTCCAAGGGGAAGAAAGATTATACACAGCGTTGCGCCTACAACCCCAGAGGGGCCGGCCGCGATCAAGTGTCAGAGTACAACATCAGGGAGGCCTGTGGAGTGATAAGACCCAGGGGGCCTTTCTATGCTATAGTCGGGCAACAGGCCCGTATGTAACAACCATTTCACTGGGGCATCAGAGCCCGAAAAGAAGACAGTGATAGCAAGAAGAGGAGCGGACAGAGATAGGTAAGCAGGGAAAGGAGGTGGGACAGGAGAGCAAGAATAGAGACAGCGCGCGGGAGAGGGGGAGGCCGAGATTCCCGTCCATTGTTGGTAGCGCTGAGGTGCAGCTTAGGGGGGCAGTCATGGTAGCAATCTACTCGGATCAGGGGGGACAATAGCATCCTCAAACAATCTCAGAGCCCTAAGTTTGGTAGGCACGTAGCTCGCCCGCTCAATTGCGCAAAGGTATTTGACTAGGGGCTGCCACACAGCTTTAAAGCGAGTAGCGCGCGCCTGCAGCCGGGCTGTGAATAGTTACATCATAAGGACATGCCAGAGGCGCACGAACCAAGCCGCGATTGGAGGAGCTTCGGGCTTCTTCCAGTATAAGGCTATGAGCTGTTTGGCAGCACCCAGCATTTGGAGCGCCAGGATCCAGTCACTCCTGGTAAGGGCCTTCAGAGCAGCAGGCTTAACACCCAGCAGGATGGTGGTAGTGAGTTCAGGCCGAGGGAATCCCAGGACCCCCCTGATAAGGCTAAGGACCTCCTTCTAAAAGAGAGTCAGTGCCGGGCACACCCACCAGATATGAATGAGATCCCCCGTTGCAGATTGGCACCACCAGCACAGGGGCGAGGAGGCAGGAAACATCCGGTGGAGGCGCTGAGGAGTATAATACCATTCGGTCATTAATTTATAGGCATTTTCCCGCTGTGGGATGCTACAGTATATTTTAGGGATATCCCGCCAGAGCCTATGCCATTGCGCAGGGGTAATGTCCGTGTCCGACAATGCCTGCCACCTGTCCTGATAGGGATGGGAGGGTGGCATTTGCGGGTGCTGGAGGATCTGGTAAATACGAGATACCAGCTCTTTGGATTCGATGGGGTGACGGGCCAGCCGCTCAAAGGGGGTGAAGGCGCGTGTGGCCACCTGATACATTGCATCCTGCAGTCACCCAATGTTGCAGCTGAGTACACTGTAGTTGCGCCGTCAATGGGACACGGAACTCCTCCCTACATTGGGTGAAGGATTTTAGTTTGCCCTCCTCGAATAGGTCTGTAACCACCCTGAAGTCCTCTTGCGTCCATTTGGCAAAGGCCCGCGTTCGATGCGCCAGCGGAAAAGACGGGCTCCCCTCATTCATGGTGTGCGGTGAGGGAAAGGTCGTAAGGCCTCGGCGCACGGCTACCACATCCCAGATGTCAAGCACCATCTTAATAGGGACCGCCAGGTAGGCGCTCTTAGAGCGTGCCACCCGCTGATGCCAGACTAGGTCTCATATGGTACGCCCCGTCACGGCCCGATCCATGTGTAGCCATCCCTTTTTACTCTCCGTCACTCCCCACTCAACCACAAAGCGGAGGTGCAAGGCCCGGTAGTAGTCCAATAAATCGGGGCATGCCAGTCCTCCCCTGTCCGGCGGTATCATCAACAGTTTCTGGGAGAATCGAGGCCTCTTACCGCCCCAGATGAAGGCTGTGAGGGCACTCTGAAGATCAAGAATGTAGCGGAGCGGGATGAGCGTGGGGAGACACTGGAAGAGGTACAGGATTTTAGGGAGGATTGACATTTTGACAGCGTTAAGCCTGCCCAGCCATGTCAACACTAGGGGCTTCCACTGTCGTAGACCGACCGTCGACACTCCCGCCAATTTACTTGCGTCCACGTGTCTAAGGAAGGAGTTATCTGCAATCCGAGGTAACGGATGCTCTGAGTGGCCCACTGGTATGGCACCAGCGGCTTAAGGTGAGGGATGTCTGCCTCCGGAACGGTAATGTTGAGGGCCCAGGACTTGCTGTGATTAATCTTAGGGCCAGAGGCCCACTCAAAAAGGGTCAGTGCAGAGTGGAATGCCGGTAGAGACTCATCAGGGCGGGTAAGGGTGAGGAGAAGATTGTCAGCAAACAGTGCCACCTTGTTCTCGCAGCCCCCCATGTGGATGCCATGTATGTCGGGTGCCTGATGGATCATTGGCGCCAGTGGCTCCACCACTAGGGTGAAGAGCAAGGGCGATAAGGGGCACCCCTGCCGGGTGCCCCTGCGGATGGGGAACGGTGCCGAGAGCTGCCCATTGATCCGATTCCGGGCCTGCGGAGCAAGGTATGGCGCCATGATCATAGTGATCATGTCCGGTCCCAGTCCAAGCTTGTCCAGGACCGTCCACAAGAAGGTCCAGCCCACCCGGTCAAATGCCTTCTCCGCGTCCAGCGAGAGGAGACAAGCCGGAATATTCCAATGACGTGCCTTCCCCACTAGGTGAGCTACTTTGCGGACGTTGTCCGCCCCCTGCCGATTGCGGATGAAGCCAACCTGGCATATGGGGGACCGGCATATGGGGGTCCAGACGCTTCGCCAGGAGTTTGGTGTAGATCTTAAAATTGGTGTTCAGCAAGGCTATGGGGCGGTACGAGGCTCACTGCGTTGGATCCTTTCCCGGTTTCAGAATCAGCGCTATCTCCGCCATTCCCATGTCTCGAGACGAGCCCTCCGCATCGGTAAACGAGTTGAACAGTCTCAAGAGGTGAGGTCCAAGCTGCGCCTGAAACATACGGCAAAAGGATAGAGGCAGACAGTCTGGCCCTGGAGTTTTCCCAAGGGGGAGTTCCCGTACGGAGGCTGCTATCTCCTCCTGGGCAATCGCGTTTTCCAAGGCCGTCACATGGCACGGGTGAAGCGGTGTCCCCGTATAGGCATTCAAGACATCCGCCACAGCTCCTGGGTCTGGTGGTTCCTCCTGATAGAGCGCGGTGGTGTAAGCTCGGAACGCTTTGCATTTATCCCTCTCTGAGACGGCTTTCACCCCATCAGAGAGTTGAACACTGACGATGTGGGTCTTGGCCACCCGCGCCCTCAGGCGCCTCGCCAATAGGCTGCCTACCTTGTCTCCACCCTCGAAGTATTTCTGCTTCAGGGCCAACAGAGAAGACTCCGCTTTGTTGGTACGCAAGAGTCGGAGCTGTCCACTGAGATTGGCAAGCCGCCGCCTAGACACAGCAGTGGTGGCATTATGGTCCTGCTTTTCTTCCTGTTTTATGTCCCGCTCAAGATCATCTTCGAGGGACCTGGCCGCGCGAGTCCGTGCAATCGAGAGGGTGGTGATGTGCCCCCGAATCGTCGCCTTGAAGGCGTCCCATACGACAGGGAAGGGTGTCTCCGGCATGTCATTGCTGGCAAAGTAGGAGTCTAAGGCCTCCTTGATGCTGGCTACATCGGCCGCGTCCCGTAGGACGCTCGGCGGCAAACGCCATCGCGCCTCTCGAGCAGTGTGAACGGCCGGGTCCTGTAGCAGCAATTCAACATGCGCATGGTCCGATAGCGAGTTGGCAGAAATGGAAGAGCCCAGTACATCCCTTTAGCAGAGCGTGGGAGATAAATAAATAGTCGATACGGGAGTACGAGCGGTGGACGTGGGAGTAGAACAAATAATCTTTCAATTCCGGGGAGCGGTAGTGCCATACACCATAGAGCCCCAGGTCCGTGATCTGGGTGCGCAACGCAGAGGACATGGCCCCAGAGCCGTAGGTCGAGGTATCACTACGATCAGCATCCGGGTCCCAAACTAAGTTAAAGTCTCCCCCCAGGATCAGGGAGGGGTCCTCCCGTGGGACATTGTAGTAAATGTCCTCTCCACTATTCTTCACTAGATAGACTGTACTATGTCATCTGTGACATCATAGAATGCCTGGGTGAATCTCTGGCTCACAGTGTCTCTCTCTACCTGACTGTGGCAGTTGGTAAACTCAGGCTGAGCTGCTAACAGCTGGCTCCTGGTGGGGTTTTACTTCTATACTTATTATCTTGGAAGGAACTTACAATAAAGGATCTTATCTTACACAGATGGACTGTGCATCTTCCTTTACTACAATTTGTTGACGATTTGAACTGGATTAACCTACGTGTGCAGTTAAGAATAAGGACAACTAAGCAACAAGCAACCTAATGAAAAGGAAGTAAAGACATTAACAGTTTCAAGACGTCAATTGAAACCCAAAAGTAACGCCCAGCTGACCCCACCAGTGTCCTTTTCCATCTGGACAGCCTGCACCCAGGGCAGGAGTTTTACTTTGATGACTTTCAGACTTTACAGCAGCCACTACCCACTCTGCCTGTGTCTGCCCTGTGTGGGAAACGCGCACTCACTCGAGAGACACTCTCTTTATAATCGACTCTGCACCTTGGAGGAGAGCATCAGGTCTGGTGAGAGGCGTGACTTGTCCTCGAGTTTGTGGGTGGTTGAAGGCTGCGTGGCAGTTTCTGTCACTTTTAGCATCTTTATAGTGACATTGATTAGCAGTTTTTCAACACTTTCCCAGTGATTGAGTGCCTTGACAACGCCGTTCCGAGCGAGCGCATTCAGGGTCCATTGCTATTTTTTTTCAGTGCATTCAAACGGGCGCTTATTGTAAGGAGACTCGGCACAACACTGGACAATATTTTTGGCGGTGAGTGGGGGGCACTTTTATTGGTTTTCTGGTACTTTCACGATCCAATTTGGTTGATGGGAGTTGAACCGCCACATTTTGAAAATGTCACGAGCCTCTCTGCACATAGACACGCGCAGTCTTACCTTCGTGTTCTTGCCTCCTATGACGTCCATGTCTTTGTCGGACTGCCTACTGTAACATAGTTTTGGTGCACGCCTTTGCCGCTAACCATCCGGCGTGACGTCAAGAGGCGTGCCGCCATCTTGTGCTTGTCTTCGGCACATCATTTTGGAGGATTACTTGCTGTTGCCGTCTGCCAGCCACGATTTATTTTGTTTTTGTGACAAATTTTGCTATAGTGGACGCGCGCAGTGCAAACTTTCAGGACTTCGTTTGCCGAGTTCAGGAGATGAACACTCATGGTGGGAGCGTTGAGATGTCCAACAATGATGTACGGGATAGAGTATTGCTTCATCAGCACAGAGACTTTAAATATGAAATTGATGCCCCTGTTCAGTCCGTTGGATTGGTCTTACTAGCTTTTGGATTGGTCTTACTCATCTACTATGCTGCTTTTCACTGTACTACTGACCTAGTCCATGAGGTGTTCACTGCAGTTGGAGATCCGTGTAGAGGCAAGGACAATATTCCTGAGAATGTCATAGCTGCGTGGACAGCAGAATGGGCTGAAGAGGATGTTGCATTCCATAGTCTGTCTGACACTTCGAGAGCTGTGTACAGGGAACCCGGGTGAGAGATCGCTCACCGGAGTTTCTTTTGTTTTAATTGTTATGCTGATTGACACTCTGTCTTCAAGGGTTACGTCTGAACTATAACATGAGTTTTATTTGTACTGTTTGTTGTACTAAGATCTTCTCTATCAGGGGAGGTTGTGAGGTCAAATTACGCTCCATCTTGTTTCTAGGGTGTTGTTCTTCTTTCTAGTGGGTGATCTCCATTTGTAAGGTAGTGGTATTTGTGGGTAGTCCATGTCCCATTTTTCTTCTCAGGGTTATTGTCCTTACCCTGCGGTGTACCCTTTTCAGGGGATGTTGAGTGTTTACGGGTAGTCCATGCCCTATGTAGTTGTGTTTGCGGGTAGTCCATGCCCCATGTAGTGGTGTGTGCGGGTAGTCCTTGCCCCATTTCATTCCCAGGGTTATTGTCCTTACCCTGTGGTGTACCCTTTTCAGGGGAGGTTGGGTATTTGCGGGTAGTCCACGCCCCATTTTTGTTTCCAGGACCACTGTCCTGCGGTGTACCCTTCTTAGGGGAGGTTGAGTGGTTGCGGGTAGTCCACACCCCATTTTTGGTTCCCAAGATTACTGTCTTGCAGTGTACCCTTTTCAGGGGAGGTTGGTGTTTGCGGATAGTCCATTCCTCATACTTTGCGCTGTCCCCTGCTTTTGGTGGGGACTGTTAGTGCACTATGTTCTGGTCTAAGTCTATCTTCTTGTAACTCGTGGACAGGGTTTCATGTTGGTAAGTCTTTGAGCTGTGAATTTATCATATCTTTAGTGTCAGCACGTCTTTATCAGGGGTTTGCTCTCTTTTATCTTGAGTGAATTTTACCCCTATTGTGTCTCTCTCTAGCGTCTCCGTCTACACTCACTTTTGTTCTAGGGTGTTTACCCTGTGGTGTACCCATGTGTGTGGGAAGGTTTTGAGTGTGACCACTTAGCTTAGCTGCTTTGGTTCGTTAAGGGAGGGGGATGAGGCATATAGTATTACATTTACTTTTCTTTGTTCACATTTCTGCTAATGATACCTCATGCTAATGTTATCTCTGAACATCTCATTTGGTTCATTTTGTACTTTTCTACTGATGTTGCATTTGAGATATTTTGCCTATGGTGTTCTCTGTTCTGTTCCTATTCCATAAGGGAAGAGGATGTGTAGTAAATGTCCTCTCCACTATTCTTCACTAGATAGACTGTACTATGTCATCTGTGACATCATAGAATGCCTGGGTGACTCTCTGGCTCACAGTGTCTCTCTCTACCTGACTGTGGCAGTTGGTTAACTCAGGCTGAGCTGCTAACAGCTGGCTCCTGGTGGGGTTTTTCATCTATACTTATTATCTTGGAAGGAACGTACAATAAAGGATCTTATCTTACACAGATGGACTGTGCATCTACCTTTACTACAGACGTGTGTGTTAACAAGTGTGCGTAGGTACCGATCCTGCAACTGGTTGGGTGCATACACATTACATAAAGTGAAGGTGCGCCGGCCAATGCCCACACTCACCCTTAGGAAGCGCCCGTCTTTACTCCTGAAGGGCTTGGTGCCCCCCCCCCCGACTGATGCCCTGTCTACACAGAATCGCCACGCCTGCTGTCTTAGTCCTCTAACTAGCCCAAAATTGGATGAGATATCTGGGGAGTGCCATACGCCCAACGTCTGCCTGCAGAAGAAGGGTCTCTTGGAGAAGTATGATGTCAGGGTTCTGCTGCAGGAGATATCGCCAGGTCTGCCGCCTCTTATTGGGGGAGTTCAGGCCCTTGACGTTAAGCGTCAGGACCTTTAGGGGACTAGGTAAGGGGACAGTCATATTGGAGTTCTAAGGGGAGTCGCCTGCGCCCCGCCATCCCCCCCCGCAGCCGCCCACCAACACAAACACCGTTTGCCAGTGCAGCTCAGGCCAAGCACCATTACGCCACAGCCGCCCACCCCGCACAGGTAAGGAAGAAAGGAAGGAAAAGGGAGGAAGGTAATTAAAGCCGGGAAGAAGAGAGAGACAAGAAGAAAATACAAGGTCCAACAGCGGCCAACAGGGCCAAGTCCAGCTGATCCCGCCATCGGGCATCCTACACCCGGGGGTTCGGATATGCCCAGGGATGTCACTCCCTTAGAGATCACCAGGGAGAGGGGCATAGTCAGTCCCGAGGTCATCGTGAGAAGGAGCCCCAGCGTCGCCCACCCTAAAGATAGGAGCCGGGGTGCAAGACCAGGTAGGGCAGTCATCCTCAGTGGCATCCTGAGGCAAAGGGGGAGAGCGCCTACTCCCCGATCATATGGGTCATGAGCTGTCCTGAATGCTCTCCTGTACGGTCACGTGGTTGGCGGGCGATATGAAGCCTTCTCTCGGTCTCCCTCCAGGGACTTGATGTGGGCGATAATGTCCTGCTTGGACTGGGAGGTGAACTGCTCATCTACTCGGGGTGAGCGGCAGTGTCGTTGGACCGTGGTCCAGGATGGTTTAGCTGGGATACGCTCCTGTCTTTGTGGGCGCACCGAACTCGCCGGCGGTGATGTCAGAAGCTGCGCCGCCTCAGCGAATTTCCTCACAACTCTCAGCTTGGTCTCCCACTGGAAGAAAAGGGCAAAGGATTGGCACCATTGGTAAGAAATGCCCAGGTCCCGCAGCTATTCAGTCACCGGCTTGAAGGCTCGCCGCCGCTGGAGGGTATTGGGCACTAAATCTTGGAAAATTTGGATTTGTGACCCCTAAAAGTAAGGTCTGGCTTGCTGCGTGCAGCCCGCAGGATGGCCTCCTTCTCCGTAAAGAAATGGAACCTCATCAGGATATCCGGGAGGAGTCCTGGGTGCCCCGATGGTCCAGAGACCCGGTGGGCGCGATCCAGGGTCAGTGGCGAGGCATTGTTGTCTCCCCAAACCTCATGGAGGAGCTGCGCAACATAGGTCAGAATATCCTTCCGTGGATGCGGAGGTTGTTCCGGTGGCTCCTATTCTCCAGGACTTCTTGCTTGACCTGCAGCTCTATGTGCTGCTCCTCCAGCACCGCCAGGTGTTGCCACAGGAGCTCCTGGTCCTCAGTGCGGGCATCAATTGTCATCTCCAGGCCGTCTATGCGGTCTCACAGGTCCGTGACCTCCCGGCGCAGCTCCCGCACACAAGTGTGGACCTCAGAGCAAAGGGAGCCGATCTCCATTTTAAGTTCCGACATAAAGGATGTCATAAATGCCTGCATCACTGGGGCCGCGTCTGCCGTGGCACGTGGCGTCTCTGCCACCGGCACCGCTGCCCCCGTTTTGCCCCACATTTCCACCACTGAGTTGTCCCTGGGGGGCACTGTCGCTTCAGTTTTGCCCCCTTTGGAGCGCGTCATAGCCAGTGTTGATGTGTCCCTCCCGGCCTACCAGCGCCTCAAGGACCGAAGTCAGGGCTGTTGAAGGCGATAACCAGACCGTAGGAGAGAGTCCTCTCGACAACCCCCCTGGAGCACCGCAGATCAGGATCCCAGTCGGCCCAAACACGAGTCACCAAGGGGTCTTGCAGCAAAGTTACAATGGCAGGATCTCCCCAATGATGCACATAAGATGGAGGCCCCACCACAGGCAGAACGTGTCCAGTACCGTGGGGCTGGGCGTCAAGTTCCCCAGATTATGGGGAGTCGGGGTACAGGCCCTCCAGGTCCATCACGGGGGGGGCAAACACACAAGGCGCCGGACATTGGTATAGAAGCGGATCGGGGGGAGAAGCGGCCACCACGTCGCCACTCGCCCGGGCCCCTCAGTCTAGGGCAATGCTTTGCATTCTCTCATGGTAGGGTAGCGCCGCTGACCCCCCAGCAGCGCAGGGGCCCCCGACCACCATTTGAAGGCACCAGCTGGCATTTCTCACAGCATGGGTTCCCAGGCATGACAGAGGAGGGCCACTCGCCCCCTGCCGGTCTCCTCACAGGCCAGGGGGCTCCGCCAATACCAAGGTTCTTGCCCAGGGCCCAGCAGCAGCAAGCGCAGCTCCGCTGCCGGTCACCTCACCAGGGGGGCCTGCACCTCAAGAGCCCACAACTCGCTACTGGCTAGCCGGCAGCAGCCGTGCGAAATGGCGGTTTGCAGGGTCACAGGCACCAAAAGTACCCCATCATAGGCACCAGCGCGGGCCCCCACTCCTCACCTCGAGGGGGATGCCAATTCTGTGCAGGGCCGACACTCGTGGAGCGATCGGCCCACCAGGTGGGCCACGCCAGCACCAGAGAGTGTTTCCAGGGCCCCGGCAGCAGTCTTCCCGCCACCGCCGTCACCGTCACCACAGGGCCTCACCTCTCGCCGGGCTCCCCGCTGTCATCCGTAGGGGGGAAAGCCCACACCTCGGGACCCCAGGGCTCCTCCAATGGCTGGTAGCTGACAGGCAGCAGGCCGAGTTCCCCCGTGGGGCACACAAGATGGCGGGCCATGGGCGCTCCAGCTGAAGGGGCCGCAGATGCCTGGAGGTCGGCGGCAGCGAGCTCACCAGTCAATCCCACTGCCGTTATGCCCCGGTCTACAAGGTGCCAACAGGGGAGCACGTTCTCGGGGACAGCGACCCCTCCGGAGTCAGCAAGCAGCCAGGCAGGTCTCCGGATGGGCTGTTCAAAATGGCGGCTCCCGCCCGAGGGCCTCCTTCGTCTCCTCACCGCTGGTCCCCGCCACGGACCGCGAAGAAAGGGCACCCAAGGCTCCCCAGGCTACACAGGACAGTTGTTACCTCTGGGTGAGAAGCGATCACCCCGGGCTCCGCTAGAAATAGCTTTAGATGGTGGTGGACGCCGGGAGCTCCCGGGAGACATGTCCTACCACATTGCTAGCTAAGCCACGCCCCCAAGTTTCATTTTGGGCACTATATTCTCAAGCTGCTAACATGCCCATGCTAGACTTCGCACCCGCATGCATGGCTTCCAGCCACGACAGCGCCAATGTAGTGGAGCTCGTGATCGTGAATGCACTAGAGTAGCTATTTTGTTAGAGAAGCAGCTAAATCTACGAAAAGTGATTTTTGAGTGGATTTTCTTCTCCAACAGACAGTTTAAGTTGTTTTTTTGTGTGAGAAGCCTTTTTTATTAAAAAAAATCCTAGAGGAAGAAAGTGTCCAAGAGACTCTAACTACTTGTTCCTGTCCAGCAGGCTCCTCTCAGATCTTTGTCCATCTCCTGGCCACTTTTCATTTGGATTTGGAGCGGGAAGAATCATTCTTTTTGTCTGCTCCATATATACCATTAGATTTAAGGACTCAATATTTGAGATTTCACAATTAAGTTAAAAAACTATAATGGTGTTGTTTGTGTGGTAGAGAAAATGCACCAGTATTTATGTCTACTATTTTTCAGTTTTTCAAATTTATTGCGGTGGGTGGCCTGCAGTTTCAGTAGGGCCTAGTTATATTTTTGCATTTAATTTTTCTTCTTTTATAAAGGAACAATGTTGAACAGGTCAGTAATTTTCATATTTGGTAAGTTTGCTATATTTATTTATTTTACTATGTGTCCTAGTCTGCCAAGATCCAACAATTCAGTAGGTCCAGGCCAGTATTAATCATGAGTGCATTAAACAATTGTTTCTGTGGTATATGTTGTTTTAAAACATCATTTTAGGGCTGGGATAGCCTTGGATTACATACAAAATGTGTTTTTTTCTATCTATCACAATTGTTTTGGTGCACAAAAATTGTATATATGATGCTATATTTGATGTTTCTATAGCTCACTTATATTTTGTTTTTGACATTGCTGAATTAGTGGTAATTGTTCAGTGTTACCATGCCTCCTTTGTCTGGCCAGTGAGTGTGCTTGACATAAGTCACCATTTGTCTTTGCTCTACGGCCCATGTGGCCAAGGGCCATTTAGTGAAGTCTGTGTCCATATGCCTGAATGTGTTCTCTTTGTTCACCGTGCCTTCTTGCTTGCTGTTGTTGTTTGACCATGTGGCTGGCAGTCATTTGTGCATCCAGCCAGTGTGTTTTGCCATAGGCTTGCATATGTTATTTGTTCCCCCTGCCTCCTTGCTCACTATTGTTGTTTGACCATGTGGCACTGGCTGGCTGCCATTTTGTGCAGCCAGTCGGTGTGCCTCAGCCATAGACTTACAAGTGTTCTTTGTTCGCCATGCCTCCTTGCTTGCTGCGGTTGTTTGACCCGGTGCCTGGTAGTTGTTGTGTGCATCCAGCCAATGTGCCTTTTCCATAGGCTTGCATTGATGAATGTGATATCAGTTTAATAATATGCTTGTAGTATATGCATATTAATAATATGATTTTGATGAACAGTGCTTATATATTACATTTTATTTCGCACCTCCTTGCCTCATAATAGGTTTATTCTCATCCTCCCATACAAACATCAGGCATTATTGTTTTTTTATCATGTATTTTAAAAAAAAATTATAATGTCATTGTTTTTGCACTTGGCATCAGTTTGTCTGTCCGTCCATCCATCCATCCATCCACCATAGGTGCACAGCCAAGCAACTGCATTAAGTTTTTTTTAGGTCTAATTCCATTTCTTTCTAGACACCATTGCTGCGGTGCACTGCAGACACATCAGCATCATTGATTTATTTGAATGATTATTCCATTTTCCCCTGAACCACTTGCCTCCCATAGGCGCACACTAACCTTAATTTATTTAAAGATTATTATTCAATGTACCCATGCAATTTCCCTGAGTGTCACAGGTGTCTCCTTATATATATATATGGACATATGCAGAAAGCTATATCTGTGTGTTGTGTTATCCTGATTTGAAATTACATTTTATGATATAGTGGGTGGTTCAACTTTAAAGTGGCTGATTTATTATTACCTAAGTAACCAACCAAACTAATATTGCCTTGGGGCTGACTGAAAAGTTGACTGACAAACCCTGGGTGGCAGTCCCTTGACCAGACTGATTATGAATACCCTAATATGCTGGTGGTGCCACTGAGGCACTGCCTAGCATATTAGGAGTTTCCTCACCACCACAGTTTTCATGGCGGTGAGGCCGCCATGAAAACTGTGGTAGTGAGGGCCTCCTGTTGCCTCAAGGCCATTGGGTGCCTGAAGGGGTGCACATGCTGTGGCCCCCCATGTGCAGTCACCCCTTTTGCTGCACAGCATGGACTTTACAGTCCATGCCCTGAAGGAACGGACTTTGGCACTCCCATTTTGGTGCCTTTTTAATAGGCACTGCCGTGGGAATATCAAAGGTCCATAAGCTAGACCACAAGATTACTCATTATCTGCCTTTTGGCCGACAGTCGATTATGGTGGTCTTGGAGCGGAGCGCTGGTGTGGCGGCCTTCTGTCTGCACTAATTCAAACAGTAACAATGCCATGTTTCACTAAATGTTACTTTTAAGTGCACAAGAGAAGAAGAGACATCACCCACAGTAGTGCCAACCAGAAGGTTTGTCCAGTGGTGTCACACATCAGTCCTCCAATCTTTTACGCTTGTGCAGTTTAGTTCCAGTGCCAATTGAGAGCTTTAAGACAGCCCCAAAGAAAGTTGGCCCAAGAAAGTAGTCAGTGAGAAGAAGCAGCTTACTACCAGTGTTATGCTGACCACAACCTTTTCTGGGAGACATGTGCCTGCTGGTACGCCTTGGGAGACACCTTGGGAGCAGCACTCCTGCAGCAGCATTACTCCAACCTAAGCCAGAGACCATGTCTGTCAGTGAGGCAGCCACTGCAATCATGGCAATGATGACAAGCAGTGTCTCTAAATTTGATTTGACCCTTTCACAAAGTTGTACCCAATTGTTTCAAGAAACAGAGCAACAGAGCAAGGTGAAAAGCAGCAACAGATAGTGATAGTACATCTTCCTGAAGTTAGAGCAGAACAGGAGGTTGAGCTTCCTGCCGAGCAAGAACCTCCTCTTTTAGAATCATTGGCTGCCAGATCTCAAGGAAGGAAAAGGAAGGGTACTACTTCACCATCTTCTCCAAGGACCACTTCTAATAATGATGATAGGGACATGGAGTGGACCTCTGCAAAGTCTGGGAGACACCAGCAGGGGCAATCAGAAAAGTTCCTGAAATCCTTAGAAATATTTGAGAGGATGATGAGGAGGATGACAAGGGACTAGTCATTATGGAAGGTAACACAGAGGAATCTGACATTATTATTCAACTTGCTCTGAGAGATGTGGCACAGGTAGCACCACCAGATCCCATGTTTGCAAAGCCCCAGCTGAGACATGCACCAACCCCTGCCTCAGTAGAAGTATGCACTGCAGAGAGAGACAATTGACGACACACCCACCTACCTCCAGTTCTTCTTCAGGCATTGGCAGTGGCCCAATAAAAAAGAACTTATCCCCAGTTTGGGACTTTATTTTGGTTAACACACAGGAGGAGTACATTGTAATATGCAACATTTGCCATATGAATGGTCATCAAGGTTAACTTGGGTCACATGATGGTACTGGAGGCCAAACGACCCATATGAAAAGACATCACGCAATCTGGTGGGAGGAGCACATTAAAAAATTTGCTGAACATTGTCCTGGTGGTGAAGGTGAGGAGATTTGTAGAACATCAGCTGCCAGTCCAATAACGATGGGAGGTGAAGATGAGGAAGAAGAGGATGACATCTTTGTCATTGCATAAACCAATCCGCAAAGAGGGCATTTTCGTTTGAGAAAATAGCTGTCATGTTGGTACAACTTTCAGACTTTCCATGTGCTGCTGGTGTCAATGAAGGTTTTACACCCATCCCTTCTATCCAATAATATATCAAAGTGACAGCATAATAGACTTTTCTGTGAGTTCATGTGGATTGTTTTCACAAACAATGAGCGACCTGCAAGGGCATGTAAAGGATCAGTTATCAATGTATCGAATGAGGCCCCATTTCCCATTTCATGGGAATACAACGATTTAACTGTAACATGTGTAAAGAAGTCCAGGGGAAAGCGTTGGTGAGCACAATCTGCTTAGAGGAGGCTACATAGAGGGAAGAGGTAGCCCTGGTTATTTTGATGATGACAACATGTGCAGATTTGGAAAACATTATGTACTTTTTAAGTCGGGAGTGGATGATGCGGCAGAGGAAGGAAGTGGATGGCATTGAGGCTAAGACTGTGGGAGTTCTTCAATACCCTTTGTATGCTGTATATTTATGATTGTACTCAAAATAAACGAGAAAATTGTAGTGATAACGTTTTTACGATGCCGGTTAGCCTTCTTAGTGTTAGCATTAATACGACGAGTGCTTAATTTGAGCAGTTGGCTGCAGGTGAGTCCCAGCAGCACTAGTGGAGTAGTGTGGCTCACTGGTTAGAGGCGGCAGGCCTGAGAGCAGAAGTCAGCCTGGGACCAGGGTTCAATTCCCGACGCGGCAGGGTCGTGGACCTTGGTCAGCGGACTCGATAATTCTCGCTTCGGTGCTTACTCTAATCAGGGGTTCCACTCGGCAACTCTGGGCATTAGCTTGCCTAATCTCCACAACGGCCCCACCAATTCCGGGGATGCCTGGCTCCACCTTGGGGACTCCCAGCAAGGGACCATCCCACAGGGAAAGCCAGGACGGGTTCCCCAGAGTTATACAGCGCCGGGACGCCCCGTTGCTGGGGCAGCTGTGCGCTTTACAAGCATACTACATTTACATTTACATTTACTCATTTTTGGGGTGCAGAGCTTATTTATAATAATCAAAGTTTAAACCACAAGAAGAAAGTGGCAAAGGGGAAAATAAGGACAAACAATGGCAAGAGAGAAATCAGGTATTAAAAAGGAAACTATAAGAATCATATGTGGGCCATGAGCTGAAATAAATCCTATGGGTTCATCAATCCTGACATTCGTCAGCAGTGCTCACGGGCTTCTTAATAAAATATGGTCTCCGGCACTTATCCTTTTAGAAATTAAGCACTGACTATGGCTATGTTGAAGCTGCGAAGGTTGGGGTAGCATAAATAGGGACAAGGGGACATGAGCAGAGGATACACTGTCACACTGACGGACAGATGAAAGATTATGTGGCAAATGTGGCAAATCCATAATTAAATTTAAAAAAGCTGCAGCAGCAGAATCGCGTAATTTCAGTGGCCCTGGGGATTAGGCATCCATTCCGAGGGGCAGGACTGGCTAGGTAATATTACAAGCTTGGTGTGACTATAAAGGTGATCAGTCTTTTTTGTCTCCACAGGGTGTATTGGACTCCATACAAGCTATCTAAAATGGGGAGCGGAGTCGTTCCGAAATGCCCTAAATGCAAAAAGAGAAAGGTGATGATACGCATATGTTTATGACCTGCCCGGTACTTCAATCCTTCTGGCTGGATGTGAGTAACATCATCTTTTCCATTCTGGGCGAAGTACTCCAGGTGAGCGAAATGTTGGTATACTTTGGTCTCACTAAGAATAACGTATCTATGGCAAATAATGCTAGAAAATTGATTTTTTATTTAATATTACTTGCAAGAAGGGAAATCTGTAAGAACTGGGTTAAGATTACTCCTCCCAGTAAATTGGAATGGTTGGCTTCAATAGGATATATAAACACCCTAGAAAGAGCACATAAATGCAGGCTAAATGCTTTCTGGCTCCCCTATGAGATGTGCGTACAGACATGTATAAATGAGTCCAATGATTAGGCCTCTATATCGGTCTGCAAATACTCTGGTGGTAGCCGATGGTCTCAGGGAGGAATTGGCACCTATGGTTGAGTAATATTGCAAGATATAGAGTGTACCGTACCTGTTTTTTTTGCAGCAAGATCACTTGAGGCGCCCAGGGGAGAAGTGATCTGAAGCAGACTTCTTTCTCTTTCTGCTTATCCGGGCTATGAGGACAAAAAAAATATAGCTTGGTGTGACTATGAGCATTTTAGGAACACCATTTTACCACTCAATATATGAGGGAATTCAGAGCGTGGCCATGAGCACAAAATCTATACGTACCATAAAATGTGCAGTAACTGGTTTTCCGCTTTTCATTACAGCTTGCACGGTCTCTTGCGTTTATTAGGACAGTGCAAACTGCTGCCTGTGATGGCTACAGGAAAAAAAGGTTCTAATCTCACCGTAGATTAATGAAGGATGTAACGACAATTTCTCTTTACAAAACTGGAAAGGCATCTTTTCCCGCCAGATTGATCTCTTCGACATTTTACGTCACCTTAAACTGCCACTCATCTGGGTTCAGTGCCAGTGATTTCAAAACAAATTTAAGCAAGTTCAGCGGTTTATCGAGGACTTTTCTTTCTGCGCATGCTTTCGAAAGTGACCATGTACAGTGCCCCTCTTATGTCAAACAACATTCATTTTTTTCTGTCTTCAAAGCTGAACAGGGAATCTGTTGTAAGCAATCTTGAGCTGTCCCAACAGAAAACTCTGCAACAGTTCTCCTCAGACACACAGCGTGCTCTCACACCAGGCGTTATTAACATAGTAGATAACAAGTTATGGGGGAATCTTACTTCATCCGTGACTGAAAAGGCTCAAAAGTATACTCGAGGGACATAAACTCCCCATACATATAGTTAAATGAAAGCAGACTTTAACCCCCACAAGCTTTGATTTTGCAAAGCAAGAGCTTATGGGATTTTGTTAAAGGATGACTTTTTGCTCCTAATGGGGCTCGAGAGACAGTAGGGCCTTATCTGTTTTCATCAAACGTTTGTTTCAATTTTGCAGCGCAACTGAATTTTTGCTGTCTACATAATTGCATTTTTACATAGCTGTGCAAGGAGTTGCTGCCACCAATTCTCTTGTGGTGCACATAAGCTTATGAGTAAGATTTTCCTGTAAAGGTGTTGCGACTGAAGAGAACCGTCTTTGCTTCTCAAAGATGACCAAAACTAAATGTTCATCTTCAAGACTTTCAACGACCGGAGGTAACTGAAAGGAGGGAAGCAGCACTTTATAAAGTTCCTGATAAAGTAAATACATTTTTTTTAAAAACGAACAAATAAATACATTATCAGACAAACAAACGGACAAGTAAATAAATAGACAGAAAATAAATAAATGCATAAAGAAACAAATAGTTCAACAAAATGACAAGCATTGGTAAAGCCAATAGGTTCGACAGTCGGAGAACTAGTTTTGTTGTTAATGTCAATGTCTTTTAGCCATGAGTTATGGAGTGGATGTATGTGGTGTGAAGTTGAATTATGTGCAGTGTAAATATGTGGCATGGTGTGGACTGGAATTATGTGGAGTTTATTTATGTGGCATGGTGCTGAGTACTTTTTTGGAGCTGAGTTGATATATATGGTTTGTAATTACTTGGTGTGGAGTGGAATTATGCAGCATGGAGTGGAATTATCTGGAGTTGAATTGTGTTATATGGAGTGGATTCATGTAGATTTGGGTGGAGCGGAATTATGTTGCGTTGAGTGGTAATATGTAAAGTGGAATTATGTGACATAGGTTAGAGAGGAAATATGGGTAGTTGAATTTGTTGAATTGTAATTATGTGGAATGGAACAGAATAATGTGGAGTGGAACTGAGTGCAGTTGAATTGTGTGGCATGGAATTGTGAGATGTTGAAATATGTTGTGTGTAGTGGAATTATGTGGCATGGGCTTTGTGTACTGGGGAACTGCATTGCACCTAATTGTGTGGTGTGGTGTTGAATTATATGGAGATACATTATGTGGAAGGCAATTATGTGCTATGAAATGGGGTTGAGTTATGTGTAGTGCATTGTGTGTCATGGATTGGAAAAATTGGAGTGGACAGGGCCAGGCTGGCGGGTCAAAGAAGAAGAAAGAGGGACATACAGTAGGGGATGGGGTCAAATGCAAGCTTGCCAGAACCAAAATGAATGATGCCAGCAATGTAAACATGTTTCTCTGCATGTAGTCGGTCAAAAGGATGGAGCATAATGGCCAAACCAGCCTATTTTCAAGTGAATCCAAAGAAAAACCTTAAGATTATATAACTAAATTGAATATGTCATGTATTTATTTGTTGACATATTTCTCCATAAAACTTTCAGGCAGATGTCAAATGGCAAATGTTTTTTCAGGGAAATATGTCATCTTGCTTCCCTGTTTGAAGAGCCTCCCAGTGAAAAATAAAAAACGTCAAAATTTGCACTGTGAGTCTCTGCCAGAGGAGATTTCAAACATGATCTACAATCTGGTATCTGCAAGCAGGCCAGAGGAGAGGATGTGGAATAACGGCCAAAGCTTTCAACTCAGGAGCTGTGGAACATGGTGTGAGTCTCAGCAATGGCTCAACATCCTGTAACTCTCGGCAAATCACTTAGTATTCCTGTGCCTCCACGAAATGAATGAGTCCTTGTGTAAAATGCTCAAACTGCTCCAGGTTAATTTGCGCTACATAAAAGCTGCAACAAAAACAAAAGTCAGAGGACAGGACAAAAGCATCTGGCCTATTTTTTGGGGCTGAGGGGTGGCACAGCATTTGGAAGGAGGGGAACAAGCAAACACAAACAACACAAACAACAGAGCCAGCTACAAAAGATGTACTCTGTAGAGTGGCTCAACAAAAAGAAAAGAATTGCTACCAAAAGCACAACAGTGCAAGGACACAAGTTCTAAGGCCAAGCTCCAGGAGTGGGTCACATGCATGAAGAGCAAAGTGACCACTGCAGAGCAGAGCAGCAGGATTCAAGAAATTTAGAGTGGCTTTGAAGCCATACATGGGTAAGTAATGCAGTGCCGACCGATAAGTTTAGGAGGGAGGGGGCGGATGATACACACACGCACACATAAACACTCATATCCATGCATTCAAATGTGCACACACACACAAACACATCCATTCACACCACTCATTACCAAACATTCATACATACAAGCACACCCCAAATATTAATTTTAAAAAAACACACACTTACCCGCAGCTCTGCCTCAGAGGTCCAAGGAGGCTTGGGACTGCTGCCTTCCCTTATTGGCTATCTACGGTTAGACAATGAGGGTAGGCAGCAGTTCCAAACTCATCACAGAGTGGGATGAGGTCAGTGAGACTGCTGATCCCATCCCATTCTTTGATAAAGTGTCACTGATCCTAGGTGCTTCATGGCTTAAAACTGAGTTGCCTGGTTGTGAGGCAATCAGTGACACTACCCCACATCACTGAGGGGAGGGCTTTGCTGAGCTTAGGAGGTCATGCCCACAGGGGCTGTGACTTCCTCAGGCCAGCAAAGTTAAGCTCAGGCAGCCTACAGCCTTTGCATTTAGCGCTTGCCTAGCTCCTGGCTGCCTGACCTGAAAATTAACAGTGTCTGTCAGGCTGGCCTTTGCTCAGCCTGACAGACACTGTTCATGAGGGACAAAAGGTGGGGGATGTGGCTCCTTAGCCCAAATAGACCGGCTGCGGCTGAAGTAATGGGTGGCCTCCAAGCCCACAAACATTGAACAACATGTCTCATGGCCGAGACAGCGCATGCACTGCCTACCCAAGACCTAAAAATTAAATATTAAATTACTATATATGTAAATGAATACATTGAAAAGATACACTTTAGAGAGTGAGGTAAAGAGAAAGGAAGAAGGTAGCTGTTTGTCCCCATTGTTAGGCCTCTGCGCCTCAAAAGGGCTTTGGTCAGAGTAGATGGGTTAGGGCTTACTAGAATAGAAAAGTGGTCAATTATGACATGTAAGCAAAGACAGGCATATTTTTTAGCCTTACTATTCAAACAAACTGATTTCAACAATAAACGTCCAGAGGCTGGATTTGGACACCAAAACCAACCCTGGCAAACAAGCTCCCCATGCAGGAGGCCGCAGCTAGAAAGGGGACATTAGTGCAGCAGGTACAGCGGCAACAGGGTACACTGAGACACGATTATTGCTATATTTCAGAGGTCAAACAGTAGTCATGGGGGCCATTACCTTCCGTTCCCTTGAGCCCATGATACATTGACTGCTCCACTGGGGCCAATGAGCAATGGCAGCACATTCTTCTATGAAAAGTAGCTTCTACACCTGCAGCCCAATTGATGAATTCCAGAGTGGCACCACGACCAGCTCTGATTTGCGTTGGTGAGGACACTCTCGTCTACGTGCTCAACGCCGACCAGGTCTGCGGGCTCAATATGATTAAAGCTATGCCTCAGAGTCAGCAAAGAAGCCCAGCTGCTTTATGTTTCTGGGCAGGTGGTATCCTGGCCCATTTGTTGACTGTCAGTCATTTGCCTGCCAGGTCTAGATTGTGGGTAAAAAAAACAGAAAATACAAGCTAACTGAATGACAGGCATGTATAGAACATATATTCAGGATATACGTCTTATTCATTGATCTTTATGCCAGATCATTGACCACATTGTCACTCCCAAATCAATACTATTTTGGGTAAATCTGTGGTGTAACAATTTCCCTGGAACTATAGAGCCATGCTTTCTGAGATGTTCAGATTTCTGTGTCAGTCTTTAGCCTGTTTGTTCCTTATTAAATCGCTTTTGCTAATTTGAGATGATGGACTGATCCTTACTCCTGCTATCACCAGCGAAGGAACAATATTGGCATGCTCTAGATAATTTATTTACTGCTTCATAATTAAATTTGATTATAGCAGTATCTCTACTTTTAGGATTGATAATTTGGCATTTTTCTTTATTTTACATTGATGCTGATTAGGGGCCTGTACAGTTGAGACTAATAATTCTTGCACCCCTGTATCTGTTCGAGGACCACCTCCTACGTGGTCTTACATCGTTATACAATTAATCTATGAACATAGCGTATGATATGGGAGTTTGTTTCCATTGCAGTTTGAAAGGTGGGCTTCTTTCTTGCTACCTGACTTCCTAGTCTGATGCATGAGGATCAGTTTCTGTTGCTGGTAGATAGTCAGAGGGTTGCCAGATCTTCTGAATTTTAAAGGAAGACATTTGTGCTTTCTTGAATTGATAGATGGATACATAGTTTGTCCAATACTTCTATACACTTTTTAATTTTCACCTAACTACATGCTTCTGAGGGATTTATGAGCATTCTATGTGAACAGAGTATATTGCAAGTCAAATTCGGGATGGGGGGTCCTTTTTCTAGATAATATTTCACTCCTTTGACTGAATTCCATGACGCTCAGATCCTCCTCGTTCTATGGATAGGTCCACAAGTAGCAGGAACAGGTGTGAATGCATGGGCTCAGGGCACAGGGGCTAATACAAACAGATATTGGGTGTGGGAGGCCAGCTCTGTAGTGAGTTTTGGTAATTGTACCATGGAACATTTCAGGTAGTTACATCAAACACAAAAAGTGATCTAAACCTTGCTTGCATATAGTCTAACCACTTGGATAGGGTTCGAACCAATTTTTCTTTCACCCACTATTCCACTTCAGATTAGGCCAAGCAATATGGACATCAGCCTTGGCCCTATGTCAATAGGATCAGGCTAGCCTAAACTGTCAAGCCAGGTCCTCTTTGAACCAGAAGACAAGCAACACAAGACCAGTTTTGGTCTCATTGGCCCACTTCAGTTGGTTGCAGCTTGATTCCAGTGGAACAATGAGCATGGGCCCCACATCTGGGCATACCCTTGAACCCCTACAATGTTACATAAAATACCCAAAAACTAATGGGGGCATGCTTTCAAATAGTCTAACCACTCAGATTCGCTCAGGATAGCATTCCAAACAATCATTCTTTTATCCACTAATCCACATCAGATTATGTACAGCAATATGCACATCAGATTTGGCTCTACTCTTATAAGAACAGTCTATCCCAGACTGCCAAGCTACGTCCTCTCTGAACTAAAAAATAAGCAACCCAGGCCTGGTTTCAGCCTTGTTGGGCCTCTTTAGACCCGTGCAGTTTACCTGCCACAGTGGCCATGGGACACACGTTTGGGCATGCCCTTTACTTCTTGTGGCTTTACATGCTACTCAGAGTGATTGCCAGATATAAGATCATTTACAAGCATTTCTCCCATCATGGTTTGTGTGATAAGTGTACCACCCTAAGTAGCCAAGGGTATGCATAGACACATGTGCCATAGGATCCAAACTATAACTCAATGATGAGGCCTAACAAGGACACCACCGGTGTGGGGTGCTTGTGCTCCTTTCTGGAGGGGG
The DNA here is from genome assembly GCF_964261635.1 of Lissotriton helveticus. Classification (NCBI taxonomy): domain Eukaryota; kingdom Metazoa; phylum Chordata; class Amphibia; order Caudata; family Salamandridae; genus Lissotriton; species Lissotriton helveticus. Next base: position 1,209,529,589 of record NC_136057.1, read on the forward strand.
CCGCACCTGGCAGTTCAGGATGCACTGTTCCCATAAGGGGCAGGATCAGGGCTGATTGGCATAAGTCAGATATTTGTCTGGAGTGGCACAGTGTGTGAATGGGTTGAAATGTTACCCAAAGTGATTGCTATTGATTAGACTATTTGAAAGTATTTCTCTCATCAACTTTTGTGTGATAAATGTTAGCCCCTAAGTTGCTAAGTGCATGCCCAGATGTGATTCCCTGGCCTACTGTGCCATAGGATTTTTGTTGTTGATTTTTTAGTTTGTAGAGCACGACGAATGTCCGAATTGGCCATATTGCTCAAAAGCCTAATCAAGGTATCGAAGAAAGGATAATGAATAAACACATTACAAAGTCAACAGATTAAGTTGGGATCTGAGGTGCCACAGCATTTGGTTCCATGACAAGGAAGTGGAGTGAACCAAGCTTCTGTCGCCCCAGGGAGCTTTGTTAACTTTATGAAACAGCTGTTGTTTAGAAGCAGAAGTCTGAAGGCATCTTCCCGGGAAATAACAAGAAAAAAATGTCTTCAGGAATTCTGGCCCTATGCCACTGAGATCTTTTTGAGCCATACAGAGGGCTTTAAACGCTATTATCATTTTAATAAGGAGCTTTAGATGCTGATTAAAATTTCTTGATGTTTTTGATCAGACGTACAACTGTCAACTGCAGCCTTCTCAGTTTCTTTAGAAGGCCTTGCTGTATGCCCTGATATAGGGCATTGCAGTAGTCTAATGTCAATAATACCAGAGGGACAATGACTTTTTTCTGAAGTTCTATAATAGATTAGGGAGCATTTTCTTTAATATTTTTAGAAGACAAAAAACAGGAGGAGTTAAGCTGATTAGTTTGATCAGAAAAAGTAAGTTTAGTCAAAAGGGCCTTCCAGATTTTGACTTTGGTGACCAGACTGGGAAAAAAGGTAAAGGGTTGAAGGCCACCAGGAGGTGTTCCAATAGGACATTTAATTCCCAAAGAGGAGCACCTCGGTCTTATAAAAATTCAATCTAAGACACTGGTTGTTCATTCAGTCTACAATGGCTCTCATACAGTTGTTAAAGTGAAGAATTACACCCTCCACGCTGCTGGAAATTGACTCAACAATTTGTGTGTCATCCAAGTAAGAGATTTTAGAAAAAATAAAAGACCTACTCAATTTAGCAAGTGGAGCAACGTAAATATTAAAGAGTGTGAGGCTCAACGCTAACCCGTGGTGCACCCCTTAGGCATAGGATCCAAGCTATACTGCACCGACAAAGCCTAACAAGGCATACAACAGTCTGTGGTTGTCTGTGATCCTTTCTGGGGGGCCTGATGGGGACAGGCGAGGCCCTCTCCATAACTATACTGAAATGTTACAGTTAGAAAATGTCATTAAATAATAACACATTTGGGAATGTGTCTATCGGTTTCCGTAGTAACCAGGTGTACATTCTGCTTACATGCCAATATCAAAGAAAAAGTAGTGGAGTGAAAATCAATTGAACATTAAAAAAAATTATTTAAGGATGGGAAGCCAAAATGAAGATGGTGTTTAGTCGTTGATCAACAGAATGAGGAATGTAAAGATACATGGTTGGCAGTGGAGATAGGGCAGATAGCCATAAATGATACAGCAAGTGGTAAGGCTTGGGGGCTAACCATGGTCCTGTCAAATAATTTAAATACCAGAGCAATGATTTGTGCATATACTTGAAAGGTATTACAGAAGATTGCGAATGTTGCAAGGCACCTGACTTCTGGTCTCAGTAACATTCTTGGTTTCATCCACACACTGCAATTGGGTGATTAATTCCAGAGTGGCCTATCTAAATCTCCAGCCGGCATTCGTCTCGCACCACAACCTCTCATACGGCTTTTGCACTGTTCTCACACCATCACATTGTTCCAGGTGGACCTTTACAATATTTACTTTTTGCATTGACACTTCAACTCTCTGCTCCTGGTGTGACCATTGATTGGGCTACTCTTGTTGAGTAAACAATTGCTGTTTCAAATGAACTCTCCAGGCAGGCACATTCAAATGAAACCTTGGGCCTGCTATGTTTAATTTGTGCTTCTAAGTGTTTGAGCAGCTGGAAACACTCAATGAACTTTGGGTGCTTCTGACTACTTCATTTGTTTGGTCCTCATGATAATCCCTTACTCCCTTTGACATCAAACACCATTCACAGTAGGGACCTATGACAAATTACATAGATCACTATTAGATACGATTGCTCTTTAGAAGTGCCTTCACTACCCTGATTTTTAAACCAATTATTTCAGTTTGTCACTTCACTGTCTCATCACCAGAGCGCTGAGCGCCTAAACCTTATTATAAATTTTTTTGTATTTTGAATACTGGCAGAGTTATCTTTCTTTCTCCTCAAACTTTATTTTGTGATGGCGATTTTGTCATCAAACTGATTGAAGTTACTTTTCGTAATACCATTTCCATCATTGTGTTGGTTTGTTCCTGGTGGACTGCACATTTTACTGATCTAGAGGTAACGTCACAAAAGAAGGCCAGGGCCTACAGACCAAATAGGCCTAACAAGTAAAGATTAAAAACTATTTTATGAAAACATACTGAAAGATTTTAGTACTAGTTGGAGATATTTATGATTATGACAGTTGTACGAAAGGGATTAAAATGGTACTGGTTATTACAGTAACACCAGGTTGTCTTCTTACCTCTGTAGATACCCACTGCATAGATAATACTCTTGTCAATGAGGAAAACAAATTAAAGTTCATGCTGGTAGCCAACTATACAGGGATAATCAAGATGTCTATGTATAGAGTATTTGGAAAGGTTTTAAAGATAGGAAGGTTCACACCTACCGAGTGGCAAGCTTAGCCAAAGGAAACATATTCACTGATAGTCCCTGTCCTACCGCCAGCTTTTCCAACAAGATGTTATAATTAATTAGCACTTTTCGAGGATACTTAATGAGAAAAGGGGAAAAAGAAGAGGGAGGAGCTCAGGAATCAGACATCAGCGACAGCCAGTACAGTTATGGGGACTTTGGGGCATAATATCAAGGACGGGCGATACATTACCGACGCTTTTATCGGCAGGAAACTGCCGATAAAACGTCGATAATGGGCTTGATAATATGCTCTACAGAATTCCTATCGAAGCCCATGTTAGATGTGAAGACATCTAACATGGGCTTCGATAGGAATTCTATAGAGCATATTATCAAGACCATTATCGCCGTTTTATCGGCAGTTTCCTGCCGATAAAAGCGGCGATAATGTATCGACCGTCCTTGATAATATGCCCCTTTGTACGCAGCGTCTTCGGGATTTGGGGCGGCATATTAAGGAAAAGGGAGCACAGGATTATAAACAAAGACAGGTGGGTATATCTATAATATTCGAAAGACAGGCCTCATAACTTACCATATGCCAAGGTGCACACACATTTGATGCACATGCACACTAGTCAAGAACTGGGGGTGAACCAAGAAGCGGTAAGGTTGAAGCAAGATGCAACAGAAGGAACACAGACACACACATATATAGAGAAAAAGCACAGGTTCTTTAACCGAACGACGCAATGGAATGAAAAGGAGGCAAAACAACAAAGTGAACAAACGTGAAGCTGGCTGACAAACGAACATGAAAGTTGAGCAGACATTCAGCTATTTGTATTGTCGCCAGGCACCTTGCTACAAGCCCGAAGTATTTAAATACTCACAATGCTCCAATTGTCATGATTAGGGCAAAATGCGTATCCTGAAAACCCATCCGTGCTCATAAATGTCCTTATAATATTCAATCAGAGTCTAATTTATAAAAAAAAAAAACCCTATCCCGTGCTCCAGTACTCCTTAGATGTTGTGTAATGCATATTCAGTAAAGTGTTTGTAAGAATATATTATGTTTGCATACATTTGGTATAATGTGACTTATGTAATTAATAGTATTGTTGTTTAATCGTAACAATGATGTGCAGATAGTTTTGTTACCTTGTTGCTCACTTTGATGTATGGCTGCTCACTTTGATGTACAGCTTCCTTGTTCTATGTAGAAAAGAAACGCATTTCATATAGACTGAAAAGATGGTAGAAGTGTGTTAAAATAAAGACAAAGAAAGATGTCAGTAAAATCAAGGTCCCGGCGGGGCTGCCACTCGTTCCTGGGATCGAGGAAACTTTACTCCGCTTGTTGAATCTTCGGTTCTCCTCGGCGACATCAGGACCTGCAAAACAAACCAAAATAGCTAAGTGCAAGATTACTTTTGGCACCCTACGCAAGGAAGGAACATTGTTTAACAAAGTAATGATTCATTTTTGGAACCTTTTTAAAAGACATAGCGACTGCAAAAAAACTCTGCAAGAAAGGATTTTACCTTTTGGATTCTCACTGTTGATTACAAGTATTTGGTTTACATCAGTGTTTCTTTAGGAAAAATCATATAGTATTAGGTCATGGTCTAATGAATCAAAAGGAATGTTTTTAGAATAGGCTTGGAATGTACGCTGTTTTCTTATGTCCTAATTTTCATAGGAGCAGGATTCAAAAAGGAGCACAATAAAAACCACATGTAAGTTTAAGTTTAATTGTCAACTATAGAAGGTCATATGTGATTTTATTAAGAAATAATGCATTGGGGTGAATAGTGATTCATACTGGGGTTTTACTCTCTTCCTTAAAAGCTTTGAAGGATCTCATAAACAAGAAGCAAAGACACACAAACATCCTACTCCTGCTCTGCTAACCAGTACACCAAGACATACTCGAATGTTAGGTCCTTCAGATTCTGATCACAGGTAGGCTTTAAACAAGTTTATTGCACATTCAGTTTCACAGTTACTAGTTAAATAAAAGGCTTAAAGATCTCTTATAGTTTTCACTTAGACGTGTCCCTTGTTACCTCGCAGGTCGACAGCAAGAATCCATCACAAACGTCCAGTATCTGGCCCTCCTCCCCAGTTTCTATCACTTAACTTTAGTGGAATATTCAAATCACAAGTTATAGTATAGGTATCAGGGAAGTTGGCTCATTGCGTCTCTACGAAACCACAACCACCTATCTGAACAGGTAAGAGTGTGTGGTTGCTTTGACAGAAGGTTAAGCCCATGGTTATTATTTCACCCAGCCGCAATGAATCCGACTCAACAAGTTACTCTGCAGGATATAGCTACTATGTTACAAGACATAACGGCCGAAAACGCGGCATTGTGCAGAGATGTAACAACTCTACAGGGAGCAATCCAAAAACCCTTCCTTAAACCGTCTAGCTTTCAGCCTACGTTTCCAACAACATCTTCAAATGCTTCTACACAAATTCAGGTAGTAACTCCTGTGCCAGTACCTTTAGCTCAACCAGAACGATTCTAGGGTGATAGCAATACATTCACCATTTTTATGAATCAATGTCACCTTCATTTCATTGCGAAGCCCACTGCATTTACTGATGACTCATCAAGAGTGCTCTTTATTTTATCCTATCTAGGAGGTGATGCAGCACTATGGTCAGTACCATTGGTAGAAAATGATGACCCTTTATTGTACGATATTAGACGATTTAAACAGACTATAAAAAAATTGTTCGCAAAGCACGTTTTTGTACAAACGGCAGATAACGAACTGTTAAATTTAAAACAAGGGTCATCAGATTTAATTTAATATATTTCTGTTTTCAACCATCTGGTTCTAGAAACCAACTGGCCTCATGAAAAAAGAGTATCCCTTTTTTACAGAGGACTGAGGGATGAATTAAAGGACATGGTTACTCAAATTTTAGACCCTCCCGATGATTGCAGTGAGTTTATCGATCTAATAGTTAAGATAAATCATTGTTTATTAGAACGAAAAGGGTAACATGGATAAGCGGATCATAAACTATTATTATTTAAAGAGCGAAATCCTTCTATTGAGGAGGAAATTAGTAAACCGGATCAGGGCAAATGAATGCAAATTGGTACCATTTCCAGACACCTCACAAAAGAAGAAAAAGAAAAGAGATGTAAACTAAATCAGTGTCTTTATGGTGGTACGTCAGGACATTTTGTAAACGAATGTCCAACACATCATAATAAAAGTAAAACAAAGATATCTGAGGTAACCATAGTACAAGCACAATCGGAAAACTGTTAAACTCGATAAAAGACGAGGTCAGTTTGTCGAGTGCATGTTTTAATTTGGCCTCCACAGATTCTACAGAATCTTTTTGGCATCTTTGTATTCAGGTTAAGCTTACAGCTATGTACAATCCTGTGCGTTCATGGACTGTGGATGCGCTAATTGATTCCTGAGCCTCAGGAACTTTTATAGATGCGCATTTCGTGAATAAATTAGGCTTACACATTGTAGCTAAAACCCAACCTGAAATAGTCCAGGCAGTTGATGGTAAAGAACTCACTTCAGGGCCTATTTAAAACCGCTCAGAAACTTTACAAATGTCAGCCTTTTTGAATACCAAGTTATGCCCTTCTCATAGTGAACTCATCACTTTCGATATAATTGATTCACCACAATTTAGACTCATTCTGGGAATTGGCTAATTTGCCATAATCCTAGAATTGATTGGGTAAGGAAAACAGTAACTTTCAATTCACCTCATTTCCACACCACATGTTTTCAATCTCCTACTGAGAACAATACTGTTCAGGGATATGATTTTCTGAAAGAAGTGCAAAGCTAATTACTCCTCGAAGGTGTTCCCACAGACTATGAAGATTTGATGGATGTATTTGATAAAAAAAAGGCTAATACCTTGCTTCCACGTCGAGATTTCGATTGTCGAATAGATCTGGTTCCTGGTGCTACACTACCTTGTATAAAAGCACTAACTGAAAAAGAGAATGAATATTTGCGAACATGTTTGGCTGAATACCTGGCAAATGGGTTTATTCAACACTCCAAATCCCCAGTCTTTTCCCCTTTATTTTCTATACCAAGGAAAGGGAGAGATTTGGGCCTGTGCATCGATTATAGGGCTTTGAACAATGTGACAGAAAAAAATCGATACCCTTTGCCTTTGATTCCAACCTTGTTGGATCAAATTAAACAAGCCACTATTTATACCCAATTGGATTTGCGCAGAGCATATCATCTTGTAAGAGTTCGAGAGGGTGACGAATGGAAGATGGCATTTTGCACTAAATTCTGCCTTTTTGAATACCAAGTTATGCCCTTCGGACTCTGTAATGCTGCTGCCGCTTTCCAATTTTTTTATAAATGAAGTATTGCACAAATTTATAGACGTTTGTTGTCTTGTCTATATAGATGACATTCTTATATATTCAAACACTAACCCATCATCTTTGACCAGTATCTTCTTGGACCACACACTGGAACTTTGTATGAAGACTTCTGGGACTTCATAACTAAGCCCACCGACAAGAAACAATTTTTCCAGTTCCAGAGTGAAACATTACCGACCAAAGTCTTCACCAAAACCTGGCACCATTCTCAAGATAGTAAATAGACATTCTGTCAGAGTGTGGATGAAACAATCCCTCACATATTATTTGTATGCCCAGCATATAGTTCTCCACGGAGCAAATGGCTCAACCCAATTTGTCTGAACATGGGTACTAGGTTGAGTGTTACTGCTCTGCGAATATTGAAGACTAGCACTCTGGAGGCAACTGTGATCACTCTAGCGAAGTTTTAAGGATGGGTGTGGAGAATTTGACACAAGATTGAAAGCATGTAGACTGCGACAGTGTTTAGTTTAGACACTGTCTTCTGCTTAGCCCTCCCACCCGGTTATTTATTATACCCCTTAACCAGTATTGGGACCCACTGGCTTTGAATTTTAAATGAATTGCTAATAGCCTGCACTGATTTAAAAAAATGTAATGCAAAAAAGTCTGTATAAGCCTTTTTAATTGATATACAAATTGCTTGTCTTTTATCTTGTTTTATCATTTTGCTATGTACTGTCTCTGTTGAGTACTGAACTTTATGCATGTACTTTTTGGTGATGTTAATTATTTATTGTCTTTTATGATCAATTCGGTTGAAATAAAGACAAAAAAAAGATATTCAAACACCAAGTCTGAACATGTAAAACAAGTCCGTGCCATTTTCCAAAACCGACTCCAAAAATCTTTATTTGGTAAATTAGAAAAAAGCATGTTTCATGTCACCAAAGTAGATTTTTTAGGATACGTAATCAGTTAGTGCCGAGGAGACGTTCATCCTGGTCTCCGTCAGGAAGGCGATGTCTCGGGAGGAAGAGTTGAGTAGGTCCCAGAGTTCGATGGCATGTTTGCGGGCACAGAGGGTGTTGAGTAGAATGCATCGGAGGCTGTTGTGTCCTACACCGGTGGACGTGGTGGTGGTTTGGAAGCTGATGTAGCTGCAGTTCCGGCAGGAGGAGGGTCCATGGGTGCGCTTCGGGGTTGCCCGGAAGCAGGTGTGTGATTGGCCGGTGTTCAGTGCGTGGAGGGTGCTGGCGTCGAAGCGGCGTTGGGTGTAATGATGTTCGCGAGGGCCAGGGGGTCTGGCGCTCGATGCATTTGAGGCACGGATGGGTGCAGATGGGCTTGCCTTAGGTACACCTTTGGCTGCCATAAGAAGCGGTGGTGGGAGGGAGGAGCAGCTGGGAGGCAGGAGTGAAACGAATGGGAGGGTGGGGCCGCAGGGGACTCAGCAGCGGGAAAGGGAGAGCAGAAACAGGCGGGAAATGCGAGGCACAATACAATGCTACAACAGAAGAATTACACCAGATAACCGAGATACAGAAATAAAAAACAGATGCAGACAGGCAATAAACAGAGGCAGACAGGCAGAAGGGTGCACATGGGGTAAAGAAAAGGATTACGCTAAAGAACGGAAATACGGAAAACAGAACAGAAAGCACACAGGCAATAACAGAGGCAGGCAGGCAAAAGGGGGCACAGTGGGCATACAGATACTTATGGCTCCCCACTGGGTCACCAGGGATGAGGTGCACATGGAAGCCTGCGGGTGGAGGACACCCACACTCTCCCGGGGACCACCACCTCCCCGGGGTGCTAAATATTTAAATACGGGGGTCCGTTGCAGACCCCCAGGGGCCACCACCTCCCCGGGGCTTTAAACACTTGGGAGACGGCTGCGCAGCCCCCCTCCAGGAGCCCATGATGGCCCTGGGGACCAGCACCCCCCAGGGCCGGCTCCTGCAATGTCTCAGGGTGCCCACCCCAGGGACATTGCCGTTTGCTATGGCAGGGCTCCCGCAACCTCTGCTTTGGTTTTTGGAAGCGAGAGCAGGAAACATGCTCTCGCTTCCAAAACCCAAAGCAGGATTGCTTTTGCACAAGGGGAGCTGCATGTCAGCATCTCCCCATGTGCAAAAGCATTGCCGGCTCCCGTAGGAAGTGTGGAGCCGGCGGGAATGTGGGGGCATTGGGGCTCCCCCCACGGTCCCCAATGGAGAGACCAGGCCCCAGGGGATGGGGTTCCCGGGGCCAGAAGTGGCCCGGGAGGGGGGCCACGCAGCCCCCCTCCCCTTTGATTATAGTTTAAAAAAATTAAACAAAGGAAAAGTCCGGCCCCAGCAGATGAGGTCCCCGGGGCCATAATTGGCCTCTGTAGGGGGGCCACGTGGCCCCCTACCAAACAAATTAGTGGAAAATTACTATTGTATGCCAGGGGTTACTACCCCCCACACTGTGGATTGGCAAGGACCAGTGGTATCTGGGTGACCTAGGGCCTGGTCCTAGCTGTGGACAACTAGAGAGTACCAGTGGGGTAGCCTAGTTGGGCCTGAGTTTTTTTTAGATGGAACCACGTGGCGTAGAACCGGAGGGTGTCCCTACAGTGCGGACCCGCATCCATGTTCTATCGCCCCAAGCAGGGAAGCCCATCAGAGTGGTGATTGGTCTGTCCTGTGTTTTGGCTGGAAGGGGGTTGTGTTGGACTTGGCCCTTTTCGTAGGTTCACCCCTGAACTTTTTGCCTTTTAATATGACATGATGGTAGTGATTTTTGGCCTCTGCGCACACTAGCACTGTGGGCCAGTGTAAAGTGCGTGCGCTCTCTGAGTGCGTGTGGTGAGATTGGCCTGCCCTCCATTGGGAATGCATGGGGGATATGTGTGTCCATGGTAATTCTTGATGTCAGAGGAGTGCAGGGGTGAGTTTGCTATGTGCGAACTTGTGGGAATAAATGCTGCTCAATGGTGTGTGCAGATTTATTGTGACTAGTGTAGAAGTGCCACTTTTAGAAGTTGGCATTTCTGTGTGCAGTGTGTCTGCCTGCCTGATGTGAAATGCATGTCTGGCTTGTGATTGACAAGGGCTGGCTGGTGTGGTTGGCTCCAGGAGCCAGGATGGGTCTGCCCGGTGGTGATTAGGGAGATCTGCATGTAGATGGGAGAGAGGAGTTGCACCTGGGACCTGAATAGGACTGTGCCTTCCCTCCACAATGCTGGCTCCACCTCCTGTTGTGCGTCTGATGTCCCTGGCCTGTCTTGTGTATATAAGAGGGAGGAGCTTAGCAAAACAAAGTGCTCCTGAACCAGTTGTATCTGGTTCTTCCCTTGCCCTACTGTTAGAACAAAGGAAAATACTGTATAAAAGAAGTGACTGTGACCCCATGATGTTGTTCTCTTTTTTAATCCTGACAGAGGGTGGCTTGCTGCTGGTGAGGCCCAGGAGGGACCGCCATCTTATCTTATCTTATCTTAGGTGCTATTTGTAGAGCGCACTAACGCCGAAGCTTCCTGGCGCTGATAGACAGTGTAGATGAGGAGGAAGCACAGTAAGTGGGAACCTAGCTAAGAGGGGGAAAAAGGTGGGTTTTTAACAATTTTCTAAAGTTAAGAAGGGAGGAAGAAGATTTGATAGAGAGAGGAAGAAGGTTCCAGAGTACCGGGGCTAGGTAGGAAAAGCGGTGGCCGCCGAATTTCTTAGTTTTGTTTTTGGGAGTGACTAGCAGGTTCCGGTGAGCTGATCGGAGGTTTCGTATTGGGCAGTGAGGAAGGATGAGGGATTTGAGGAACCTGGGGCCAGAGCAATGAAGGGCTTTAAAGGTGAGACAAGCCACCTTGAAGGCAGCCCTTTGGTCTATTGGGAGCCAGTGAAGGCTGTAGAGCAAAGGCTTAGCTGATTGCCATCTAGGGGTTCCATGGATCAAGCGGGCAGCTTGATTCTGTACGACTTGGAGGCGGTGTAACAGAAATTGTGGGAGACCGTGGTAGATGGAATTAGAAAAGTTCAAGCGGGAGAGCACAAGTGAGATGACGGTTTGGGAGAGTGCCGCGGGGGGGAGAAGGTGACGGATTTTGCGGATCCTCCTAAGTTGGTACATGCAAGAAGAAACTACCGCTCCAACTTGGGCTTTGAGAGAGAGTTTGGCGTCGATGATTACGCCCAAACTCTTTACAGTTTTTGCTGGGATAGGGGGAGAGCTGAGCTCAGGAGGCCAGAACTGTGGGCCCCAATGGGCAAGACTGACTCCGGGGAGAAGGAGCTCGGTTTTACAGGGATTCAGCTTTAATTGATTCTGGTTCATCCAGAGTTGGATATGGGTCATGACTGCGCGAAACGTATTGGTGGCCTGTGGAGAGTTAAGTGAGAAGATGAGTTGCAAGCCGTCGGCGTAATTATAGACTATGATATCCCATTTCAGAAGGGATTGGATCAGTGGCCGGAGATATAAATTGAATAGAAGTGGCGATAGGGAGGAGCCCTGAGGGACTCCACAAGACGTAGGGGATTTTTTAGCGATGTAAGGGCCCAGGCGGACCGCCTGTGTTCTTCCAGTGAGGAAGGACCTGACCCACTCAAGAGCTGTGCCCTGGATGCCTGCCTGCTCGACACGGTGGAGAAGAATGTTGTGGTCTACCGTGTCGAACGCGGCTGATAGATCCAGGAGGACGAGGGCTTGGGGACGGCCCGCGTCCGCATTGCTCCTGAGTGTGTCAAGGCCTGCCAGGATGACAGCCTCTGTAGAGTGGGCAGGTCGGAAGCCAGCCTGATTAGGCTCAAGGTGGCAGGAGGATTCAATAAAGTGAGACAGGCAGCGGGTGACATGGGCCTCTATGAGTTTGGAAAAATAGGGAAGGAGGGAAATGGGGCGATAATTCGACGGCTCCGCAGGGTCGGCGCCGGGTTTTTTCAGGAGGGGGTACTAAGATGGCATCCTGAAAAGAGGTAGGAAAGGTGCCACTGCTAAGGGATCTGTTAAGTAAATGTAGAATACAGTCTGGTAGGTTGAAACATATGCTCTGCAGGACATATGGTGGACAGCAGTCGTTAGGGGAGCCATCGGGGCTGCCCCTTGCTGGAGTGCCCTGTGTGCTGGCCCCTGGGCCCAACATTTCCCCCCCCCGATGCCTCCAGGACTTCTTGTACCTTTTGCTCTTCATTTTGAGTTTGCCAAGGCTTGATACAGCCTTCCAGAGCCTGGGGGCTGAGCAGCGCTGAGCTGCTGCCCTTGCTGAGGTAATCCCCCTCATAGGGATTCCCCCCTCCTTGTGGTCTTCTGCGGGTGCCCACCCCGCTTATTTGTCTTTAGTTAAGCAGGTGCCCACCCTGCATCTTTGCAGTCATATTTATGGATTAGTGGGTGCCCACCCCCTATTAATGCCTCCTGAGTTTGTTTTCGGAGGGTGCCCACCCCACGTGGTTGCTACTTCAAGCAAGTGCCCACCCCGCTTTACACTTGGAATACCAAGGGAGCCAACCCCTCATTTGCCGCACTGATATTGCCGCTGCTGCTGCCCAGCCACGGCCGCCCGGGAGTCAGGCAAGTCTGCCTGCGACATGGGCGGGGCCTGCGGCTGGGCCGGAGGATGCCAGAAGCAGTGCAAGAGTTGCGGGGCTCCCAGTAGCTGAGGGATGCCCTGGAAAAGGAATTAGCCTGGAGCCTTGTGGGCTCTTTTTCTCAAAGTCCTGGTCCCGGACAGGGGACAGGGCGAAGCCAGACGCCTGGTGATGCGGGGCTCCCAGAAATGGAGGGAGCCCTGCCAGTGCTGCAGTCCATATCCCGCGGAGGGGGCACGAGGCACATTGCCGGTGCCTGCCCCCGCTGCATCCCAGAAGAGATGTCCCCCCTGGAACGGTAAGTGAGGGCAGGGGGCATGACAGCATCCTCTCCTGATCAGCCCTCGCCTGATAGGGGGCTGCTCCCACGATGCAGCTCGTTTGTTTAGAGGGCCCCGAGGGGACCCCACGCTTCTAACTATCCAGGTATAATAGCATTGCCATTTCCCAGAGCGGCCCCGGGTGGCAGCGTGCCACTCCAACCTTTGGGGGGCCTATTTATTTAAAGAGCCTGTGGCTCTAACCTGGCCATATTTGTTTAAAGGGCCACAGTGGGGGCCTCGAGGGGCCGTGCTACCCCATATTGTGGTATAATTATTTCAGGAGCCAGTGTGCTCCATGGAACAGGTTTATTTCCAGAGACAGATGGCTCCAACGTTGGGCACATTTGTTTGAAGAGCCTTGGAGAGCCTGTGCCGCATTTTTACTTCCCCAGCTGCCCAGCAAGTAGTGGGCAGCTGCACCGTTTAAGCCTTGCTTTATTTTAGGGGACATGCTGAATTCAGGATTGAGACGCACTCCTTCACCCCCATCTTTCCCTTCACAGCTGCGCAGCACTTAGTGCCAGCTGCTACGTTTAGGCCTGCGCCAAGTGCGCATCCTTGACTGTCGCTGCCTAGGCAGCAGCCCTGACTTTGTGGACATAGGGTATTTGAGCGCCCTTTTTGGATGGCCAGTTGGCCAGGGGGATGTTTAGATATATAGGGTGCTAGACCCTAATGTGATTTATGTGCTAAATGTGATTTTGGTACTAGGAAATGTAATTCATGTAGTATGTTTTATGCACCCAATGTTACACCTCTAAACTGTGGTTTATGATTATGAGGTTGTTCTGCATATCATGGTTTATGCTAGTGAGATTACGGTTCACTCTGTTATTTATGCCCCTAATGTGAGTTATACTTAGGAGGATAGGGTCTAATGTATTTAGACTTGTGTGATACTGTGAATAATGTAGTTTATGTTACAGGCTGAGGCTAAGTACAGTGATTACCAGTGTTCACTGGTTGTACGTTTATGATCTAGTTTACTTTTACTAAGTTCACTTTGTGATGGCCATGACAGTGGTCATTGTGGCCCTGTCAGGTGTATATAATCCCATGTAAATATTGCCCAGTGCCAGTTGGGACACTGTACAATATGTGTTTACTATTCAAATGTGTTTTGAGAATACAAAGGCTATTTTTGATATAACCTTGTGTGGAGTTCCTTTTGTAGTGTGCCTGGGATGTTGTTGCTGTTATGTGCGTGCGTGCGCAAATGCTTTACACATGGCCTCTGGGATAAGCCTGACTGCTCATGCCAAGCTACCAAGGGGGTGAGCAGGGTTTATCTTTGGTGTGTAACTCCCAAGCCATGACTAGAGTGGTGGTCTCTGCCTGGCTTTGGCACAAGCCTTAGCCAACGAGAGATCCCATTTCTAACATGGGGTGAATGTATGACATTGTTCTGAATTATGTCCATCAACTGTTGTATATGCAATTGTCACCCCGATTGGGACGGGTATGCTCAGACGTAAGTCCCATGCTCTCCATGCCACTGGAATCAAGCTATCCTGGCTGATGAGGTCTGAAAGCCCGAAACTGGTCCTAGGATGCTTGTTTCCAGTCCAGGGAGTACCTGGCTTGGCAGTTCGGGCTGGACTGTTCCCATGGGGAATACGGTCAAAACTGATTTGCATATGACTGGGTTCAAACTGGAATGGCATGGTGAGCAAAAAACAATGGATTTAGGCCCAGATCTCTGTACTGGGGTGAATGTATAACATTGTGCTGTATTCTGTCCATCAACTGTTTTTTTTGCATTTGTCACCCCGAGTGAGACGGGTATGCTCAGACGTGAGTCCCGTGCTCTCCATGCCACTGGAAGCAAGCTATTGTGGCTGATGAGGGCTGAAAGCCCGAAACCGGTCCTAGGAAGCTTACTTTCAGTCCATGGAGTACCTGGCTTGGCAGTTCGGGCTGGACTGTTCCCATGGGGCACACGGTCAAAACTGATTTGCATATGACTGGGTTCAAACTGAAATGGCATGGTGAGCAAAAAAACAATGGATTTAGGCCCAGATCTCTGTAATGGGGTGAATGTATGACATTGTGCTGCATTCTGTCCATCAAATGTTGTTTTTGCATTTGTCACCCCGAGTGAGACGGTATGCTCAGACGTGAGTCTCGTGCTCTCCATGCCACTGGAATCAAGCCATGTTGGCTGATGAGAGCTGAAAGCCTGAAACGGTCCGAGGATGCTTGTTTCCAGTCCAGGGAGTACCTGGCTTGGAAGTTCGGGCTAGACTGTTCCCATGGGGCACATGGTCAAGACTGATTTGCATATGGCTAAGCTCAAACTGGAATAGCATGGTGAGCAAAAAAACAATGGATTTAGGCCATGATATCTGTACTTGGGTGAATGTATAACATTGTTCTGCATTCTGTCCATCAACTGTTATTTTTGCGTGTGTTCTTGGGCTGGCCTGCAGTTTGCTGTTTTAACCAAGAAAAGACTAAAGAGACTTTGCTATGTGATGTGTCCCCGTGCTTAAAGGACGTTGCTGTGTGCTGTGTCCTAAAGTAACTTATCCCCAAGGGCCTGAGGTGAGCTGGCTCCCTGTTCGGAAAAACAGGAACACAAAAGTTTCCAGGAGTGTGAGCGTGCCTGTTGTGGTCTGAGAACCTCATAAGAACTGCCCTGTGATTTTGGGCGCTTGGAGTCCAAGTGAGTCTCATCGACGCTGTGAGCGTGTGCGTTGTGCACTGTGAGATCTTCAGGAGGATCGGCCTGTGATCGGGGGCACCTGGAATCCAAGCAAGGATCAGTGACGCTGTGTGGGCGTGCTTTGTGCAGCCTGAACCCTATTGGGAGTATTGTCCAGTGATCGTGTGCACCGGAATCCAAGTAAGTCTTATCACCGCTGTGTGCGGGTGCGTTGTGCACTGTGAGACCTTCGTGAGGATTTGCCTTGTTACTGTGTGCATCGGAGTAAAGTGAGTCTCAGCGATGCTGTCCGCATGACCTTCATGCAGCCTGAGACCTGTGTGTGGAGTGCCCAGTGATCGTGCTCCCGGAGTGAAGGAAGACTCATCGCCACTGGGTGAGGGTGCGTTGTACACCGGTAAACTTAAGGGAGGATTTGCCTGTTATCGTGTGCACCAGAATCCAAGTGAGTCTCGTCGCCGCTGTGTGTGTGTGTGCGTTGTGCACCGGGACACTTTTGTGAGGATTTGCTGTGTTATATTGTGCACCAGAGTAAAGTGAATCTCAGCGATGCTGTGCGCATGATCTTCATGCAGCCTGAGACCTGTGTGTGTAGTGCCCAGTGATTGTGCACCCGGAGTGAAGGAAGACTCAGCGACGCTGTGTGCGTGTGCTTTGTGGCAGCCTGAGATCTTTGTAAGTGAAGCGGCCCGGACCGGCAGTCCCGGAGGAGCTGAGTTGACGGACCGAGCCGCCATTGCCATTTCACCAAGCTGCATTGTAGGCCCAGCCGCTGGATGAGGAGGGAGAGGAGACTGGGTTTGTGCCCCCCAGGTAACGTGTGTCGACTCCTGTGGCGGGGCGTGGGATCGGAGGGAGACGCTCTTGGCCTCTCTCTCATGTTGGCAGCGCGAGCCTCTGCTGCAACTCGTGTCGCGGCCCGTATTGTCAAGAGTGGCGGTACAGGGGCTGGAGTGCGAAACTGCACTTTGGGATTACATTGTACTGTGTTGGGGGCAACTGTGAGAGGCTGACTGCAGGTCAGAAGGAGAGGCAGATAGACAGCATGAGGCCCGGTGATCGGGTCCTGAGTGTACTACGTAG
This sequence comes from Lissotriton helveticus, assembly GCF_964261635.1. Taxonomy (NCBI): domain Eukaryota; kingdom Metazoa; phylum Chordata; class Amphibia; order Caudata; family Salamandridae; genus Lissotriton; species Lissotriton helveticus. The sequence goes on from NC_136057.1 coordinate 1,209,546,362, forward strand.
TATTCCATTTCTGCAGAACGGAGTGCCTGATGGACGTATTACACATTGCAACATTTCTGTATAACGAACTACCTGGTTGTCATATTACGCAATGCCTTGTTTCTGTATAACGAACTACCTGATTAGCGTATTGCGCATTGCATTATTCCTGCATAACGAATTACCTGATTAGTGTATACGCATTGCCTTATTTTTGCAGAACGACATATCTGGTGGTTGTATTACGCATTGCATTATTTTATCTTGCAACGTGCCTGATTGTTGTGTTGCGCATTGCATTCTTTTCATTGCAGAGTGTCTGATTGCTACGTTACGCATTACAGTATTTTTACATTGCAAAAGTGCCTGATTCTAGCATTACGGAGTGTCTAACATGATATTAGTAGTACAGGAGAATGTTTAGAAGTGCTCATTAACATTGCCATAACTTACAAGGGCTGGCTGGCTTAACAACTGGGCAGGAAAAATATTACACAACCTAATATGTTGGTTTTATATCGTGTTGTCTTATCGTATATATTTTTATATAAAGTTTATACCTGTTCTATAAAACTCGTGTGGAGTCTATTTGTGGGGTCATCATTATATTATTGTGAGCGTGGTTGCGAATACTTTACACATTTGCCTTGAAGAAAAGCCTGGCTGCTCATGCCAAGCTACCGAGGGGGTGAGCGGGGCTATCTAAGAAGGTGACCTTCCTTTCCCTGATGTTGGAACACGAGTCCCTACTTGGCCTAAGGTACCTACCTCAGCCAAACAGGAATCTCAGGTCTAACATTGTGACTGCGCAATAGCACTTTTTTATGTATCTTTTTGCTTAAAACTGTATGTGTGGTGGAAATTCTTATGGTTTCGCCTGAATTTATAAAACTTTTGTGTAACCACCCTGTGTGGGTCAGTAACTTGGCCATCACGGTGCCCAGCACAGAGATGAAAAGCACCGTCTGTCTGCAACTGACTTTCCTCGGGCTAGCAGACTCACACTAGCAAAATCCGAGATCCAGTTTTTCCTGCTTGGTGTGATCCCGAGCAGTTCACTCTAATCTACTCCACTCCAATCCACTCTTCTCTACTTCAATCCACTCCACTCAAATCCACTTCAGCCCACGCTACTCCAATCCACTCCACTCTACTCCAGTCCACTCCACTTGAATAAACTCCAATCTACTCCACTCTAATCCGCCCCAATCCACTCTAATCCACATCAATCTAATCCAATCTATTCCAATTCACTCAACTCTAGTCAACTTCAGTCTACTCTAATTGATTATACTCCACTCTAATCCACTCTACTTGAATCCATTCCAATCTACTCTTCTCTTCTCTATGCCACATAACTCTATCTACTTCACTCTACAACACTCAACTACACTCTGTGACACTCCACAACACTACCTTTTAGCCATTCTGAACAGCAGCCACACTGACATAGTTAGAAGAACATATTCTAAAAGCATAGGCGAGACCAATTGGCTTTGCCAATGCTTCTTTTATTAGCATCTGACTTCTGCTACAATGAACCTTATCATCAATGCATTTCAATGCAATCCGACATTTTACTAACATATGGGACTCAAGTAAACAAAAATGCTTATTTTAACAAAGGGCCATAAGGAATCCGTCTTAAGCTTTATTTAATGATGTCGAATTGTCTTCCGAGAAGGGCACTCTTGGTGGAATAACTTTAAATCTAAGCACCACGGAATTCTGCAAAGGTAGGAACACTTATTTGAAATGTCTCCTTTGCAGAAGTTATGCTTCTGAACAAAAGATTAGTTGTCATTGTAATGAGCAGCCCATCTGTTTTTAGCTAAACAGACACGTATAATAAGCAAGGAGTTAAATGCCACGGATGCTTACTGTTTTCAAAGCACATCCCTTCTCTGCATGGATTATCTTTTATTTGATGACTTGCAATGTACGTGACAGTGGGTCTGGGACATAAACACGTTGAAAACGAAAATACCATTTCAAAATGAGCTCCCGACGACGATTATTTCTTCTGGGAGTTGATTCGGAAGGCTTTCAACTCTGAGACAGGGGTTTGGTATCATGGGTATTTCTGAGGGTGGATGCCTGCAGAATAGGTGGCGGTAAAATCATTAATTCTCGGCGTTCTATTTAAAGATCTCAGCATGGCTTCCGCGCCCAGCTGTGTCCTATCAATCTATTCCAGCAGAGAATGAGGCAAGGGCTTGATGAGGTGAGGGTAATTGTGCTTGGCCTCGCTTCCCAAATGCCTACAAACTATTTTTAATGATCAAAGACAACGTATGTCCAATGTTCGACGTACGATTCAATCGGTGTTATTGTTTTCTTAAAAATATTATGTGTCTTGATCACGTGCCGTTTTTGTGAAGGAATTAGCTCGATATTGTTAAACACGTTCCTTGGTGCCTAAGAAACACAGGCTCCGCCATGTAATTATTCGTTTGATGCAAACAAGGGAAACTTTCAGACACAAAAATAGATTTGTTTCGTTTGTTGAAGTTGTAAACAAATGGGGTTGTAATGAATTTTGCACCTAGGGACTCTTCTCTCCATTTTTAGAAAGTCTGAGACAATATTTTGTTCATGTTGGAGAAGTGGCGGCCGATACAAAGAGTGGTGAGCCGGGTGGAGTGGGAGGGCGGAGGGGACCACATAGGGCTTTAATAATAAAAAAGAAAATTAAAAGACTTACCTGGTGCTGCCGGTCGCCTCATAATCCTCTGCTTTCAGTTCCTGGTCCCAGCAACCCCTGGTATAGCATCATGGACTCCCCATCTAATCCTCATGCTGCTCTCGGGAATGATAACAGCATGGGGATTCTTCTGAGCCGGTTGGATTAACACTTGGTCAGGCACAGGCAGGACCGGACTGGCCGTAGCGGGCACCGGTCAATTTACCAGTGTGCCGCCCGGTTGGGGGCCGATTTTTGGCTGCTCCGCGGGGGGGGGGGGGGGGGGGGCCGAGCACTTTGCCAGGGCCGGTTTTGGTTCCCAGTCTGGCTCTGGGCACAGGGAGTCTGTGCTGTTTCTCAAACCCAGCTGTGCAATACAGCTGGGTTGGAGAACCTAAATGCGCATATCAGTTTGGTTGGCCTAAGACGGCCAGCCAAACTGACATACACACTTAAAAGTGCACTTACCACTTTTCCTCCCCCCTCCCGTGGCCCGGCCCCACCCCTCCCTGCAAACGCTGGCTCAGCCAGAAGCTGAAAAATAAAACAATAATAAAATATTGATTTATTTTTCGGGTGCTGGCTCTGAGCCAGTGGGGCGATGCTCCTCCGCCATTGCGGAGAAGCCACCACTGTGTTATAGGGTACATTTGCGCACCAGAGAAGCTTTGGTACAGAAAATGCAATGGTTGTTGCCCTTGTTTTTGCACCGCCGCACCCCCGGACACTTTGCTATTGCACAAGGAGCATTAGACCTACTGTAAAAGGAATCGTGGAAGGATTTCAGTGCACAGTACATCATGAATTGCATCTGCACAGAGAACAACAAATGTATTTTTATGATGTGTTGCACCCACCTGGCTTGTACAGCATGTGCATGAGGTGCACAAGGGGAACAGTCCACCTGATTATGCAGAAAAGAATACACTATCCCGGTGCATGCATGGACTTCAAAGGCCTTCCCATGTCTCAATGCACAAGGAGCAGCAGTTTTTTAGAAAGTGTCTAGGATCCCCCTGCAGGTGGATGCAGTGACTGACTGCATCTGTCTGCAGGGGATTATTTTAGTAGTCCCCAGCGACCCGTGTGCCCCATCCCCAGGGTCACGTAACCCTACATGTGAAACACATTCAGTAAACCTCTTGATGACTTGTTTCCCAGTACAAATGCATCTGTAATACTGTGCGGGTGCAAGTTCAGAGGTGTTCCCTCGCACCGTTGGCCCTGACCCGATCCTTAACATAGAACGCCCCCAAGTGTCAACAGCACTTTCTTTAATGCCAGAGTCCCCTGTGCAGAAAAAGGCATTAAAAATGCTTGTTGCCTCCCATGGGGCACTTTGTGCCATGAGGCCTGTTTAGTTCAGATTGAATGCAAAATCCATAGGACCTGCTAATTTTTAGTAGGAACCTTGCCCCTAATGACCAATTTGCATCAAACACCAAGGGTATCATTTATGAGGAATTGGCATAGGGCAGCGTCGCAAGTCATCTTGCAGCGCTGCCCTACGCCAATGTGAAAGTGCAGGAATGCACTGTATTTATGAAATACGGTGCTTCCTGCCCTTCCCCCCTGTGCCAGTTCACAATTTCCTGCCTGGGATCAACGTAGACACACTTGCACTATGGTGCAAGGGTTCCGCCATTTCAGGCAGGATTGTTTTTGAGCAGGAAGTGCTGTGCAGTTCCAATAAACCTATATAGGATCTGCGCGTTTAGACAAAATACACTGCAGGCTTGATGTCCAAAATGATTCGAGACACCCCCACCGAGTATGTCAGCCTGCATACCAGCTAGCTCACAGTGCCTCTAGAAATCCCTCTTACCAAGAATAGTTCTTGGCAACTATCGAAAATGACAACACGGATCCCTCAGAATCGCGGAAACAGTGCTACTGGATGCTCAGTCATTCATGCTCACTTTGTCTCGGAGAGAGATAAACAAAATAAACGTTGGGGATGTTTTTCAATAAGCATTTATTGAACCAGCATCATTCTAGTATAAAATAGATGTGCTGAAACAACCATTAGACAGTAACATATATAAATTATTATAAGCACTAACAGAGTAAAATGATGGTAGATTTCTACCATAGTTCTAAAACGATAAATACAGGCAAGTATAAAAATACATGACAGCAATAAAAGCGTACTCCTACGATGTGACCCTAACTAGATGTACTTAAGTGTACCTAGCAGGTATGTAGGTGTGGAAGGCAAGAATCCCTCTAGGATAATGTCAACCCCATTTCCTAAAGTGAGAGACTGTGGGACCCCATTCTGGTCTTGAGGTGGACACCCAGCAAAGGATGTCTGACCACTGAGAGCTGGAGTGTCTGCATGCAGGAGCCTCAGGGTCTTGTGTCAGTGTGTCGGCATGGAAGTCCTTTTCTCCCATCTCTACCTTAGCAAGCGATGGTGTATATATACGGAAAAGTGATACCCCCTGGGGATGTACCTCGCTGTGTCATGTCGAACTAGGATGATGGCAGGAATAACCCTTGTAAATAATTTTGTATGAAGATGTGCGGCCTGCTGCCCAGCTGTGATTCCAAAAATCCTCATGCATATTGAATTTGGCTTAGACCTTTAGGAGAAAAACCTAGGTCCTCTAGTCATTACCTCAACTAGGTAAAAGGTCAGTCCTAAGAACCGTTATGTAGTGCAATATGAGGGCAATGTAGGTGAAAGGTGTATTTAGAACCTGAGCCGATATTGGGGTACCTATATGGAGGGAAACATCCTTTACAACGCAACTTTTACCACGCAGTGCCTTTACAACACAACTTTTACAACGCAAACCATTACAACGCATTGCACTGGTGGGCGCTCTAGGATAGGGAATAGATTTAATTTACTATCCAACACCTTCCCTACTATCCACGGGGACTGGAGTTGGAATAGTAAATTAAACTATTCACTATCCAGCACCCCAAAGCGCTATGCGTTGTAAAGGCATGCGTTGTAAATACCGCGTTGTAAAGGCATGCGTGGTAAAAGCATGCGTTGTAATGTCATACATCCCTATATGGAAAATAACATCCACTCCTCAACCGACTGGACGACATACTAAGGGGCACATGCATCATTGGTTTTTGCATTCGCAAACAGTGCGAATCGCACAATTCGGCCGTTTGTGAATGCAAATCCAATTTTTGGGATGCATTAAGTTTGGTTTTTTTCGCAATTCAAGAAATCGCAATTCTTTGCGATTTCTTAAATTGTGATTGCATTTAAGAAATCGCAATTTTGCAATTTCTTAAATGCAATGCATCATCTAAAAAAAATTGCGAAATCGCAAATTAGAAGTGGTAAATTACCATGAAGTCCACCTTCATGGTAATTTGCGAAAAGTTTCAAAAATGCACAAAAGTGCATTTTTGAAACTTTCATTTTACACACACACATGCCCTTGGGGCATGTATGTGTGAAAAATTGACCTAATGTTACATTTCAGGGGTGCAGGGGGGGTCCTTTGGACCCCCCCCTGCACCCTTGAAATTGCATTCTCATTTTGCGATTCCTTAATTGCGAATCGCAAAATGAGAATGCCTTGCCATTGATTCCTATGGGCCTCTAGGCCCATAGGAATCAATGTAAAGGGATTCCTTATTTTCGTTTAGCAAAATTGAGAATCGCAAATAAGGAAAAATAAGAAAACGCAAAAAAAATTGCGAATTTTTAATGCATAGGTATTTGCGATTTCTAAATTGCGATTCCTTAATTTTCGCAATTTAGGAATCGCAAATACCAACAATGATGCATGTGGCCCTGAATTCTAACATAATGCTAAATGTAGTACGTAAATAAGCATATAAAAATGTAGAAATGTTTTTAGAAATGTTTAAAAACATGCATAGCAGGCGACAGAAATCTAAATTATGTTCACAGATATTGGTTAAACATAGAGCCATGCAGTTTAGACAGAAATTGTCTTGATTAAAATTTCAAATTTGGTTGTTTTTAAAAAAAGGCAGGATTTTCCCTGCACACGAGGAGCCAAATGTTATATCTTCTGGGTGTGAAACGCAACATCGTTTTTGCCTGCAATCGCAGACGACGGTTCCTGCGACACCTCACAGCTCAGGTCAATTGAGCAAAGATGGTCCCCCTCAGTATTCACCACAGCCGTTGCTGGTGAGGCATTAGTCTCATCCGAGTATTTGCTGAGGAGCCGGTATCCTTCCCAACAGGAGCTGAAGTGTCCCGCGGTGGCTCTAAGAATGCAGACATCAACATTGGAATACGCTGAGGACACTTCAGAACAGGGGCTGTTATCAGGTCGAGTTCCGGTGTTGCAATTGTTGGAAGTATTAGACAAAGGGGTCGTCGGGGTCCGGTAAGAGGGTTTTCGCAGGTACACAGCGGGGGCCTAGCGTCAAGGGCGGTGTGCCAAATACTCTTCCACCCCCCTCCCGTGACCCATGGTGTCCCCTCGCTACACCATAAAAGTGCAGAAACCTAATGTGTAGAAGCCTCCTAAACCAGGAGTTACCTAGGAAGATAATTTTTAATTTTTTCTTCCTTTTTTGCACTTTTTTACACCCATTTTTCACTTTCACGTCCCTAGGTAAGGGTGGGCCTTAGTGCGTCCATACCACCAGGGTCTAGAACACTCCTATAGTCCTGAAGAATGCCTGGTAACCTTACACCGTTTTATAGGCAGAAACATGTTGACTGACGATAACTCTTGGAAATAACCACACAATTAATTGTGGACTATTTTCCCAACATATCATTTTAAATATATGCCCTAAGTGACCATACAATAAGTCATTTTTTGGTTACACTTAGACATTTTTATATACCCCTCACCACTATTTAATTTACCCTCACTGCACGCCTTAAACCCACAAATCCTGCTCCGCAGTAGATCTGGCGTCGAAGCACACTAAAGAGGCACTCGGCCTCTTTAGTGGGGCCCAATGATGAAGCATGTCATCACTAGGTGGTGAGCGAGGGCCTTCCTAACCTACCTAAGTGAGGTCCGTTCCCTTTCTATCTTGCTCCTTTGTGTGGTCCTATACAACCATAGAACACTCTTTTGTTGTTTAAACACGTATTAGACAAAGGTCCAACATGCATTCTTGTCCACAGAACAGGCATCGGAGGACAGGCAGTATACAGTTGATCCAGACTAGTCTAAATGACAAGAACCGAGTCTCGCACAGTTCTTGAAGAAGAGGTGTGCCCAGATGGATTACCATGCGATCACGGTATTGGCGCTCCAAGAGCGTGTGTTCCTTCTCCTTGGTGACTGTGACGTCCATTGCGAAGCAGAAAAGGACAATCAGGATACCTGCTATTAGAAATAGGATCACTGGAAACCCTCCAAAAATGCCTCAGAATACAGAGTGTATAAAGTTGGGAACAACTGCGAGAAATTGTCTGAAAGATGCTTAACAGTCCAGAACCTATGGACTTAAACAGCTGGATAATATCCGTCATATCAGAAAGGTTAAAGATACGTTGTACCATTTCTGTGAAATGGAAAGGGCAGTTTGTTCGTATCAGTGCCTGGATCTCGGCAGAGGACCTTGCAACCTGACAATCATAAGTTACTCTGGCGAAGGTTAAGGGCACGGTTTGCTGTAAAAGCATGGCTTTCATTTGGCTCAGAGTATGAAACCTTATGAAGGAAACATTCAGCGATGGCCATAACAGCAGCTCCCTGATTGTGTTGGTTGGTGGGAACAATACTTGCATACAGCAAGTAACCCTGGAGTTTACAATGACAAGATATGCGATGCCCGGGAGCATCCCACAACAACCTTGATCATTCAGCATCAAGTAACTCCCATTTGAAAGTAACTCGAATACCGCATTAATCATGGCAGCTGTGGTCCGTTTCAAGTGACAGGATAAGTTTGCTACCCATTGATTCATATCTGCCTGTCTGTCGTTGTTCTAGGCAATATTGAAATTGAACAGTAGTGACCGGTAGTGTTATATGGCCATAAATTAACCATTCTGTGGATGGTGACTCTGCCACAGTAAAAGGTAACTTATCAAGTTTTTCAGTATGCAGCATTGTATATTTTGCTCCTTTTTGTGCCATTGTAATCTGTTTTCAGTTTGATTGTATGCTGAAAATAAAGACGTAATGTTGATAAATAGCCAAGGCACATGACCAGCGTGCAATGATTGCAGCATCCAGTTAATTAACATAATGGAACGTAGCTGTGATTGTCCGTGCTGTAGAATGGACAAATCAGTTCTAGTATATCAGTAGCAGAAGATGCAATGTTTCCCAGTGAATAAATCCTGGATGTTAATGTAGTCATACCATTGTCAACTACAGCTAACACCTTTTCTATGTTAATTCTATCTATTTCTCGAAGTCTCTTTGCAGGTTCTTGTTGAGAGATTTTCCAGATTTCATTATAGACAGCGTAATGGGAACGTTTATGACATGGCTTTCGGGAACCTAGAAAAAAACCTTAAATCCACCTCATCTGAGAGCAAGGATAAGTGGTTTACCTGGAACAGTGTCGAGGTTGTTAGCCAATCGAGGCATAACTTCCCTACACTGTAGGATTGCACTATACCCGGATGTTCTCTTTGTACATATCGTGGGTCTGGCTTATGGATACTGAACCCTTCGATTGTACCTCTGAATCTTGATTGACATTGGTTTGTGTCTGTGGGCCAAACTAACCATCCCTTCCAATTGAGTTCTGAAGTATTGTACTGCATGATGTCATCTAATGTATCCCCTGCACTTGATGTAAAATTGATGTGTGAAGATGTTGGAAACTGTGGTGTGTTCAAATCCTTGCTCTTGGCTAGTCCAAAACAGGAAGTCGATTGCACAATTTTATTCAGAAATATTAGTTGTTGAGGAATGAGGCACGCTCTAAATAGTGTTTCTGTTCCCTGAAATTGCCATTCCTTAGAACCCCAGACTGATTTTGTTCCTATATTGTCCTTCTAAAAGTCGAAACCCTGTTCAGATGGTTGGGCAACAAAAGATGCAGAATAAATCTGTTTGGTGTTAGTCATCATATTTTTCTGTAAAGGTGTAGGTGCAACCCTACAGTAAAATGAGGTCAGGTCAGAAGTGTTGAACCCTGAAAAATATGAACATTTCTGTGTAAAAGTTTTTTAACTACTTTTTGGTGGTGTTGGTCAATGTTCCCATTGGTGGTATGTGAAAACATTAAGAGGGATACTTGATTTGTGTAAAAAGTGATGACCATAATGATGGAAACAGTACATGCTATCATAATCAGATGTGTCCTTTAACATTTATTGTTTGAGAATACAGCAGCTTTCTCTAAATCAGACGCCATATTATTTACAGTTTCAAAGTCCCAATCATCGGAAAATGTACTGGAGGAAATGATATCATTTAATGATATTTTGAACAAATATGGTATTTTCAAAAGTTCATTAGGGTCAAATACATAATCATCAACTTTGTCCCAAACAATACCATCAGGAATTGGAACAGCTGTGATGTTCACTGAAAACAAGTCTTTGTTCACAATGAAATTATGTAAGTGTGTCAGGGCCAAGTTCACATTGGATTTTGCAGAGCGTGCTGGGAGATATTTTCCTTTCAGAAGTAAGCAAAAGACTATCACTAGGCCAATCCAGAACAGAAATGACAGTATTGCAGATATTTTCCAGAGCTGGAGCCAAGGTGATACTAATTAACCCCTTCGCTGCGGGGATAATTCCCCCGCTGTGCTGTGGGTGGGGGGGGGCGCACACAGCGCCCCCATGCTCATGATGAGCTCAGCTCGTCATGAGGCACAGTGTTCCTGTGCTCATGACGAGCTGAGCTCGTCACGGCCGCACCCGTTTTCGTGTAACGTTCAGCACAGCAAGGGAATTATCCCCGCGTGTGAGCATTCCACAGCTCATGACGAGCTCAGCTCATCATGAGCACAGGAGCACCGTGCCTCATGACAAGCTCTGCTCGTCATGAGCATGCAAGGTGTTAAGTATTTTTCAGAACAGTGTAGAACTCACAAATTCATTGCTTACGGGAAACTGGAGCTGGCGTTGTTTCAGGTTCACTGGGATCAAGCGAGAAAGTATCAAAATCCATGAAGTAGCCAGTTCGATCTATCTTTGGTAGCTCAGCAGGTTGTGTTGAACTGGCAGGTTTCTATTGTTGAGGCATATTGATGCAGTTTGATCTATCTTTGGTAGCTCAGCAGGTTGTGTTGAACTGGAAGCTTTCTATTGTTGAGGCATATTGATGTAGACATCAGTATTCGGTCAAATTGATATTTGTGTTACACTTGAGTTCTGAGGTTCAATTGGAACAGGAACGAGTTCCATTTCATTGTTCGAAACTCCATTTCTTTGTATTGGAGACTCTTCAAATGTTATGAGTCTTTCAGTCTGAACTTCCTGTATGGTAGCAAGAGGAGAGCGTTGACTATCCAGGAGCCCACAAGGCCTACTATTCAGTATCGGACACATAGTGTGGTTTGATCAGATCAATGGCGATGAATCTCTTTTCTTTTTTGCCGGCAAGAGGCAGAAGATGTACTATTCTTGTTCCTTCAACAGCCAAGACAGGTACAGGCTTTCTGTAGGATGGCCCAAATTCTATCTTGTCCTTGAACTTTTCTCTGACCAGATCCCCCACTTTTGGGACCCAGACCAGCCTTGCCGTGGCTGATTTGACTTCCCCAGTGGCAGTTCATTTCGCTTGCACGTTGCTTAATAGTGCTCTGTATTCATTCAGATACTGTAAAAGAGCCAAACCTTTATTGATGTCAAATGGTTTTTCATCTGCCTTCACAATCAAGATCAGGTACCCAAATTCTTGTTCCAAATAGGACTTCCTATGGAATGACACCCCTTAGGGAACTTCTTGGCATATTATTGAGGGCATGCTGTACACCATATAGGTGATTGACCCAACTACCACCCAAACCTAATACCCTAGCTGGTAAAGACTGCTTTAAGTCCTGTTTTTATCTCTCCACAAATGAATTTCCCTCAGGATGGTACAGAGAGGAGTACCGCAGTGCTACACCCAAACTTTCCATTGCTGCCTTGTATGCCCTAGAGCTAAACGAAGGGCCACGATCAGAATGCAATGTGCCAACTGAGTATATCCCTATAAAGACACCCAAGTCTTTTATAACAGTTTGAGCGTCAGACGAGCGTAGAGGCCATATCCACAAGAATCGCGAGCATAAATCCACTGCCACCAAGATATACTTGCAAGCCCCATCTGAATGTAGGGGGCCACAGTGGTCCAAATAGACACACACATGTGGCCTGTCTGATATTAGTAAAGCTGTCTGCCCTGGACGTGCTACGGTGGAATCTTTCATCTGCTGACAGATTTCACACTTCAAGACAAAATCGTTTGTTTGTTTAGTTAACCCTGGCCACCAATAGCTCTGTTTCAACAAAGAAACAGTTGCCGTAACTCCTGCATGTGCAGACGCTAATGTGCAGCTAGAATTAAACCTAATGTGCGATCCTTGTTTGGTATTACTCTACCCCTCCACTCCTGGAATTTGAGCATACGGAATGTTATTTGCATCTAACTTGTAGGAGTACTTGAGTGGAAAACCTTTCAGTAAGGCTGGGCTGTTTTTGCGTGAAGCAATGGCAGCTACCATTATCTGTCCGTCATCTTTGAATGAGTGATTGCAGCTACGGAAGCCGTGCGTACAACCTCTTTCGCAGCTTCCTCAGCCAATGAGTTCCCTGCAACGTGAACGCCATAACGTTGATGACTCAGCGTATCACGTGAGCTCTCTGTAGTTTGTTTTTCAACTCAACTACCTGTTCCCAAAGCATTTTATCCTTTAATGGGCAACCTTTTAAGTCTTTAATCCCATTCTGACCCCAGTAGTGAAGATATTAATTGTATGACTGGACACAATAAAATGAATCGCACACGATGAGTGTGCGGAATTCCTGATTCATATTTATTAGTGCCAGTAACAGGGCTTTTAGTTCTGCCAGCTAAGCCGTGCAATCTCCTAGAGACTGCATCTTTGTACTGCTAGGATGGAACTTGCCATCCTGCACATGACACGTTACAATCATACAAGCGACGATGTATTGCTGTTTACTTCCTTGGGTGGGCTGAGCAGATCCACCCGTGTAAATAATGAATTTATACTGATCTAGAGGCATTATCTCATTTGGGGGAATATATTCTTGTTCATATTGCAGAAGTGCTTGGGTTTTCAGCTTAGGCTCATATCTGTATTCTACATCAGTTGCAATGAGAGAATTAGCCCATTGAATCCATCTTGGATGGAAAGCTTTAGCATTAGAAATGCTAGCCTTTGTAACAACCTCCAAGGCTGGTACCGGAGTTGCAACAATTATGCGTTCTCCCCTGAGCCAGTGCTCTTTCTCTTGCTACAGCGGTTTGTACTGCCGTCAGTATTTTTTCTATAGATGTAAAACACATTTCAGCAGTTGTGTACTGATTGACCCGCTATAACATGGATCACCAGATTGCGTATGTTCACACGTGTCTGCAAGTGTTTTGAAGCTATCATGTCAGCTTGTAGGGAACAAAGGATATCTGTGTGTTCCTGTGTCCATTGCCTAACTGAGAAATCAGGTCTTATTAAGTAGTAGAAAGGTTTTACTCTTTCTGCTTAATCCAAAATGTATGTTCTCGCAAAATTTAAAAATCCAATATGGATTGTAAGTTCTTCAAAGATTTAGGAGGTTGGAGCAGTGCACATTTTTCTGAAAAGTTAGTTGCCAGGTTTTTACCTTCACTTGATAACTTGTATCCTAAAAATAGGACATTGAGGTGGGCAGTTTTCAATTTTTTAAAGTTGAATTTGTAGTCCTCAGAGGTGAACCCCAAAATGATGGTTTTTAACCTGGCCAAGTGATCCTTTAAATCATCATCTGTCAGATAAATATCTCCATAGAACAATTCCTCTTCATCCAAATTCTGAAGTAATTCAATTACTCTAGCACTGAATAACCCGGGGCTATTCTTATACCCTTGGGGCTGTCTACAAAATTGACGAAGAGAACCTAACCCTGCGAATGCGGTCAAATACCCGCTTTCAGGCGCTATGTTTTGGCAGAAGGATCCATTTGAGCTATCTAGTGTTTTTTTTATTTTTTCCGCACAACATTATTCATTAATGCGGCACTGTGTGCATTCTGTACTGCAAATGTTTTAGTGCATGTGTTCAGATGTCTGTAATCTAAAACTAGACGGTATAAATTATCCGGTTTCAGTACAGGAAACAAAGGATTATTCATTGAGGAGGTGCAAGTTTCTATTACACCCTGGTATTCAAGTTGATCTAAGATCTCCTTGACCTGTTTTTTCGCTTTCTGTTTTATTGTGTATTGTCTTTGTGGAACTGGAGTAGTTTTTACTGTTATTACATGGTTAGTTGACTCAGCATCCCACCCAACATGGTTGTGATATAGTGCTGGAGGGAGGGTTACCGCCCACTCCAGTGCGTAGGTGTATTTTAAATAAATTGGACCATGGTCAGAAAAAGTCGGCAAAATAACCGTTTCTCCCTTTGGGCAATATATAACAATTTCTGGTGGGCAATCTTTTTCAGCTATAAGGATGTCATAGACATAAGTCAGCTCCTCCCAAAAGAGACCATTAACTTTTCTGGGTATGTCCCCCTCCATTTGGAGTGTTATTTCATATAACCTATGTGGGACTCTTACCCTAGTATCTGGTGTTTCCACTGTGATATAATCATTTAAGTCCACTGTCACCAGAAAGTCCATCAGGTTCTGGTGAACTATTGTTACTTCTGCTGCGCTGTCTAGCATTGTCAGATCCCATTTCCCGTTCAGTAGTTGAGTCCTCAGAATTCTGGGCATGTCTAACTTTGAGACCTGCTACATTCTTCTTTTTAAATCGAGGTTTAGATTTTGGCTTTTTTTCTTTTTTAGAAGTGTAGCTTGAACTGTGGTCCATGTCTCTGGACGTTGTGCTCTCTTCTTGTCTGTGTTCTGACCGTCCTTCTATCTCAGAGTTTCTAGGTGATCTCTGAAAGGAACGAGAGGAAAGTGTATCAGTATCCTGATACCAGTCAGGTTTTTTAATGTTATCTCTATTACTAAGGTTGTATTTCCTTTAGGTTGTTTCCAGCAGCGACAGTCAGAGTAGGGGGGAGTGAGGTCCAGCCGGGAGTAAACGGTGGGCCTGGACACCGGCTGGTAAGCAGTGTGAGACCATGTTCACCTATGAGGAGGAGGAAGAGGAGGAGCTTCCCTGCAGTTTGCAGTCTGAGAGGAGCGGAGTGAAGCGGGAGCCGGAGCTGTGGTCGGAGCTGGCGCCGGTGAAAAGAGCCGGTCATTAGAGGAGCTGAGGTTGAGCTGAGACAAGACGGGTTGAGCGGGCTGGTGTGGCGGCTATTCACTCTCCTGCTCCCCGCTCGCCCGGCTCTCTCGCTTCTTTGCATCGAGTTGAGCGAGCTGAGCAAGCTGGGTCGGTGACTGGAGTGGCTCTCCCACTTCCGCTCCTACTCCCCCTGCTCTCGCTGCAAGCCGAGGCAGATACAACTCCTACACTACTCTGACTACCTTGATGTGAAGGGTACGTGCACGTCTTTACTGTCTTTACTGGGCAAGAACGAATCCCCTCCCAGCGCTGACGAGAGCACAGGAGTATGCCTTGCCGGTTCGGAGCCGGCGTTTCAGTGAGGTTCAGCAACAAGCAGTGAGCGCAACTGCCCTTTCGGCCATCTCAGTCTTCTTTGGTCCGGGGCCTCCCAGCCTCATGGTTTCCCACCCGCCCGCTGCTTACTGGGCACGAGTTCCTTTAAACTTCACGGAACCGGCCAAACACGCCAAGCCACGAAGCCTAGCAGCCGAGAGTCCAAGTGCTTAAGCGGGTAACAACCACCCCACGGCTCCACCACTCGCAGTTAGCAGGCCTTCACCGGGCGCTCCTCAAAACCGCACAATTTCCCTCCATTTTCCACCCCCAGAGGGGCAGCAGCACCAGGGAATGCGTTCAGGCAAAACCAGAGGAGCGGCCCCATCAAAAGAAAAGCACAAGATTAATGAAGAACTTATGGCACCTACCTCAGTCCTTCCCAGTAAGCTCCCCTTAGGACCCGGCTCACCAAGCAGAGAAGAACTGGAATTGCTGCATGAGTCGGTAGCCTAAACAGCCTTAAATGACGCAAACCAACCCCAGGCAAGCTCTGAGTCAACAGCAACTACAAACAAACCTACAGCGTCGACCCCGGATGCTGAGTGGAAAGGCAGTGCCACAGCTTCACTCACGGCCTCAACCAGGCCCTACTCAGGTCTAAACAGCAGCAAACGGCCCTGATTACCGATTTTTTAAAAATCACCATTAAATTTTCTACGGAAAACCGATACCACAATGACTCCTAGGCTCTGAAAGCAAATAACTTATCCAATACCACCACAGTTTCTGTAAGTGAGGCGTTCACAAGTCCCTTAAGTGACAGAACCCCCACAAGATGTGAGACCCAGAAGGAGTAGACCCCTGATTCCCCAGGCCAAGTGCTGGGCAGCTACGCCAAAAGCAACAAGCGTAGTCCCAAGCCTTCAAACTTTATCATCAAAAGCTCTCCATTCCCTGGGCCAGCATGAGAGGCAAAGCCCCTAGTCATTGAGGCACAATTCATCATCTCCATCCTTTCTCAGTCGCTTCCTGCTCGCAGATACTACTTTCACCCTCACCTGGCTCCCACTGCCTCAAAAGACACAAGGATGGTGTCTCTACCCACCAGTCAATTACAAACATCATGAGTCCATTCGGCAATTTGATCATGCCATCAGGAGCCTGACACCTTGAAGCACAAAAGTCCGCCAACACTAATGCAAACAGCAGTGACAAGCCCGAACAATCATCGCATCTGTTGAAACATAAAGGCCAGAACTTCAGCCTGGCCGAATTACTGGACGAGTCGTTCTTCCTGTTTGCAACAAATAGAACTATCCCCTCTACACCATCCTTTCAAATAAGGGATCCAAGAAAAAGGGAACAACCCAGCTGGACCCCAGGGATGTCAGAGTGACCCTCTTCCAGCATTCCAAAGCAACAGGGAACACCACGCTTAGGCTCCCTCAGCAGATTCCAGCCGTTCCCCAACATCCTTTGTTTGGCCACTTCTGCTAAATACCTTGGACACAATTGGCAAAGTCATGACCCTCCTTGCTGACAAGCTAAATACCCAAATAGACCTTAAAAACATTCTAGCAATTCACGTCCAGGGGGTCGACCAGAAACTGCACTGCTTCAACGAGATGATCACGAAGGTGCAGCAAGACCAGGACACCACATACCAATCAGGCCACTGCCATTGCACTCAAACTAACTGATGTTCCAACATTACTGACAGACCTCCTGGGCACTACCAGGGATGCCCTTTAAATACCCCTCCTCAAGCTGGGAAAGTTCTCGAGGCACTATGGGAAAAGGAAACTGCATGCTCCAGCCCCATGGCATGACAAACTACAGGCGGAAGGGACACCTTCCCAGCACTAACACGAGCAAATACACCTGCATCCACTGCTGCAAGCGCCTGCGGCAATGTAATCATTTTGGCCTCCCAATCCTTTGACCACAGCAAACAGCCACCAGGAAGGCCGACTAAAGCGGCAGAGAAAACACCTTAGAAAAGCGAGAACATTTAAACAATCAAGACAGTCAAGTAACGCAACCCCAGCCAAACCTGAACAGGGAAGGAAACAAAGTGAAACCGATGAGGTCTCAAATGCTCCGGAAGCAACAAGCAAAAAGGAAACTTCAACCGCCCCATCCAACCCTCCTACTACACTTAGTAGCCCAAACTACACCAAAATGGAACAACCGTTGTCAGAAATATTATACAGTTTATTTAAACCTCCGACCAGGAAAGAGAAACAACATTCTAATACCTCAGTCACACAAATAGCAAAACTCGTATCCCCATCAACAAGTGAAACTAAAGAAACAAGCATAATACGTCCTAGAGAGGTCAACATGGTCAAGGAAAACGCCAGGAAAGATTGCCGCAACCTTGTCATAACCCGCAACCCGAGCCAGGGAAGCAATGTTGTTACCAATGTAAGGGTCAACGAAATTCATATCCAAAACAATATCAACCTCTCTTCGTATCCGCCTTTGATGTACTCAGAGCCTATAGGAGCCGCCAAAGCAATGGGAAGGGTGCCGCAGCATGACCCCTCTTTTACACAATAATAAACTGGACTTTATGCCCCACTACATTTCAAGGGGAAACCACGACATTCCCAACAGAAGTGTTCTGCTAAAACAATTCAAAGCTCTTCCTCCCTTGAGCCACATTAACACCAGTGACATTGACAGTATAGAGTACAGAACCCACAATCCACGGAATTTTAAGAAACATCTACAGCAACATTTGGAGACTCCCTCTTTATTGAGCAAATCCTGCAGCAGAGGGACCCTCTTGAAAAGTGGGGCATCATGTTAAAAAAGATTGACCCTCAGTGCCATCCTAGTCCACTTTACCCGCCAACACATTCAGCGGGCCTGTTAAAAGGGTCCAAAGACCCAGATAACTGCAGCAGTCTAGCGGCCACAGACACTAAGGCCAAGACAATTACCATTACCTTTGCTCATCCAGAAGCCAGAAAGTCAACAGGACCTCAGCACTTAAACAATGGCCGGAACATCCCCAGTAGGACATGAAAAAATCCACACGTAGCCACAAACCCACCCAAGGGCTACAACATCTGCTCTTGTAACTTGTTTGACCTCAGCACGAAACTAAAAGACCCAGACTTTTCCAGGAAACATGGCTAACAAATTCTACACTCTTAGTCGGCTATAAGGAATTCCTGAAACCGGCTAAGAAGGTGACCAACCAAGGGAGAGCAAAAGGGGGTCTCTCCACTTTCATATCGACTGATATTTCTGGACTCGCCTCTGCCACATACCTTGATTCTCACTGGTTGCAACCAGCCAGCTGATCCTTAACATTTACATCCACCCTGCGCTCCAACAAAGACGGGCAAGTATTAAACACTTACTAGCCTCACTTGCCTTACTAAAACTTGCCTACCTTGATGCGAACATCATTCTGTCAGGGGACTTCAATATGACCTTATTGCAAGGGATAAAAGGCACTAAGGGACATACACCAGCCCAATTAGACACAACACCCTTGGCAAGAGATGCGCAGCTCGCCTGCACGACCTCTCAATGCGCATGATCAATGGTCAAAGCCCAACAGACTGCCCAGCAGCATACACAAGGTTTACTCAAATGTCAGCTTTAATTATTGACTATACTCTCACAGATCACGACCTCACTCCCTACATCACAAACGTTCAAATCATGGATAGAGCAGAGCGCGACCTTCAACTGCAATCTTTCACGCTCTTAAGAAAAATTGCAAACCCAGCATTTGCTAATGCAACGTCACAACAACAGCATTGCTACAACCTCAAAAGTCTCATATGGAAAAAGGACAACATATGGGACTTCATGGACACATGCACTAGTATCTTGGAGAAATCGAAAACAGAACCATCAAGCATCCAGGCTTGGAAGTTATTCATCAGAGAACTTAAACACAAATGTTCAAATCAGGCCACTGGCAGCGAAGTAGGAAAACCTTCAGGGGCAGCTTGGTTTACTAAAAGCCTCAGGACTCAAAAACTACATTTGAACAAATACAACAACTAAGAACCCGGGGCTCAGCTTCCTTCCAAGACCTCCTGCTTTTAATTTCAAAAGCCAGGAAAGACCTTAAAAGAACCATAAAGGCGGCCAAGAAAACGTTTCATGAACACCTTTGGGCAAAACTCCATTACACTTGTAAACAAAGAGACTCCAAGCACTTTTGGGAAATTATCAACCAGCTAACCAATGGCAGGAACCAAAAGGCTCACCTTTACAAAGGCAATGGGACACTACCAACAACTGCACCGGTGCCACTGACTCTGTGCAGCGCAGGCCTACCACACGTGGCTGTGGGCCACTGCTGACCGCTGCCTATGGCACACACTGCGGTAGAGTAGGTCACACAATTTGAACAGAGACTTGCTCTTCTCATGGCAGAGTTCATGTCATTGTACAGGACTCATCGCAGACTGCATCCCCCTTCAGCTATGGTGCCACTAAGCATGTGCCCCGAAATCCATGGGCGCTCTCTGGTTAAACTTTGATGAAGTCTGAGTCTAGGGGCTGGGCGGTGTCTTTATCATCATGTAGCTGATACTGACATGGTGGAAAAGAGGAGGCTGTAGCATTCAACTCCGCCAATTGCCTGTTTCTGCTTGCTTCTGCCCTTTGCATCATGCCCTGGAAAGTCCCCTTCCACTGACCCCACAACACCCCGCAACATTTTCCTTGGACATCAACGAGGACCCGCTCAGCTCGCGAGGTTCTACCTCAGTGCACCACAAGTCACTGTCCCGTGGCGGTGTGCCTGTGCCGGCCGAACTTGTTTGACCTCAGCACGAAATTTGAAGACCCAGACTTTTCCAGGAAACATGGCTAACAAATTCTACACTCTTAGTCGGCTATAAGGAATTCCTGAAACCGGCTAAGAAGGTGACCAACCAAGGGAGAGCAAAAGGGGGTCTCTCCACTTTCATATCGACTGATATTTCTGGACTCGCCTCTGCCACATACCTTGATTCTCACTGGTTGTAATGCGTCAAACTTGACGCCCCACCTTTAACCAGTCTGCTGATCCTTAACATTTACATCCACCCTGCGCTCCAAGAAAGACGGGCAAGTATTAAACACTTACTAGCCTCACTTGCCACACTAAAACTTGCCTACCTTGATGCCAACATCATTCTGTCAGGGGACTTCAATATGACCCTATTGCAAGGGATAAAAGGCACTAAAGGACATACACCGGCCCAATTAGACACAACACCCTTGGCAAGAGATGCGCAGCTCGCCTGCACGACCTCTCAATGTGCATGATCAATGGTCAAAGCCCAACAGACTTCCCAGCAGCATACACAAGGTTTACTCAAATGTCAGCTTCAATTATTGACTATACTCTCACAGATTACGACCTCACTACCTACATCACAAACTTTCAAATCATGGATAGAGCAGAGCGTGACCATCAACTGCAATCTTTCACGCTCTTAAGAAAAATTGCAAACCCAGCATTTGCTAATGCAACGTCACAACAACAGCATTGCTACAACCTCGAAAGTCTCATATGGAAAAAGGACAACATATGGGACTTCATGGGCACATGCACTAGTATCTTGGAGAAATCCAAAACAGAACCATCAATCATCCAGGCTATGAAGTTATTCATCAGAGAACTAAATCACAAATGTTCAAACCAGGCCACTGGCAGCAAAGTAGGAAAACCTTCAGGGGCAGCTTGGTTTACTAAAAGCCTCAGGACTCAAAAACTACATTTGAACAAATACTTACAGCAACTAAGAACCCGGGGCTCAGCTTCCTTCCAAGACCTAGTGCTTTTAATTTCAAAAGCCAGGAAAGACCTTAAAAGAACCATAAAGGCGGCCAAGAAAACGTTTCATGAACACCTTTGGGCAAAACTCCATTACATTTGTAAACTCCAAGTACTTTTGGGAAATTATCAACCAGCTAACCAATGGCAGGAACCAAAAGGCTCACCTTTATGAAGTAATGGGACACTACCAACAACTGCACCGGTGCCACTGACTCTGTGCAGCGCAAGCCTACCACACGTGGCTGTGGGCCACTGCTGACCGCTGCCTATGGCACACACTGCGTGGAGTAGGTCACACAATTTGAACTGAGTCTTGTTTTCCTCATGGCAGAGTTCATGTCATTGTACAGGCCTCATCACAGACTGCATCCCCCTTCAGCTATGGTGCCGCTAAGCATGTGCCCCGAAATCCATGGGCGCTCTCTGGTTAAACTTTGATGAAGTCTGAGTCTAGTGGCTGGGTGGTGTCTTTATCATCATGCAGCTGATACTGACATGGTGGAAAAGAGGAGGCTGTAGCATTCAACTCTGCCAATTGCCTGTTTCTGCTTGCTTCTGCCCCTTGCATCATGCCCTGGAAAGACCCCTTCCACTGACCCCCACAACACCCCGCAACATTCTCCTTGGACATCACCGAGGACCCGCTCAGCTCGCGAGGCTCTACCTCAGTGCACCACAAGTCATTGTCCCGTGGCGGTGTGCCCGTGCCGGCCGCAGTGCATCTGGGCCCACTAACTCTGTGCAGCTCATGTCATGGACCCTTCCTGTTTGGACCTTGTTCTGCTGATTGTCTGATCACTGTTGTGGTTGTTGCCAGCACCAACCAAATACCTGAGGGGTGGCTTACACTACCCAACACTCATCCAGCACAGGCGTCACTGGACATGTAACCCTGACAATCAAAGGGGCCGGGCGCACGTGCCTTTAGCCAGTTCCACAAACTCACTCAGTGTGTCCGTTTAGTCATAATGTATGCATGAGGGAACGGGGCCATTCCACATCTAGTCAACACGAAGTTTATTGTGTAGATTACTTAAAACCATGACAATAGAAAACATTTAAAAAGAAGAAACATAATTATACAAACGCAGAAGAGAATACTGGTTCCTGACAAGACCATAAAGTGTAGATGGCTTGTTTTGCCCGGAAAAAAAAAAACTCTTGGTGTACAGGCTTTCTTTCTACCTTCTTACCTTGCCCTTGTCTATTATGGAAATAATGAATAATTGTAAGTAAAAAATCCTCCATAAAATGGATACAAAATTTCAACAAAAAAGAGAATTCAATTACAGCATTGTGCGTCAATGTCCGTGATCCAAGAGCTAAGAGTTAACAGTTCAGGATTATCTCAGTGCTTTGTTTAGAGTTTTTAAGGAAATCCTACACTGTTTTAAAAAAAATTACCGATTCTTACCAATTTGAGGGGGACCATGGTGCTAAAAATCCAGTTAATAACTTGGTTGCATGTTCTTATACCATGAATTAAGAAGAGTGGCTATAATAAGGTTCGGCAGCAGTCGAGCAACGTCGAACAGCTGCACTGTAGATGTAAAAGAGTTTCCGATTTGTAGTCGCAGAGTCTACACTTGACTACTTTAGAGAGCAGTGGCCAGTTAGGATTAAAGTCTTTAATTTGTAATGCCAGCATCCTTACTGCCAAGATTTTAGTCAGGCAAGCTTTCCCTGTTCTGCAGTTAAGGTACGGTTGTGCCCTAAGTCCAACTTGACTTTCATTGTTGTATGACGCTGCCAGGGCCCTTAATGGCGATGTAGTATTAATTGTTTGCAGGTCCGTGGTCTTGGAAAGTAGTTTAGTCTGTTTTTTCATTATACTTTTTATTGCAGTGGATGTATGTGAAGAAGTATTTGGAGTGGTCAGATCGATTTGTAGAGTTTCTACTGCTGTCCTTAAGTAAGTAGACCATGGATTGATTTTATGTTTGAAAATGTATTGCAAAATGAATTTCAGGGTACGTGATGCATCTGTGGTAGTACTTTATAAAAGACCCCATAATAGACCATACGATGCCCTCCAGGCCAAATTCAAGTCTCACCAAGGGCCCCCTGGTATAATAGAGCAATTTAAACACTGTTTTATATATTTTTAGACGTGATTTTTCGACTAGTGTTGATGACTTGACCTGGAAAGGCCTCGCTGCCGTAAATAATTGCGGATGGTAGTACTGCCCTGAGCACCTTTCTAATTGGCGCTGAGGAGGGGCTTTCGAGGGCTGTATGTAGTTGACAAAGTCTTGTAGTTATTAATGCTGCCTTGTTCTGAAGTGACGCTTGTGTATCGTTGATGCGCCGTTTGCAGAAAACCATGTGCCCAGATAGTTATAGGATTTGGCTCCAGAGATTTTTAAGGGACCCAGGGACCAATTATTATTTATTTTTTGTAGCATCCTTCCAAAGGATATAACCTTTGTTTTGGCCTTGTTTACTTTCATCTTGTTTACGCTATTGTATAGGTGAAGGGAATTTAATGCTCTCTGGAATCCTATTTTTGAGTTGTCGAGGAAGACAATGTAATCCGCGTATTCCAATATTGTGATCTTTGTCTTGCTGACTTTTGGGGAGATTAGATTAGCGTTGGCAAGTGCCCGGGACATATCCGCTGTACATAAATTAAACAACATTGGAGCAAGAATGCACCCTTGCTTTAGCCCTTGGGTGGTGTTAATCTTCTTGGTTAGCGCAGTGTCTGACAGCTTAACCCTCACCCAGGTAGTTGTGTATAACGATATGATGGCATTGAGGAGGCCGCTGGGAATGCCCCATGCCTGCAGTTTTCTCCAAAGGATACCTCTGTCCACCAGATCGAAAGCAGATGAATAGTCCACGAAGCATGAAAAGAGCGCTGATGTCTTCTGGTTTTTTGCCTGGTGGACAAGGTAGGATAAGGTGATTATGTTATCTAGTGTGGAGGAATTGGGTCTAAAACCAGTTTGGCAGAAAGGAATTATTGCGTTTGTTGTTACCCAAGCCTCTATATTTTTTAGGGATCCAGCTGTGTAGATCTTAGCCTGAATGTCCAGTAAGGCTATCAGCCGATAATTACAGTGATTCTGTCTGTCGCCCTTCTAAAAAATTGGGTGCAATATTGAACCTCTCCAGCAGTCGAGCACTTGATGGAGTTTAGTGCAGGTTGTGAACAGTGAGGAAAGTAATGCGATAATAGCGGCAAGTCTTCTTTGAACAGTTGGGCCGGGAGGCCATTCGGACCAGGTGCACCTGATTATAATATTTTGCTTAGTACTTTTTGAATACTATTAGTCATAAATATGGGGGCACAGTCCTCTGAATCATCAGAAAGATCTGAGTATTGAAGCTGAGAGACTCCTGGTTGATCAACTACATAGAGGTTATTTACACGCAATGACCACTTTGCTTTGGTGATGGAGTTGCTCTTTATAAGTTCTTGGCTTGTTTTGGTTTTGATATATCTCCATAGGTCTGCCTGATTATGTTTGCTCATGATTGATTGAACGTATTGCCAATCCTTTTCCCTGCCATATCAATAGCCTATGCTGTTTTCTTGCACCTTGGAGTTCCAATGATAGGTCGACTTTGACTTGTTCTTTATAAATTTTCTTACGT
Organism: Lissotriton helveticus; assembly: GCF_964261635.1. Classification (NCBI taxonomy): domain Eukaryota; kingdom Metazoa; phylum Chordata; class Amphibia; order Caudata; family Salamandridae; genus Lissotriton; species Lissotriton helveticus. The sequence continues at coordinate 1,209,571,014 of NC_136057.1, forward strand.
GCCATTGTCAGCTTGTGAATGTGCCGTGAGCTCGCCAAGATAGTTTGATTTTTATGAATTGGTTTTAACTGATGTCGTCTGGGTCCTGTTTGGGGATTAAATAATTCATGGATGTCCCTACTGATGGGAGTTCAGTGAGATAATAGGTATTCACCACTTTGGGCTTGCATGGACTGTCCTGGAGCAGTTTTCCAAGATGCTAGGTTCCGTGAGTTCACTTGGCCCCATTTTGTCCTCCAAATTAGATGTAGTCTTTCGTCATTGCAAGAAGAACCCAGCACTTTGTGGCCTATGAATTTGGGTAGATTAATGTTAAAGGTTGTGTGAAGGGGAAGATGGCCACTATCATTAGAGGAATGCACTTTAAAGCTCACAGGATGATTAGTAAGTTTCGCTGAGGCAAAAATGTAGTCGATGGTACTTATTCCCTTGAAGTTCTTCAGGGGTTGAGATGAAGATTCTTGGCTGTTTGCTAAAAGCTGTAAGATTGTAATCCATGTTTACTTAAGATATTATTTATTTGGGTGCTTAAGGGATTTAGAGGTAAGCAGGTGGTGTTAAATAATCCTAGTTGTCGCAGGTTTAAGTCTCAGGAGAATATTTTGCCATGGTTAACATGATCACAAAGTATTTGATCCAAATTGTCGCACAGCTAGAGTAGTCGTCTTGATCGATCAGAGCCAAAGCTGTTAAAGTAGACGTTAATCAGGAGGATTTTAAGGCAGGCACCGAAGACTTGATGCTCTCCAGTACGAGTGCTTGAAGCATTTCATCTTGAATTGAAATTGAGTGTGTTTTTATTTTATTTTTCAAGTTGAGGTATATTGACAGGCCTCCGGAGGGCCTCCCAAAGATGTTTTTTTTCTTAGCTGTGTAATGGATCCCTTGGAAGCCAACAATTGTTAAAGGTGTTAGTGTCCATGTTTCTTGGAAGCAGAGGACATCAGATGCCAGTAGCAGTGATTTTGCTGTATTTGAGCTAAGAAGTCTTGAGAGTCCAGCTACATTCCAAGACAGAAAAGTTATCAGTTGTTGTGGGAATAATGCACGCTTCTCACTGCTAGGAGTAGGCCAAGACTTTGCACGGCCAAATGTGGGGAACTCATTTCCGGTCAGGTTGGTGGACCCCCTCTGGTTGTTGTGTTACTATTTTCCTGGTCATGCCCCTTGATGAAGACTGGAAGCAGGATATATTTATATTATCTATCTGTTACTGGCAGAGGAAGGGCCCAGTCCCACTCAATATACTATAGGGGTGCGCTTTTGGAATGGGTGAATGATGTGGCTTTCTTAACGGCGCTGGGTACTTCGGTGCTTGTATTTTTGAAATTCCTATGCCCCATTCCTCGAGGATGTCCTTACGGTCTAGTATTTCTTCTGCCAGTGAAGTTGTTTTTAATGTTAAAAAAGTGGCTTCCCTCCCATTGTGGCACTCCAGGGTGCTTTTAAATTCCACGCCCAGTATGTCATCTGAGGTTAGCTTTGACTGAATAGGAGTAGCCTGAAGAAACCTTAGTATGTTGGATCGATTCAGTATGTCGTGCCTCCCTTCCGACGGATAGTATGGGAAGAGGGTCTGCTTGGCCTGTTGTTCCTCTCCTGGGCACCTTTTAGTATGACCTTTATTATTAGGGTAAGCTAGGGGATAATGATTATTGATCACTGGTCTAATCGATTCGTGCACTATCGATGATCCCCGCGGGCCTCCACTTTCTGTCGTAGATGGAAAAACTTCTTGTGGGATTGAAGTCACTACCCATCCTGGAGGTTGCTGTGCCCTTTGTGGATGAGTTGAGGGCTCTAATTTTCGAAGTGGGTGGCTTTGATTGGTGATGGAGCCTAGGTCTTTCTTGGTTTGGAATGAACTAATATCTCAGTGCATTTGGATGAGAATGCCGGCCGTTGTCCTACTTCTGGATCTTTTGTTGTGTTATCACTGTTGCAGGTGCAGGTTCCTTCTGGTCTTGCATGATTGAGAGTGGGTACTTCGGCAGGTGTGTTCCTGATGTAATGGACTGTGATGTTATGCTTTGTACCGCGGTGGGGGCTGTATTTGGGTTAGGTAGTGTCATTGTCGAAGCCAAGGGTGCCTGGGGTAAGAGAGCAGGTGGGTGTGCAGATTGTGATAGATTCTTCAAATTGCCACAACCTTTAAACAGTGGATATAGGTTAGGAGAGTTGTTATCTAATTTTATTAGCTTGAGTGGAGGCTGGTTTGATAGACAATCTCTCACTGCTTTGATTCTGGCCTTCTTTTGTCTTTTTTTTGCTCTTTTAGATAGAGCTACAGGCCATTTGTTGTCGTTAGTTGGAGATTTTATGTGTTGGTAACCTGGCAATTTTTTATCCTTCGCTCTCAGGCCCAATTCGTGCTCTGTGGGGGGTGAATCAGCCCCCTGTTTGTGATTTACTTCCAAGGTGCATGCTGGAAATTTTGCGAGGTCTTGCTTTGGTAGCATCGCAACCGGCAGTGATGTTTCCCCATCAGCTGTCTCCAGTATGGTCGTCTCTTTTTCCGTGTTGCAGCCAAATTCTTTGTCTGTTGGTTTCTGGTCGAGCCTGCTATGGCTACTGCTTAGTTGTTGCAGTAAAGCCATCATTTTATCTGTTAACATTAGGTTCAAAGCCTCTGGCAGGGAACATACATTTTCCGCAATCAAATGGCAGGAACAAGAAGCGCAAGGAGATTCCTTGCCTGCGGCTTTTTTTGCTTTTCTTGCAGGCCGCCTGATTTTTTCCTCGATCTTTAGTATTGAGATAGCCAGGGTTCGAATTAGGTGTAGTTGAAACTCAAATTTATCAGACTGCCATGTCAGGGCCCTTACTGTGTTTACCGGTGTTTCATTTATAGAAGCCAGTAGAGATTCTTGTTCCATGTTGTTTGTAATATTTTTAGAAGCAGATAATATTAGGCTTTCCATAATGCTCGAGCTTGGAGCTGTAAATCACTGGGGGTTGGAGCTCATGCTGCTCGGGTGCATGCCAGGACTCAGTAGATTTTATTGTACATTTGCCCATGGTTCGAGAAAGGACCCCGGGGAGTCCAGGCCAGTGTAAGGTCCCCTTTGGCCACCTTTAAAAATTTCATAGGCTTCTTGATCACTAGGCCAAAGGCTGCAGCCTGCGATTGCCTGTTGTCCTGGAACTCCTGCGCCTATTTCCATGGAGCTGTGAATCTGTGCAGCCGTAGTTATACAATTTAGTTTTAGATGGGGTAGTGCTTTCTCCGGGCACTCCTTAAGTGTTTTGAGGCAAGTCCCCTTTTCTGCCTCTGGATCTTTCACCGTTTTGCTGATATTTAGGTCAATAACTGTGCTATGTATTAAATGTGGTTGCGCCTGGTTGTGTGTACTATTTGTTGTGGGAGACAGAGTTATAAGGGATATTAATCCCACAGGGTGGGCCAGCGTAACTACTGGACCCCCTTTGCGTTCTTTTTTCTTAATTGAGTCTGATGTATCCGTAGTGTCCAGTTGGGCTGACTGAGTAATATGAGGGGACTTTTTTAAAGAAAAAGTCCATTATTGAAGTTTTTTTCATTTCCGCTACTAGTACAGCTGGCCCTTTTACTATCCATGCGTGCCTTTACGATAGATGAATATTTGAGTTTTAATGGAATTACGCCATCTCCGTCTTTGGTGGATTTGGTAGCTGCTGTGATCTCCAAGGGTGGTTGGTTTGTCTGATTGGGGCTAAGGCTGGACACACCACTGAGGGAGAGGGTTGTGCATGAGTCATCCTGAGTTGTCATCAGCACTTCCGCTACTTTAGATGTTTTTTGTGTTGAACTCTGTGTCTTAGATTTTTGGTCCTTCCATTTTTCCAGAGCGTTAGGTCGCCGTTGGTGGAATGCTCTGTGAGGCGACTTCTGTCCTTGGAGAAAAGGAAGTGCCCTCCTTGATGCCAACTTGTTCGCCCTAAGTTGGCAGGGTATGCCCAGACGAGGGTCCCTTGCTCACTTTGCCACTGGATTCAAGATACCCTGGCTGATGAGGGTTTTGAACCTGAAATCGGTCCCAGGATGCTTGTTTCCGGTCCAGTGAAGACATGGCTTGGCAGTTCGGGCTGGACTGTTCCCATGAGGCACAGGGTTAGACTGATTTGCATATGGCCATGTCTGAACTGGGGTGGTGGAGTGAGCTAAAGGATGATGATGGATTAAACCCAGATCAGTTGACTTGGGGTGAGTGTTTGATTTGCTCAAGCGCTCCGTCCATCATCCCCTTTGATATCGCTTTGTTCGCCCTACGTTGGCAGGGTATGCCCAGACGTGGGTCCCTTGCTCACTTTGCCACTGGGTTCAAGATAGCCTGCCTGATGAGGGTTATGAACCCGAAACCCGGTCCCAGGATGCTTGTTTCTGGTACAGTGAAGACATGGCTTGGCAGTTCGGGCTGGACTGTTCCCATGAGGCACAGGGTCAGACTGATTTGCATATGGTGATGTCTGAACTGGGGTGGTGGAGTGAGCTGAAGAATGATGATGGATTAAACCCAGATCAGTTGACTGGGGGTGAGTGTTTGATTTGCTCAAGCGCTCCATCCATCATCCCCTTTGATATCGCTTTGTTCGCCCTAAGTTGGCAGGGTATGTCCACACGTGGTTCGCTTGCTCCCTTTGCCACTGGATTCAAGATAGCTTGGCTGATGAGGGTTATGAACCCGAAACCAGTCCCAGGATGCTTGTTTCCGGTCCAGTGAAGACATGACTTGGCAGTTCAGGCTAGACTGTTCCCATGAGGCATAGGGTCAGACTGATTTGCATATGGCCATGTCTGAACTGTGGTGGTGGAGTGAGCTAAAGAGTGATTGTCAGAAAGTACCTGAAGTTCCAGAGCTCCGCGGGGGTACCACACCGAAGGTGAAGCTAGCTCCCAATTCCCCAAAACCACTGTGCCGGATTTCTCTTGCTACAGTGACAACGGGGAAAGGGGAAGTGGATAAGACAAACAGAGAGACTGCTAACACAGACATCTTCTTCTGCCCTTGGATGGTAATGATTAGTCTGCAAAACACAACAACAACATTACTAAGTTCAGGCCTACAGAAGGTAATTCCTAAACTACTCTCTCTGAACCTTTTTTCCCAATTACCTGAGTATGTGTGAGGTCTAGCTACTCTCTAGTAGGTCTCAAAGTATCAGCTGTGAAGAATTGACTTTGTAGCAGAGCTGACACAAGTTCGTAGAATGATGTATTGGTGGTACACAAGAATATATATATATATATTGTTATCTACATGAATTCTCTGCACCCAAGCTTGGAGGTTTGCAGTTCCAGTTCACTACACCAACAAAGGACTGCCCAAAGTTCAGTTCCAAACGTGGAAGGGTTAAAGTTAATTACTGGAAGAGAATCCGCTATTTGAATGAGCCACAGTACAGTTTTTTCCAATACAAAGAATACTGGATGGAGCTCACCAACTTCTTCGTAGTTTCTGCCTCAGGTCGATGAGCTGTCTGTGAAGTGAGCCGCTGACAGCCACAGGCAGCCGCTGACTGCCGCTGACAGCCGCTGAAGATATGCGGGCAGAGAAGCGAGCTGCTTACAGCCTCTGACTGCCGCTGGCCGCCGCTGAAGAATTGCTGGCTGAAAAGCGAGCCGCTTACTGCCCCTGACTGACGCTACTGCCGCTGAATTCCAGGAGGGGTCAGAGATTATGCCGTTCTTGTCAGACAAGCACTTGGGAATAAAAATATTGGAGTCCGACGTGAAAGGGGCTTGACTGGAACGGGAAAGGGACAGAAAGGCAAGCGGAGTCTCTGAGGAGGTAAACGCGGCAGAACGCTGTCACAGAACCTCGGGAAATAAACTTACTGCAGGGAACAGAAAGGAAATCGAAACCTGACTGACTATAACTATAGTATCAGGAAAATAGCTAAGTGAGAGAGAGCGCGAATGAAACGTTCGCCTCTCGGGAAAATCTTCAGTTGAAGTGCGGCGTTTGAAAAACGCTCGCGCTCCAAGTACCAGAGCCAGCGTTCTAAATGAACACTAGAACGCTAACTGGAAGCTTACTGTGGCAACAGGGAAACGCCTGCTCTGTGCAAGCGAAACGTAGCAACTAACTGAGTCCAGTTGGGAGAAGGGGAAATGGAAGATACCAACAAAGAGCGGTCTGCAATGGGTTCAATCCTGACAGTACCCCCCACCAAAACCCCCTTCCTAGGTTTGTGTGGATAAGTCTTGTGAAACTCCCTCACCAATCTAGCAGCGTGAACATTAGAACTGGGTTCCCAAGATTGTTCTTCTGGACCGAAACCCTTCCAGTCCACTAAATAGAAAAGTTGTCCCTTTCTGATCTTAGAATCCAGAATTCTTTTAACTTCATATTCCTCCGCTGAATCTACCTGCACTGAAACTGGTGGAAGGACTTTACGAAGATTAGGTGGGTTTTTCCGAATCAAGGATACATGAAAGGTTGGGTGGATTCTCAAGTTTTTTGGTAATTGAAGTCTTACACTCACAGGATTGACCATTCTGTCCACTGAATAAGGTCCCACAAACCTGGGTTGAAACATTCGATTTCCCCGCAAGCGCATATGGCGCGTGGAAACCCAAACTTGATCCCCAGGAAGATAAACAGGATTTGCCTTGCGACCCTTGTCAGCTTGTTTCTTGAAAGCAGCCTTTGCCTTAACCAAATTTGCAGTAGCTAACTGAAATGCTAACTGTAACTTTTGAATGATTTCCTCAGCAGCCGGGACGTCCCCTACAACTCTGCCCACCAACATGTTGGGATGCCTGCCAGAATTTAAGAAGAAAGGAGAAAATCCAGTGGCGGAATGCACTGAGTTATTATAAGCAAATTCAGCTGGAGCTAGTAAAGAAGGCCAATCTCCCTCCTGATCCATAAGATACAAACGCAAGTACTGCTCTAAATCTTGATTAACCCTCTCAGTCTGTCCATCGGTCTCGGGGTGATAACCGGTGGACAAACAAGAGTCCACCCCCAGCCCTCTTAGAAAGGATCTCCAAAATCGGGATACAAATTGGGGACCCCTGTCTGAAATCACCACCTTCGGAATCCCATGCAATTTAACTATGTGTTGAACAAACAAGGTGGCTAACTCAGTGGCATTTGGAAGGCTTTTGAGGGGAATAAAATGACTCATTTTTGAAAATTGGTCTACCACCACCCAAATGACTGACTTTCCCTGACTCGATGGTAAATCAACAATAAAGTCCATGGATACAGTGTGCCAGGGATAAGGTGGTACTGGTAAAGGCATTAAAAGACCTTGTGGGGACTGTCTGAGACTTTTTCCTTTTAAACATTGTTCACAAGTGGCAACATACTGTCGAACCTGAGCTTCCATACCAGGCCAAAGGAAATTTCGCTTTACCAACTCCAAAGTCTTCAAGACTCCTTTGTGGCCGGCCAAGGGCTGATCATGGAATCTTCGTATGGTTTCCTCTTGAAGTTTCTCTCCGGGAACAAACATTTTTTCTTGAAAATAAGGTTTCCCATCTTCCACGGAACGATCAGGACCTTCATTCTCCCAGTTGAAGTAATCCTTACTTTTGAATTCCAAGACAATTCTTTCTTCCAACTCATCCACTACTGTGACAGCCACAATCTTTTCTGTGGGAATGAGAAATTCTTCTGTCTTCGCTTCAGGACTCTGTCCCACATTTAATCGAGAGAGGGCATCAGCTTTTCCATTGGTTACTCCAGGTTTATACGTAAGAACAAAATCATAATCTGCAAAGAATAAAGACCACCTGAGCTGTCGTGGAGTCAAAGTTCGTGCTGACTTAAGGAATTGCAGATTTCTGTGGTCCGTAAACACAGTTACCACATGTCGGGCTCCCAGCAAGTAATGACGCCATTCGAGGAATGCTACCTTGACTGCCAGCAACTCTTTGTCCGCTATGGCATAATTTATTTCCGCTGGGGAGAGTTTTCGTGAATAAAAGGCAACGGGGTGAAGTTGTCCAGTTTTCTTATGGCGTTGGGACAAAACTCCTCCAATTGCTAGGCTGGAAGCGTCTGCCTCTACGAAAAATGGTTCCAAAGGATTCGGGTGTTGTAAGATGGGGGCTGTGACGAAGGATTCTTTGAGGAATTGAAAAGCGCCTTCTGCCTCAGAACTCCACACAAACTTTTCGTTCTTCCGCAACAAACGAGTAATGGGGCTCACTTTGTCTGAAAAATTTTGAATGAATCGCCGATAAAAATTAGCGAAACCTAAAAAACTTTGAATTTCCTTTACAGAGCAAGGAGCTGGCCAGTCTCGGATTGCCTTGAGTTTAGATTCATCCATGGAAACTCCTTGGGGAGACAGTATGAACCCCAAAAACTCTACTTTGGTTGCGTGAAATACACATTTCTCCAATTTCACAAAAAGTTGATTCCTCAACAGACATTCCAAAATGGTTCGAACATGCTGAATATGCTCCTCTGTATTTTTGGAGAAAATAAGAATATCATCAATATAAACAACGGCGAATCGATCCAAAAATTCTCGCAGTATGTCATTTACAAAATGCTGAAAGGCCGCTGGAGCATTGCACAACCCAAAGGGCATAACCTGATACTCAAAAAGACCATAACGTGTTCGAAAGGCCGTTTTCCACTCATCTCCTTCTGCCATCCGGACCAAGTGGTAAGCACCTCTCAGATCCAATTTGGTGTAGATCTGAGCCTCCTTCACCTGATCCAAAAGTTCTGAGATGAGTGGCAACGGGTACCGGTTCTTTCTGGTCACCAAATTCAAAGCCCTATAGTCTATGCAAGTCCTCAGGCTCTTGTCCTTCTTCGGAATAAAAAAAAGAGGAGATGAAACAGGGGACTGGGAAGGTCTTATGAATCCATTCGCCAAATTCTTGTCAAGGTATTCTTTTAAATACAAATTTTCTGATTCCGATAGAGCATATATACGGCTACAAGGCAACGAAGCTCCAGGTTCCAATTCAATGGTGCAATCATATTCCCGATGGGGGGGAAGTTTTTGCGCCTCTTGCTCATCAAAAACTGATTTCAAATCTTGATACTGTGCAGGGATTTCAGGGAGTTCCACCAAACAAATCATTTGAGGTTGATTTGCCAAACAGTAAATTTCACTTGACTCAGCCTTCTGGGTGGGAGGATGATAACAGTGTTCCAAACAATATTCGGAAGTCAAGTCTACTGTTCTCCTAGACCAATCAATCTTCAGGTTATGCTCCGTTAACCAAGGCAAGCCCAAAATAAGTTGGAATTGAGGAGCGTCAATTAAGCTGAATTGAAGGTAGCTATAATGTTCTCCAGGCCCGATCACCGAGATTGTCTCTGTATCAAAGGCTATCGGTCCGGAAGATAATGGGGTTCCATCGACAGCTCGAACTGGCTCAGGTTTGTCCTTCCTCACAAAGCTTATTCCCAATCTTTTCGCAAATAAAATATCGCAAAAATTTCCGGTAGCTCCAGAGTCTATCATGATTGCCACCTTGGCACTTAGATCTTTCCCAAAAAGAATTTGACAGGAAAGTATGAGATGAGGAGCAGAAAACTGCATGGTGTTTGACAAAGACTGAATTAATGGAGTTGACTTAGAATCGGCTTCCACCAGAGCAACTCCGTTTACTGGTGGAGCTTGTCTTTTACCCATGACGATGTCTTAGGTTTACGAGGACATTCCTTGACAAAATGTCCAGAGCCTCCACAGTACATGCACAATTTGCCTTGTCTTCTCTTTTCTCGTTCCTCTGTACTAAGAGGTCCACGGACCGTTCCTATTTGCATAGGTTCTTCTACTGAGGCTTCTTCCTTGGACTTTATACTCTCTGAACGCATTCGATCAAATCTCGGGGGAATCGGTCGGTTTTCCTTACGCCGCTCCTGTCGCCTCTCAGATTGTCTCTGATCAATTTGAAGAACCAGGTCGATGAGTTCTGAAACGTCTGTGGGTCTCTTAGGAATCTGCGAAAGACCATCCTTCAACTCATCTCGCAGACCTCTGTAGAAAATTGCTGCTCTTTTTTCTGTTGGCCAATTAGTCTCAACTATAAGCTTATTGTACTGAGCTAAGTACGCCACCGACTCTCTATTTCCTTGTTTTAGATCTAGAAGCTCATTGTCGGTGGTTTGAGAGATTGCTCTCCGATCAAAAATTCGTAAACATTCTGTCTTAAATTCCCGAAAGTTGTACAGCACTGGATCATTTGTAGACACCAGAGGCAAAGACCAAGACGCGGCATCTCCACTCAGGTACGACAGCATGAACGCCACTTTGGATTGATCCTCCTTGAAAATAATTGGTTTACAAAGAAAATGTAACGAACACTGAGTAACAAAAACCTGAGCCTTGTTGGGATCACCCAGAAATCTTTCGGGACGGGCAAGTGGAATTGTGGGAGACATAGCATGTACTACCTGGGTGGAAAACTCACTGGTGGCTGGAGATGGATTAAAAGTTTGGGATTTCTGACCCCCGAAATCTAGGCTTGGGCTAGTTGTGAGTTCATTTATCTTCTGTCGAAGATAGTTTGTCTCCTGATTAGATTTCCTAACCTCCTCTCTGGTTTCTATCAATTGCTTTTGTAAACCCTCCAGGATGGATCCCAGGGCCTTTAAATCTAATCCTTCAGCCATGATACCCAAGCGGATAGCAACAGCGGGCACTTCAATCTGTCAGAAAGTCCCTGAAGTTCCAGAGCTCCGCGGGGGTACCACACCGAAGGTGAAGCTAGCTCCCAATTCCCCAAAACCACTGTGCCGGATTTCTCTTGCCACAGTGACAAAGGGGAAAGGGGAAGTGGATAAGACAAACAGAGAGACTGCTAACACAGACATCTTCTTCTGCCCTTGGATGGTAATGATTAGTCTGCAAAACACAACAACAACATTACTAAGTTCAGGCCTACAGAAGGTAATTCCTAAACTACTCTCTCTGAACCTTTTTTCCCAATTACCTGAGTATGTGTGAGGTTTAGCTACTCTCTAGTAGGTCTCAAAGTATCAGCTGTGAAGAATTGACTTTGTAGCAGAGCTGACACAAGTTCGTAGAATGATGTATTGGTGGTACACAAGAATATATATATATATATTGTTATCTACATGAATTCTCTGCACCCAAGCTTGGAGGTTTGCAGTTCCAGTTCACTACACCAACAAAGGACTGCCCAAAGATCAGTTCCAAACGTGGAAGGGTTAAAGTTAATTACTGGAAGAGAATCCGCTATTTGAATGAGCCACAGTACAGTTTTTTCCAATACAAAGAATACTGGATGGAGATCACCAACTTCTTCGTAGTTTCTGCCTCAGGTCGATGAGCTGTCTGTGAAGTGAGCCGCTGACAGCCACAGGCAGCCGCTGACTGCCGCTGACAGCCGCTGAAGATATGCGGGCAGAGAAGCGAGCTGCTTACAGCCTCTGACTGCCGCTGGCCGCCGCTGAAGAATTGCTGGCTGACAAGCGAGCCGCTTACTGCCCCTGACTGACGCTACTGCCGCTGAATTCCAGGAGGGGTCAGAGATTATGCCGTTCTTGTCAGACAAGCACTTTGGAATAAAAATATTGGAGTCCGACGTGAAAGGGGCTTGACTGGAACGGGAAAGGGACAGAAAGGCAAGCGGAGTCTCTGAGGAGGTAAACGCGGCAGAACGCTGTCACAGAACCTCGGGAAATAAACTTACTGCAGGGAACAGAAAGGAAATCGAAACCTGACTGACTATAACTATAGTATCAGGAAAATAGCTAACTGAGAGAGAGCGCGAATGAAACGTTCGCCTCTCGGGAAAATCTTCAGTTGAAGTGCGGCGTTTGAAAAACGCTCGCGCTCCAAGTACCAGAGCCAGCGTTCTAAATGAACACTAGAACGCTAACTGGAAGCTTACTGTGGCAACAGGGAAACGCCTGCTCTGTGCAAGCGAAACGTAGCAACTAACTGAGTCCAGTTGGGAGAAGGGGAAATGGAAGATACCAACAAAGAGCGGTCTGCAATGGGTTCAATCCTGACAGTGATGATGGATTAAACCCAGATCAGTTGTCTGGGGTGAGTGTTTGATTTGCTCAAGCGCTCCATCCATCATCCCCTTTGATATCGCTTTGGTGGCGACTGGTGGCGTCAGCAAGCGCTCGCGGGCAAGTGAGAATTAGGCTGGTGAGGATGGTGAGGCTGCGGAGGAGCCGGGAGCCTGCCTTGTGCTCTACCCGCTCTGCCCGCTCAGGCTGCCGTTAAGTCAAGTCTTCCGCAGTTGTGGCAGTCGAGGCACAGCTTGCAGCTAACCCAACCGAGTAACCGAGTAACTGAGTAACCGGGAAACTCCTGCGGGAAACTCCTGCGGCCGACGCTGCTGCGCGGCCGCTGCACGCCTGCACGCAGCTCGGGTGCAAATGAAAACTTGGAGTGGAGCCCAAAAGTCTGCACCACACAATCAAGGTCGGAACCTCCCACACAGTCCTTTCCAATGTCTCTGAATCAGTGTCCTATTCTGAATGTGACTATCATGCTTTGCTATGGCTGGGTGTCTAGGCTTTTTCCACAATACATTGTGCTGTGTACAGCGGGCGCAACCATGTCACCACAGGCCGTGGTGTAGACCTCGGATATGTAATCGTGATGTACCTCTCTGTGAGCGTAAGCGGGGTGGACAGGCATACAACAGTACAGCGTAGGGGTGTGACTCCTCCACACGTGGATCTGGGTGTGGTTAGGTGTAGGCCTTGCCAAGGATGTGGCTGATGCGTGTCTCTCGGTTGTAGTGTTTGTGCCACCAGTCATGCAATCAACATTGTTGCTATGTGGCATGCCCCCGGTGTGCATGCTCGGCTGCAGGGGTACATGGGGGAGGGCATTCCCGCTCGGGGTCAGGGATCATACATGCCAACTGTTGTGTGTATCGCTATTAGTGCAGCATGAGCCAAAGATCTACCCTCAACTGCATGTCGAGTTCAGCCAGGCAGGTGCTCTACATCTGTGTCAGCCCTGTCCTTACAATGGGCCTACACACACATGGGCGGCCACCTTCTGCACACATCATCACTGTGTCATAGTCAGGCTTGCGTACATGCGTAGACAGGCATGACAATGGTGTGCCATAGGGGTGCAAGTGATGCAACCACGCTGCGCACACTAGTGACTATGTCTGGGGGGAGGAAGGTGCAGCAGTGAGGCTACTTAAGACACATTGATGCCGCTCATTTGCAACACACTGTTCATGTCATACAGGAATCACTAAGTCACTCATATCACACACCAATAAACCAGTGAGCCTGCCAACACATCATGCAGTACGTAGTCCTGACTCATGTCTCCCTGCACTATCACAGGTGACCTAGGATATGCACTCTGCACTTGGATGATCACACCCCTCCGAGCCCCGAACACACAGGCCCAGAGGCAGTACAATTTAGCCCCCAAACGCACCAGGGGAATCATGGAGCGCACATTTGACATGTTGAAGTCATGTTACAGGTGCCTGGATGTCACAGGTGGAAGGCTCCTGGACAGTCCAGACATCGTTTGCAAGATTATCGTTGCATGTTGTGTGTTGCACAACATATGTGTACGCAGCAAGGTCCCATGGATTTGAGTGCCAGATGCACTGGACGGAGATGATGAAGATGAGGCAGGTGGACCACACCCACTGCAGCCACAGCAGGAATTGCCCGTAGGGACTGCATCATTGACAATTTCTTCTCTGGTTGAGGTCACATTGTGACGGTCCTTAGCAATAATGGGACAGTATGATGACCGACCACAGGCACAGCATGTGCAAATAAATGCATTCCAAAACTCATTCCCTGAGTGCATGTCACTCATCTGTACAGGCACTTCCCTCAGACAAGTGTGGGTCCAACATGTAGTGCTGAGAATTTTGGAATTTGTTGATGGATGGTGGGTGTGTCACCTCTGTGCAGTGAGGCTGTTTAGGGTGTCACGTATTCGAACTGCCAGTTCTGTGTGTCACAATTGTTACGGTGTCCCACTATTGGGCGTTTCACATGTGTTGCATTCATTCCATTTTGGCTGTCATTTGTGGCCTACTGGTGACAACAGGGATTCTTTTGGGCTCTGATATGTGCCGCCATGATGCAGGGATGCACCCTGTGACTCAAGTCCCATGACATGGGCGACATGTAGGTAAGGGAGAGTCACTGCCCCTACATTAGTCCATGCTTTCATTCTTGTTTGATCATGGACAAGGCACGTCGGTGTGCAGGGGGTGTTGATTGTCCCTCTGCAATGTGAAGAGGAGATGCGGTTCCACAGTGTGTTCCATGTATGTTTCTGCATTGGCGCAGGTTACATACTGAATGCATGTCAATTTACATTGTGGCTGTTTGTGTGGAAATTCCTATCTGATGTGGGACAATGGTCATTTGGTCTGAGTCACAGCTGTGGGGTTGTGCTCGTACGTTGTCATCTCACCGTTTTTTTACTCTGCTTTTATGGTGCATTTTCCTGCCTGACGCGTGGGATTTCCAGGCAGTTGCTTTTTTGCGTTCGTGTTTTGCATTTTTACGGCGTTGCGTTGGTTTTAATGCAGGCATTTGACGTGTTATCATGTGACTATCACAAGGTATGGCCGTGTGGTGAATACTTGCCAAAGAGCCAGGGCCCCCCTGGTAGAACACTTCCAGGCCAAATATCACACCCCCGAATGCATGAAATGGCTAGTACTGGAAAAGATAACACCTGGACCAAGGGGTGGAGATCTGAGCCCCATCATGAATATAAGGGAATGCAAATGGATGCATCTTTTGGACAAAGTGGAAAACGACCTGAACGAATTTGATGCTACCTATGCACAGATGGCAGGCCTGGACCCAGAACCATGAGATATGGACGTCATGCTCTCCCCTTGAATCTCATACCAGGATGGAGTTTTGAGTAATGATATTAAACATGTCCATCACATATTACACTCTGCTCAACCATCCATAGAGATATGCCATGAACTAGGTGACGATATTACATGTGATATCCCATTACCATCTTTTGATTTGCACGTAATTTGTGAAAGAGTGTTAAACACGGTACATGCTAGACCTTTCTGTTAGGCCATGTTTAGGAATGTTACAACAGAATTTATAGATCTCTTTATGTCGTGATGGACGCATGTCCTCTTTTTCTAAATGCCATTTTTTCTAAATGCCACTTTTTCTAAATGCCACTTGTGTAAATATGTACGGAACATGGTTGTACGATCACTTTTCCTAAGAAGGTGGTTCCCAGACTAAACTTGGCCCACACACACAATTCCTCTACACGGCTCTCCTCCACCGATAGACCGAGTGACTCATACCAGTTCCTCGGCCAATGAACTCTTGTAGTGATGTTAGCATCTAGCGCCAGCACCGCGAGGCGAACCACGCCCCCGGTATCGTTAAAGCTGACAGAACCGGTCAGATCCTCCTTGTGAAACAGCAGAGCGATCGTCTGACGCTTGCAGATAAGATGTACTCTCAGCTCCCCTCCCGTTTCTCTTTGGTTAACTCTGTGCCACTGACCCATTCCTGACAGAATGATCTTAGATGATCTGATAGATCAGTGTGCGCAATGATAATCATGGCACGCACAATCCAACTAATCTTAGTAGCCCTGATGATGGATTGTTATTCACCCTTGCCTTAAAAAAATACGAGTGTATTTTTCCAAGCACTAGGCTAGAAGGTTTTTAATATTGTAGCCTTGTTCAGACACGAAGGCTCACTCTCCGATGTCTAGAGCCAACCATGCCCACCCAGTTGTAACAACCATCTCATGTAAATGCACCCCTCTGTCTACCGATGCGCACCCTACCTCATGTATCAATATGATTTTCTTTAGACGCTGATACCGACTGTTTAGCGGAAAAGAACCAAATCACGATCGGATTGAGAACGATCTTTTTTCCACTATTTCGCCATTAGAAGACTGAACACGGATAAGTTTCAAGCTTTTTCCAAGTGAGTTTTTTAATATATTTCTCACATTAAAGAAAACCACCATCCCCTTATGGTTCACTAATGTAGTGATCATCATCCACAGATACGGGCCAGCGCTGCGGCGTCCAACCAAGATCGGACATCCTGAGCCGATATACCCAAGCAGGTAACCCATAGAATCCTCCCCAATAATGGTAGATTATGTAACCCTCATCTAGGTACTGACCCACATTTCTGCTTCCAGGTGCTCATACATCTTAAACCTGTCCTGAGGAAGACCCCAGAATGAGAATGAATTAAACCTTTGTATCCAGGGGTCGAAACGTTGACGACTTTCTACACTTCTACATGCACGATAGGATTGTGAAATAATTCATTATTGTCCTATGTGTAATGTACTAATATGGGAACTTTTGACCGAAAATAGGCTGTAAAGGTTCCACTACATATCAATGAATTGTGTCGTTATCACAATGCCTCTACCCTGTCCCTCACTGACCCAACCACCTCCATCCTACTCAAATTCCCTCTCCTTTTTCTTGCACCTATGAGCACTGTAAATATACTGTATAGAATGCTATCATGTATTTTTAGAAATGTTGAAATTATTTTGAGCAGTAAAAGAATATATTGACACTGATGACTGAATGAATTAAATTCAGCTTCACAACAGAAGGAATCGTTTTTTCTTTGAATTAATACATAGTCTACCTACAAACTGTATTTATAGTCGAACACTACACCGACCACTTCACATTTGTACTCCCTCTTACTTGGTTAACACGGTGTTATTTTCCTACGATTGACGGCGATGTTGAAAGTTGCGTTAAGCTAGTTTTGCCATAGTTTTCACACATTCTTGAGAATATGCCCCAAAGAGTGCTAAGTGAGAATCATTCTCAGGGTCGATTGATTTCTTTAACACATTTTTTCTCTCTTTTGATCAGCTTCTTACACTGGCAATTGGACTGTGCTTATCCTGGATCTCCAATGGATGTGAAAAGAGCGCATTATTCGGGATAATATTATGTGGTCTTCATTGTTTTCTTTGTTAGAAAATAATAAGGTTAGTTTTGCAGTTGAATAGGAGATGTTTATAACAGCATCTACGGAAGCAACTCATGACCAAAAATGATTTCTGACTGTAGTTGGAAAATTCCACAGCAAATTTAATCCATAGCAATTTACAATTTTTATTTTATTACTTAGAAAATTCTGATCGCAAATAAGGAAAATGTGCAACAATGAGCTGTAATATTGTTGATTTCTCATTGTATCCCTCATCCTGAACAGAAAAATTAAGAATTAAACAGTAATGCCGTCCCATGGAAGTTATGCAAGATGCAGTAAAGGACTTGTCTAAAAACAAAGTTACCACAGTGTTTCCAGTCTACTTGTATCAAGGGCCTGAAACTGAGCACTGTATCGAGACAAACAGAAATTAGCACCAACACTGCATCAACATTGAAGAACAGATTAGCAAATAAATTAGTTCAATTCATTTTGTCACTGTAAATAGTTATGTATTGGAGAGGGTGAATTACATAAGCATTCGACATTTCTGCCAAAGAAGAAAAATCTATAGCAACCCTTGGAAACAATTGCAACTCTAAATTCCCAGCGGAAATTCACAGGTCAGTGCCCCTCTCAACATTCACATCAGCACAAAATGCATGAAGGTCAGATGCCAAAACCCTCAACCAAAACACAGGAAGCAGCTTGCCCAAAGCTATGGTGATGCTTCGAACTGTGCCGCACAGACGTGTTTATGAAATCTAGAGAAGACAAGGACACAGGGAAGGATATTCCAACAAAGTAGAACTCTCCCAGAATCATTCGCTAAGAATATTCACAAGACACCGCCACACCTATCAACACCATTGGAACCCTACTGCACATGAAGAGACCACAAAATCACGCCCACAATAACAAAATCATGAATGCAAGATCAGCAGAGACAAAGCCACATTCCAAACTGTGATACTATGCAGCCGTTTTCCTTCAGAATACTAGAAGCCCTCTTGTCATTTCACAACCATCCATCTATTAGTGAGCAATGGGAGGTCAAAGACGCAACTAGCCCACATGTAGCACATGCAACCACATTTCCATGCACATGGCTGGATATGCCCGGAGGGATTTCTATAATATAAGTGGCATCTATCATGCCATCAGGTATATCAACGGCATACATCTAGTCTTCGAGAAGAATTAAAGTTTTCCATTTGCATGCTTTAAATGCAACAGAAACACTAGCAGCTAGTGCTAGTGCCAGGGTGTACGATGCACAACATATGCATTACCTACTCCCTTACTGGAAGCAGCAGAGGTAGGAGGCCCCAAGGTGCACTCTGCCCCACTATCATATTACACATAAAACATCTTGAATCAGCAGATGGAAGAGCAAGGTGTTAATGTGTCTTTTTAAAAATATATTTCCATCTTCCATTTCCACGTTGCATTGTGGGCCTTGTGTATGTGCTTTTAGTATTGGAATTTTGGGTTCTAAATGTCGCCATGCAAAATTTAATCTAAAAGTCTGGAGTGGACTGTCTGAAAGTGTTACAACCCATATTAAGTCACTTGGCTTGCCAGGATACTATTAAATTCATTTCAGTAAAAAAATAACCCTCTTGCCCTCATCAATACACTAACTGCAATCAGTGGTTGCGCTGCCAACAGTAGTTCAAACATTGTAGTTCCCTTACAGGTGGGCGTGGGGGGCCTCTCAGAAAAATGCGCGAGTTGCTTGGCCTTTAGTAGCTCACAATGAATTTGACTGACCAGAAGTAGCCCTCGCTACAGAAAAGGTTGGAGACCCCTGCACTAGCTTAACATCGAATTGGTATTCTGTACAGAACTAAGATTAGATGAAGACTGTAAATACACCTGTGGCTCATGGCATGGTTTTGCCATCCTAGGCTCAAGATGGATATCCAGGCAAATGCCACAACAGGGATACTGAAACTGTAAACTACAGGGTGAGTACACGCCCCACCACATCACAATAGCAAACTCACAAATGACCGCACATGAAACTCACTGAACATCAAGTTTTTAACAGCTGTAACCTCCCTGCTAACAATGACGCAGGGCAAACATTGAACCTAGAAAGTGGTACCCCAAAAATACAGATCAGTGTTAACTCTCAAATAAAGCAATGTCATCTGAAATCCTAGCTCTGTGCTCTTGTTTATTGAGATGAATTTCTAGATGACGTGATTTGTGCTTGTAGGAAATGTGGTTTTTAGTTGAGGGGGCAACTGCCAACCTCAAGTAATAATCACGACCCTTATCAGGGCGAACCACTAAAGACACTTAATAAACCTGAGATCAAACCCCAGATGTCTATGACAGACAGGTTTAATTCATAGGCAATCTGTAAAGTATTTATGCATTACACAAACAGTAATAAAGTGAAGACAGAGCACAAGAAAAGTATTTAGGCAGTGCTCAGTTTTAAAGCCAATACACAACAGAAGAAAAATCCCAAATCAAGTTAGAAAATTAGAGTACATTTTAATAAACAAAATGACACAGAAATGACAAAAATCCAATATGGGAGACAGGAGTTAAGACTTCTTCAGACTTTTTTGGGCCAATGCTTATACCTTTTCTTGAAAATACATATTCAAAGAAGTGTATACTCTCTGTGAACAATTTTAATTTTCACAACTGCAGGGCCAGATCGTGTTGAGATAGTGTTTGTAATGTGGCATGTATCCTCTGGTATTATTCAGATTTAATCTTTGATTAAATCAGAACTACCTCTCTGATGGCATCCTGAAAAAGTTTTGCTTCAGAGGAGATTTTAAAACGTATTTACTTATACCTTGCTAGCTTTAAATGCTGATGGTACCCAGTGTTCAAATCCAACTAGGTAAACTAAAGGGGACCATTGAGATCTGTAACAATGTTGTCAAGTGACTGTGTGATATTCTGCTTGCATTGGATGGCTAGATTGGGTAGCCTGATATTAATAAATATTCACACTGCTCCCAGCTGCTTGGGTTTAGCTTCTACCAACACAAGAGGGACTCAAGGAGTGGGCACTTCCAACTACTGTAGTTCATTCACCATTTACGGTCTGTGGTGCAAGAGCACCATGCAGTGCCACAGCATGACTGACTTTTCTTTCAAACAACATAGCATCTCATAGAGCTGCTTGAATTTGGCTAGCATGATGTAGGAAATTGGGGTATCAGTTGAAGGAGGTAAGTACCCACCTCACATAATAATCAGAATCCTTGTCTGGGTGAACCCTCGAAGAAAGTACATTAACCTGAGTTCATCCCTCTGGTAGCTTTGGCCCAGAGCAGACAGACTTAAATTAGAGGCAATGTTTAAAGTATTTATGCAGTGCTAAAACAATATTAAAGTCAAAATGCAAACCAATAAAAGCCCCAAAATGAATTAGAAAAATAGAGAATAATTTAATAATCAAAATAATACCCTAATGTCAAAATTCCAATGATTGGCACCAGAGATGTAGATTTAAAAAGTTTTGGGTGGAACTAGTGGTAAGAGTCACAAAGTGTCAATGATAGTCAGTGAGCCAGAAATGTTTATTTCGGGGTAATACACCATAAAACATATGTATACAATGGCACATAAATATATGTAAAACTTTACAAAATTAGCAATACATATTTTATGATCCCTTTAAGATTACAATTTACATTAAAGCATTTATTTAATTTGTGTTTGCTTGTCCAGCTCTTTTTTCCTCACGGACCATGGCCAATCTAGGAATCTACTAAGGTTAAAGACAATAAGGCCTCAGGAGTCCGAATTAAAGATTATTAGTGTAATCCAATATCTCCTCAGTCCAAGATTCAAACATAATGACAGATCCATTTTCGCCTTATATGTAAATGGATGAACAGAAGAAGAGATGGTGTTTCAATCACATTAGTACAAAATTGGCAACCGGCCACAACTGTAGGGCCTGTGGATCATTTAGCAGTAAAATGATTCACTCTGAGCCTGCCTAATCAAAATATGACATACAGACTTTTTTGCAGAGGGCAGAAATATATTGTCCATGAATAGCTCCAATTTAATTTTAAACTTCAGATGCAAAAATTGATCTGTTAGTCCTCCATCCCTTGTGCCTCTTATCAATTTCTTTAAAATTAAAATACCAATATTTGACTTTGCGCACGTTATTTGAACTCCCATTTTTTCAGCTCAGATTATCCTAAAAAGTTTGTAATTCCAATGAATACATTTGTTTTATATATTTTTACCGCAGGATGACATTTTTCTTGTGATAATGAACCCGAACACCACATGTCAGAACAACAACTTCCTCTAGGGGATAGAAGGTGTTAAATTTAAAATCCAACACCTTCCCTACTGTTACACAGACTGGAGTTGGAATGGTAAATTCTACTATTCCAACATTCAGCGCCCCCCCAGAGCAAGTCTTTGTTCTGACTTGCGGAGTAATGGCATGCGTTATTAGAACGTTGTTGTAATGACCGCATTGTAATGGCATGCGTAAAAAAAGCACACAAGGTAACGTGGCATATTCTTTTCTTGTTTATGACCATAGGTTTAGATAGGGCACTCCATTTGGGGATCAATTTTGTGGCTGATCGGAATTGCAAGTAATATGTCAGAGACCTAGAGTTGCATGTGCTACCAATCCTCTTTAGACCAAGGTACAAAAAAGAGTCATTGTCTGAATGCTTGTTGGTAACTTTAAAAGAGATCAACAACTGTGTTTTCTTCAATAATTACACCATCCACAATATGGGTAACCCAGATCTCAGCCCCATATAGTGCGACTCCTTTGGCTTTTAGGCAATTTACCTGCAGGACTGGTGCACTGCTCTTGAAATTGTGGCTTTGCGCATTTTTATCACACCAGCAGGTCTGTGCTGTATTACCAGCTCCCATTTAGTGATGTGGTGGTTTTGGTAACGTCTGAGAGAATCTCTCTTCTAAAGAATCTAAGTTGTTTACCATGTCTCATACTGTGTTCTTTGGTTTCATATTACCACTATATGTCTTTTCTTGGTTAAAGACACTGTATTTTGTTTTGCTAATGTTTATCACCAAGCCCTGTTGTTTGCAGAAGTCTAAATACTTGTTCAGAAGAATTTGGAGCTCCATAGCTGTTTTTGATATTAATAATGTATCACCTGCAAGCACTAGGGCTGGGATCTTAACACCATCCAGTTGTAATAGTCATTCTCTATGTCAGTCAAATGTTCAATTACACCATTTATGTAAAGTCAGAACAAGGTGGGTGTCCAATATGCAGGCTTAGCCTAACCCCTCGTGCAATATCAATATAGTCTATCACCTCACCTTGGTCCTCTCACTGAACCTGGGCATAGTTGTCTGTATGAATTCTCACTAATATGTGTAGGAGATTAACGGGTAGGGCCATCTCTTCCAGGTTTAACCATAGCATGTTTCTAGAGACAAGTAATAGTCCATGGTTGCGGGAGCCCGGTACCTAGGTGCAAGTTGACATTGACCATGAGGGAGCATGAGTTGGATACAACAACCACGTTTGACCCGTTTAAAGATTTTACCTTGTTGTAATCATTTAACCCCCAAACCATCACAGGAATACACTTCTAAAGCCTACAGGTCCTCAGGGGAGACACTTAGAGACCCACAGGGTAGCAGGCAGAGCACAGTCCAGGCCCAGTTGCAACTGATCACCTGGGCAGTGGCTGGAAAGGCCTATTGTAGCTTGTTGTATCCCTGCAGCCTGAACAGAAGGTCACTCTTATGAACCTTGGAATACACTTCTTTGTCTTGGGTACAAGTGGGACAGCAGGTCCTGTCCTTTATGGTTCTTCTCAGGTTTCAGATGACATGTTCAAACCTCTTCAGATCCTCCACTGTTCCAGGATTGTTCTGAAGTGTTTTCCTAGAGATGCCACATTTTTCCTTACTCTCTCCCTTTCTGCAGATAGTGGGTGGGAATGACCCCTGGGGACGCTGTAACCAAGGTGGTAAAGGTTCCCAGTGTTAACCCTACTCAAATTGGGCATTTTCAAGATGGCCGGCGTCTTCAGTCACACTAAAATTGGTCTCTGAGGACTGGGGTGAATCTGCATGGTGTACTATGGTACTCCCAGTGTCCTCCCACATCTCAAATTAAAATCCAGTTTGAAACAGTCCCTATACCCGCAACAACCTCAATGGCAGAAGTCAGTCAGAACACGTTACAGCAATCAGCCAGTGGATACACACAAATTGTTTTGATATTCTGTTTCCCTTCTTTGAAGCATGCCCTAAATGTTGTTTGAAAACCCAGCAGATCTGTCAAACAGGCTGTGACACTATAATGTCAAAAAAAGGCTCACTGTAATTGCAGCCTGTTGGCTGGGGAGGCCACAGAAGGGCCCTGCCCAAGTGTCAGCTAACATTTGTCTGTGACAGGGGAGGCCTTTTTTTTAGTGCGTCCCATGTGCCGTGTGAAAATTAGGGGTTGGAGAAGAATTGTGCTCCACCGGCGGAGTTAGCGGAGTTTTGCCAGTTCTGAAAATGTTTGTGAAGTGATGCAGAGAGAGAGTTTTTTTTCTCAAGTGGCTCACCAATGATAAGCTGGCAAGTGCTCGGGAGATTAAAATGCGTGCTAGACTTCCTTCTGGCGAGATTTCTCAACTCAGGTAGTCACCGCAGATTGCAGCCGCTCGCATTGAGAAATCTGCCGCACGCATTGAGGAAGCTTCTGCTCAATTAGAATGTCTACTCGAGTAGCAGAAAGCAGCAACGCCCTATGGTGCGACATGTAGTGCAGTTCTCACTGATTTGACAGCTCAGGACAAACTACTGGGAATAAAAATCAATGTGAGCAGTGTGACTTAACAGCATCTGCTGCTAACGGAACTCCACGGAGTGCAGTGGAATTTTTCCAGCACTTCTTGGAATTCTGCAGCGTAAAACTCTGTAAACTTTGCCCACGTCTAGTAAAAATCCACAGCTGACCTGTGAAGCAGGATTTGACATTCAAGCAGGATTTGAAACTTTAATGTCAAAAAGGATTCCCCAAGTCTCCCGGGCATATTCTGTCAGGTTCAGAGGTATCATCTCTGCCCATTCAGGTGAGCCTATTGTTTTGCTCCTGGGTCCAAAATGGGGTGGTGTGATGGGCACAAAACCATGGATTAACCTCATATCTGTTGACTGGCAGTGAAGGCTTGCTTTATTCAGCACTCTGTCCATCATCTGTTCTTTTTGCTTTTGTTGCCCTAGGTGGGAAGGGTGTGCCCAGATGTGGGTCCCGCTCTCACTGCGCCACTGGATTCAAGCAAGCTTGGCTGATGAGGGGTGATACCCCGAATCCGGTCCCAGTAAGCTTGTTTCCGGTCCACAAAGGACCTGGAAGTTC
The DNA here is from genome assembly GCF_964261635.1 of Lissotriton helveticus. Lineage (NCBI taxonomy): Eukaryota > Metazoa > Chordata > Amphibia > Caudata > Salamandridae > Lissotriton > Lissotriton helveticus. The sequence continues at coordinate 1,209,595,227 of NC_136057.1, forward strand.
GGGCTAGACTGTTCCCATGGGGAGCTTGGTAAGACTGATTTCCATTTGGCTGGGTATAAACTGAAATTGCATGGTGGGCAACAAAATGAAAGGTTTAGGTCCAGATCTCTGTACTAGGGCTGAATGTTTGACATTGTTCAGCATTTCGTCTATTAACTGTTCTTTTTGGATGGCTTCAAATAGAACCTGAAGGTCCATTATTAACAACATTTCTGCTTTATGTTTAAGTTGCTTTTTAACTAAATGAATTGCTAAATAATACTGCAGGACCCTTATTACTATCTGGACGTCACATGTACCAATACTGAAACTGAAATTAGCGATACCACGGGCATCAGTAATATCATTACTTTGATTTAGAGGACATTTGTAGTTATGCCCTTTAGCCCTATATGCAAGGGGAAATAAAACGTACAATTATGTAATATTGACCAATGTTCCGTGAGAATTCTTTTTTACCGTATTCCGAGCCCTTTTCTGGCCACATATGCATCAGCTTGTAGCATATGACTATGTGATTAGAATTATCACAACATTTGTAATTCCCGTTATAGCTGGAGCTGGTCTAAGGGTTGTATTGCATTGAGTGTTTAGGTTTTATTCCGCAGTTTTTTCACTACTATTTCGGTCTGCTGATTAAAAAAAGCAAAGCAAATACCTGACATCTAAAATTGAAAGCAGGAAAATGACCTAGTCTTATATATCAGGGCAATCTTTTTGAAAAAGGGTTTCCTTTTTAAGAAACATTTGACTATGTTAGTGGCACATAAGTAAAAGGTCACCCCACTGCAGTGGATGCCAGCATCATGTGTTCCTGTTTTGCCTCTGGCACCTGCTTTTTGGCCTAAATATGAGTTTGTATTCTTGTTTATCATGTTCATTTCCTGTTTATTATCCCGAAGGAAGATAAATTATCTTTAGTGTGCTGAACAGTTTATTTACGACAGTTAATGCTTCTTTTACAGTTTCCAAGCTTCCTCTCGGGACCCTCGTTCTCTCATAACTAACCCTTTCGAAAGGATGTCATCAAGAAATCCAGCTCACGTGCAGCTGAACACAATTCAAAAAACTAGTGTGTAACAATTATTAAAATACTTCCTCATCCCTTTTATTGTTCCTACCAGTCGTTTTATGTCTTTCTTTTCTCTTTCGATCCTTCGTCTCTTTTCTTTACCCCCCCCCACCTCCTTTCTTCCTCATTTCTTTCTTGATTCCTTTATTACTCCTTTGCCCCCTTCCTTCCCTTTTGGGATTCATGACTTACTGCGCACCCTCTGTCACAAGTGAGCACGTTTCAACTTTACTAAGAAGGGTTGCTGTACGGGTTCAGTGCATCTATTGTGTTCCTGATCCACTTAGGGCCCTCTATCCGAGTTGAGTGGTGGTAAACGTGTGGTAATTACAGAACCCTGTAAATAAAGTTACCAGATAACAGTAACGTAGTAGGAGATCCAGAGGTCAGAATGAGGCATACATCAGCAACTAACTTTTGTTTTATCGTTTTCAATTTTGTCTCCTTACCAGTTTTTTTCGTGGCGTAACTTGGCCTGTTTGAAATTATGGGATAGTGATAATCCCCCCCCCCCCGAACCCCCAGTGCCTTATGTAAGCCATGCCATAAAAGCTCATCAACGTGGAATCCTAGTTTGTACGCAAACTTCTGTTTGTGCCCAATCGGAATGTATCTCTCAACTTAGAATGAGAACCCAAGATGCACCCACATTGTTCAATCTCTATTTGGAACCTCTGGGAAATCTCCTAAGTAAATCTGGGGTCAACTATCATCTCTACGCTGACGACACTCAAATCTACCTCAAGGTTGCCTCCACTCACGATCTCTCTGTCCTAAGCTCTACCCTCAACTCCATTCATAACTGGATGTCAACACATCAACTGATCCTGAACCCCTCCAAAACTGAATTCCTCCTCCTCTCCTCCTCACTTTCTCCTCCCCCGGTTCAATCATGGATGGACCAGATCAATCTGCTGAACAATAAACCCATCATTGTCGACAGCGCAAAATCCCTTGGTGTCACACTCGACACAAAACTCAATCTACTCTCCCACATTAATTCAATTGCAAAGTCTGCCCGATACCAACTGCGCCTTCTTTGGGGGATTCGTCGCTTCTTCCCGGAGCATGACCTTAAAACCCTGGTCCAATCGCTGGTCCTCTCCAGACTGGACTACTGCAATTCTCTTCTGACTGGCCTCCCCAAATCCCACCTATCCCCCTTAAGTCTGTTCTACATTCAGCAGCTCGTTTCATTTATGGGGCCAAAAGAAGCGACCACATCACTCCCATGTTATCCTCCCTCCGCTGGCTTCCCATCGAGGCTAGAGCTATCTACAAGACTGCCTGCATCATGCACAAAGCCTTGCACTCCTCCTCTCCGCGCTACCTGGCGAATAAACTGAAACTCTCTGGAAGCTCTAGACCATCACGAAATGCAGAAAATCTACTGCTTGAACCTCCCACTTTCAAGAAGGAAAGATCGATGGCCCAATCCTTTTCAGGCAGCGCAGTGAGAATCTGGAACTCACTTCCACCTCAGCTCCGGACCACCACCTCCTCCCAGGCCTTCAAAACTGACCTCAAAGTTCTCCTCCTTCAAAGACAGTTCCAAATGTAATCCATGCCCTCTCTATGATCTGAAGGAAGCCCTTCAATTATTGAAAAATCTACTTTACATGACTATGGAAGTGTCTTCCCAGTGTGTTCTTGTGGTTTGAGAGTCTGCCATTTATTGCAGTATTATCCTTCTACCTGTGTTTGGGACTCGTGTGTAACATGCACCCGTCACTTTCTCTTGTAACACACTGTTTTCTACCTCTTACTTTTGTTTGTTTTCGATACCTGCACAAGTGCCACCAGTGCCTACGTAGCGTTTGTTCTTGTGCTTGAGTGTTCTCCATATATTGCAGTATTATACCTCTATGTTTATTTTGTACGCTTTTGTAACCTGTACACGTCACTTTTTCCTCCTGCAATGCACCGTTTGCTACCTCTTGTATTTTGTTGGCTCACGATTGTCACTTTTGTAATGCACCGTTTGCTACCTCTTGTATTTTGTTGGCTCACGATTGTCATTTTTGCTTCATTTAATGTAACGTTTGCTTTTGTATTTTGCTCAGCTGTAATGTTCTCATGTATCAGTTCTGTTCCTATTGTGAAGCGCTCTGACACCTTCGGGTAAAGTCCGTGCTATATAAAAACGCATAAATAAATGAATAAATAAATGGAGGGATTTGCGCAAGAAGAGCAATAGCCCCCTGCCGTCACGTTCACTCGCTGTCGAACTGCACGTGCGGAACAGGGTTGGAGGGGCGCTGTTCTTAGCGGGCTTTTCTAATTTCTGCTTTGGTTTCTGCACCCACTCAAAACATCAACAATCTGCTCATGTAAACTGAACAGGGGCGGACTGGCCATAGCGGGCATCAGGTGTTTTCCTGGGAGGCTGGAAGGGTGGAGGTCGGTTTTTGTTACTGGGGGGCGGTTTAGCAGCGGTGCTGCAATATCGGCCCCCATTACCAAAAGCTGCTGTGCATTACACTTGCACCCCCCATCCCCCTTCTTCGGGGCTCCTCCTTCAAAATTGCCAGGGCTGATTTGGGTTCCCAGTTCAGCCCTGAAACTGAAACAACGCCTGGCAATTTTACACTGGTGATGTACAATTTTACACTGGTGCTGAGAAGCTCTTCAAGGCAGAGATGTTTTAAGACATGGGCAAGGTGGGCTCTGGCCCGTAGCCCCACCCTTTAATCCCTTCCCTGCTGCCGTCGGCGTCGCGAGCACTACCTCACTGGTGCTCCGAACGTCCAACGGCCGACGCTGCCCCGCCCACTTGTTCAAACCGACGCACTGCCGCGAAAAAACGGCCACGGCCAATGGGTTAAGGGGGGTCCCGATAGACCCAACTCTATTCTGCAGACAGTCTTCCCTAATGACTGTGAATAATTCTTAAAGAGATTGTTTTAAATTACCTTTTCCTTTAACTTATTCTTAATGTGGGTGATGTGTGAGAGTCTATTACAGACATTTTTCAGAGAAATGTTGTGTTTATGTTCCATGCAGCATACATAAAAAAAGCGCCTCACATTTCAGAAACAGGAGGGTGTCACAGTGATTATTTTCCATAATATTAGTGAGCTGCTGCTGTGTTACAATATTGAAACACAAGTCACAATCTTCACAATCCCTGAATATTAGATCTAAACACTTAGAATTTGGACAGTGGGCCTGTGCACTCTGATTGACCTGGCCTACGAGGGAATGAAAGAGCTGAAATTGTATCATAAATTCACAGCTGTTGTGACAAGGGGTCCCCAAAACATGCATGTCCAAGGGCCCCCCAAAATCCTTAAAATGCCCCTGTTTCAAGGGCCCTCTGTAGAAATGGCAGTGCCAAATTCCCCGAGACCACTGAACAACCTCCCAGATGCAATGTTTCTGGGCACTAGCGAAATGTACGTGACCCTGGTCGAGGAAAGGCAGTGATGGACAGTCATATTGGCAGGGACAATGGAATTATGCGCAGGACAGGACAAATTATGCAGCAGGGTTGGCTAAATTATGCTGCTAGAAAAGCCAACATTTGCGGTGTAATTCGGCACATTTGCTGATGGCATTACTCATTTTTTTGTCATTTTTACACTTCTTAAAACTAGGCATAAATTGCCCCTAGTTGGTACTAGTTCAACGCCCAAATAGAGCAATAAGCAATAAAAGTGACCAGTCAACCTATGAAAAGGGACTTCCACTGTACAGCTACAGGTGTTGCTGCTTTTTTAAGTACCTTTTGGACCATTTGAGCTAGAAACATATATATATATATATTTTTTTTTTTTGCAGCAGATTATGGATTATGTGTGAAATGCATCACATCCATAATTATGTGAAAAACGCCACAGACGCTCAACCACATAATTCCAGTGACCCTGTTTATTGGCACTCTGGCACTGTCATGTGGTCTGACTTGATTGAACAGCTAGTGTGTGGATCGTTCTTTTGGTCCCATGGGCCGTGACAGGACCAACAAACTGTAACACCCGCTGGACCTTTTAAGGTGACCCAGCCATCTGGAAGTTCAAGAGTGCCTAATAGCCCAGTTTAACACCAAGGAAGACAGGCCCTTTTCTTTGGTTTTAAAACGTGCTTTGGGTGCGCTCGAAGGGCCTGGCTTCACACAGATGCATGTATGCTAATATTCAAACACTTGTGCTTAATCTAGGGCATAACATGGCACCTAAGTATTAATTTTAAGGGTGTTTACATGGTGCAAATTCTAGTACATTTTGGCATAAGTGGAAACTCGTGATTTTTTTCTACACACGCAGACCTTCCCACTGTGATCAGGAGTGCACATGCAACGAGCATACTATTCTTGAAAGTACAATAGGGAATTTGCACAGTATTCCCGAGCCTCTCTAGACTTATAAGGGGAAATGATGTTAGTAAATGACATTGAGTCAAGAATGTGCAGTGGTGCAGGGTCTTTTTTCATCCATATTTTCTCCAGCTGACAAATACAAAAAATTACATTTGCACTGTCTGGTGCAAAAATGACATTGAGTCATTGCCCAGTATTTCGCTTTTCCATTGGCGCAAGGACGAATATAGGGGCATATTACCAAGCTATAGCGATAATTATCGCTAAGCTTGGTTAGTGGGAATTAAAATATCGCCACGCTCCGACGATTTTTACCGCTGAGATACCTTGATATTATCAAGGTTTATCTCAAAAGCGGTAAAAATCGTGGGAAATGCATGAATATCGCTGTAAAATCAGCGATATTCATGCATTATCGTGACAATGCTCTTAGCCATGTTATCCACCTTCCATTGGATAACATGGCTAAGAACTGCTCTGGGCAGGCGTTAGCTTTTGGAGATAATCGCGCTTAGCGCGATTATTTGCAAAAGTTGGTAATAGGGGATAGCGATGTTAGCGACTGTTTCCAGTCGCTAACATCTTGGCACCCCACTTTGCATGTCATTAGCGATAATCATCGCTGACATGCATAGTGGGCCCCTAAATGCCCGCTATCGCCTATTAGCTGTCGCTAACTGGTGTTAGTGACAGCTAGGTAATAGGGCGATAAAATTATCGCCGCTTTAGCGGGAAAAATTTCCGCTAAAGCGGCGATAATGCCCTTGGTAATATGCCCCATAGTTTTTGAACTGATCGATTAGATCAAATGCTTGTGCAAATCTGCCCTGCAGTTGTTCAACATACTTCTAATCTGCCTATGTTGAAAATGTCCACAACTGCAAACCTTCAGTAACTCTAGCCCAGAAATTACATTACCCTAACATTCATTTTAAGCCTTGAAAACCGAACACTGGGTGCAACCCCCGCAAAGTCCATTAATTCGACAAATGGAGGGTAAACAAAGATGAAAATGCGAACAACATTGCTTTACTATATAGCCTGCCAGAATGAAAATGGGCACATTTCATCTGAAAGCCTCATTAAAGCATGCATACGATTATTCAAAGAAAATGGGACAAATGTTCTATTTCTTAAGTCCAAACTATTATCAAGAATTAAGCAGTTATAAAAACACATTGCTTACAGCTGTACAATTTACTTCCTGCCAAGTAAGTGATATCCCAGTGGACCTCATAGGTCAGGGCACCGACGAAGCAAAACTAATTAGTCCTGACATTATTGGTACAGTATTAAAAATGGCATACATTATACTTCCATAGTCAAGCCAATGTATCCCCCGGGAGTTTGAAGATGAACTAAAGCAAAGCCTGGCATCCCAAATGTTTATTTTAGAGATTTTGCTAGCAAAGGATATGCTAAAAATCGAGATTTTTTAGTATTATACTTATTGAATAGGAAATGTACATTCATAGCATACAATACAGGTATAAAATACATGTAGGAAAATACGCGGGATAAGAATAAACACACATATTTCAAGTGTAAATGCACCAAAGATAAATACATAATAAAGAAATCCTTAAAATTTAACAATTTTAGGCGACCAAGTACATATATTTTTTCAATTATTAACACTAATATATGAATGCTAGAATAAGTATTTATAACAAAGCACTGTATGGTGAATAATCTTTAAGCACTTTCTTCCTTAATAATTTATACGGGCAAATTAGGTTAATTTCTATTTCTTTCTCAAGCTCTGTGCTATATTACAAAAAATTTGCGCCAAAGGCAAGACACGCCTATTTACACTATCTTGTCTACTTCATACTAGGTAACGGAATGGACACTTTCAGCACAAGAGCAAACTTTCGACAAAGCAAATTCACACTATTTTTGTTGTATTTATGCAATAGGCTAACATGTGAAACATGGAACCGTACATCATCAAAATCAATTTGTACCATTGGTTACAGAAGTAGCACAAGCACGGAGGGAGTGAATGGGAACGCATAAACCCGACACCTACAATAACTGGAAAATAAATCATGAACCATATCTCAACGTCACTATCTGGCGTCAGCTTTGGATGAAAGATTTCCCTACCTGTATTGAAGAAGACACCGAAATCCCAACATTCCTTTGTTTGCGTGGGCACAGAACCAGGGGGTATATTATCAAGGACCGGTGTTAAAATTATCGCCGTTTTATCGGCAGGAAACTGCCGATAAAATGGTGATAATTGGCTTGATAATACGCCCTTGTTAATTCCCATAGAAGCCCATGTTCTGATGTTAACATGGGCTTCTATGGGAATTAACAAGGGCGTATTATCAAGCCCATTATCGCCGTTTTATCGGCAGTTTCCTGCCGATAAAACGGCAATAATTTTAACACCGTTCCTTGATAATATGCCCCTTAGTGACCCCTGACCACCACTCAGAAAATATAGAACGTGAGAACCTGTAAAGTAAACACACACGGTAATTGCTTCAAAGTGTTACTTTATTAGTAGTTAATACGACACACCGGGTAGAGCACTCCGGTAACCAGCTCAAACATGGGTGAATGCAACTGCCCAAATCAACTGTCAACCAACTGTCAGATCCAAGGTACAGACGCGCGCTATCAGACGTAATCTATGCAAATGAGGGACGCGCAGGGGGGACGGGAACAAGGAAGGGACATTTAGGAGGGGGGGGGAAAGTTACGACCGTAACACATCTCCTTCCGATGGGAAAGAGAAGAACAAGAGTGAACAAACACATGAAACAGTTAATCAAACAGGCTCCTAGAAACACAAGAGTCTGTCCACCAGAGGACCATGCAGGAACAGGAGAGTGGTATTATCCGATTGTCAACTTATGTGGTTATCCTACTACAGGTTCCTAGTATCTTCAGTACCAAATTCACTGGTGGTGTTTACTGAATACAAGGTTCATTTGTTCCACAAGGGTCAACACAATGTCCTGACCCTGCTCCAACTTGGATGAATAAACTTCACAGTAGGATGCTGCGGAGTCTTCTGATCCCTTTAACTTGTCCTCACCCGCAACACCATTATGCATCCAGTCAACTTCTAAGTTTACTTTATGGTGTGGGCATTGTACTGATTTGTGCGCTTCTTTACTTTCCTCCTCTGGCTCCTCATAGTCTGACCAGACCCCGCAGCCCATTTTACTATCGTGTTCCACACTTCTATTACTTTCACCATCTTCTCCATCCTGGTGAGTGATAGTAGCATTAAAATCCTTTTTCTTGGGTAGTTTCCTGGGACCAGCCACATTGCGTCTATGCCCTCTTATACGACCAGTCACATTTTCAATGTCATCATCGGTGTCTGGTCTTGGCCATCTTCCACCCTCATTTCTTTGGTCGTGATCAGTTCCAGAGCCACTGTTAAATTTCATTTCAACAAGTTCCACATCATTAGCACCAGCCTCATCTGAGACCTGTCCTTCCTCCTGTTTCATCAAGTGACTACCGCAGGAGGACGCCATTAAGTCTTCTAGGCCACAGAACTCATGTTCTCTCTTGTATTCTGTGAGCACATTCTTCTTCCCTATCTTAAATTTATATAGTGGACATTGTATGAGTTCTTGCGCTTCCTTGATCTCATTCACCAACTTGTCACTGTATGACCATTGATCATGCCCTCCTTTGTTGTCACACTTCGACTCAACAAAACTCATACTATCTTCTCTTCCTTGGTTAAAGTCATCGGCATTTTCCTCTCTTGTTTTAGTCTTGGGCACGGCCAATGTAGTTCCTTGCCGCTCATCTCTGAAATTTAGACGGTTGGGCTTACATTTTTCCTCCTCTTCACTTTTAGTAAGTGTTACTTTACGTTTCCTTCTTCTCTCAAATTCTCCTTTTTTTACTGTTACCTCTTCACTGTCTTTTCTCTCATATTCTTTGCTTATATTCATTTCGTCGACCATTCCTTGGTAAGTTTCTTGTTTTATTTTGAATTTGTCCTTAGCTGCTTCTTTTTTCCATATCTTTCTCATTGCAGCTCCTTCCTTACCTACCACGATCTTAGATGGTGGTGTTTTTGCATTGAACAACTCATACTTTGCTATTTGTGTAATCTTGTTTGGCGCCAGCCCTCTTATGTGTTCTTTACAATTTTGATTTAGCGCTATTCTTAATTTTCTTTGATCCTTCCACCCTAGTACAGTGGGTCCATTATCCGATACGTATATTGTACTCCTTGTACTTCTCTTCTTGTAACTTAATTCCAGCTCTTTGTATCCTATTAAGTTAATGTCCTCCCCTGTGTACGTTTTTAGGGATATGTCGGTCTCCTTTAATTCATTTCCAAGTGTTTCAGCCAATTTTCCATTCCATTGTGCTTACTACAGTATAACTTGACCCTGAATCAGCGATTATTTCTATTTCTACACCACCCATGATGATGGTACACACTTGGTATATTTTACTTGTGTTCCCCTCCTCTATGTTATCCATTACTTCCTTGAAAACTTCATATCTTTGTACATCAACAGGCGTCTCTTGCTTATGAAGTCCATCTAACGCATTCATGACATTCTCATACACATTCCTATCAGTTCCCTTGTTGATTTCCTTTTCCATGTTATAATACACCTGCCGTCCACCAGCTCCTAAACTGTGTAATAATATCTCAGCCTTTTCTTCTGGTTTTAATTTTCCTTCATCTTCGTTAAGAATGGATATGTAATTCTCGAAATATTCCTTCCACTCACCCCATTCTGCGATATTAACACCATCATCTTTCATAAACGGCTCAGGTGGCAGTAAATTATACATTTTGTTTATATCCATGTTAATTACGCTATTAATTTCAACCTATATTAAACAGTACTGTTACTCCTTTTGTTATACGTGTTCAATAGGCCAAAAAAATATATATATAAACCTTTCCTCGTATTCAATTTAAAAGGATACAGTCTTTGGGCTCCTCCAGCTTATTTTGCCCTGAAAATGGTTAGTTGGATGCTCGTTTTTATAATTGCCTGGGATTCTCGTGTGCAGATGCAATTACAGCATTCAACGGCAAGGTGTCGCCACTTCGTTGATGGGCGTCGCTCTCCCTTTCACGCCACAATGCTGAGGAAAGTGACACGCTAGTAGAGCGCCGCTTGGAACTGTTGACTGTGTCTACCTCACGTTAGAGAATCCGCTGCTTAAGAGTAAGCTAATTATTCCTTTTGAGTCCTTAAGGAGAAGTGTTACACAGACAGTAGACACTCGCTGATGCTGCTTTACTACTAAGGGTAGTCAAATTTCTTCACTTAGCGCTGTGAAGAGCCACACATCTATTATTCATGCAATTTCCACATCCAAGGGATTCCGCCGCTAATATGCGCCTCACTTTATCTTTAACACGGCTAATTAGTAAAGCACTGCACAATTCTTAGGAGTTATATTAATTCAAGCATCAACGCTGTGGAGATTTCACAATATTTGCTACTGTCCCAATTCAGCACAACTGAGGGAACGCTGTTTCTAATATTAATTGTTATCACCACCTTCAATTTCGCCGATTCCTATATACTGCTCAAAACTGTTTAGTTGCTCATTCTCAATTTCCCTCTTAACTTTAAAATTTATATTATACTTTGTGTTCGCTGTCACGTTTTGTTCCGCCTGTATGGGTCACAATTCTTCAAATTAGTCACCAAAGCTCTTCACTCAGCTTAATCTGTTCACTTAATGAACTTGCACATATTCCTTTTCACATCAACTTGGGTCTTACTTTTCTTTAATATTTGGTACTCACAAAAACGCCAAAGGTTTATTCAGTATTCACTGATCAAATTAATTCACAGTAAGTCCAAGGGAATTTATATCACCTTAACTTCCTTTTCACTTCAAAATGTATTCAAATTGTTGTTATCATTGACACGTTACTTCCACCGCTTGCAGATCACATATAAATGAGACTTTTATCACTTCTTTTCATCTTTTGCACAAAGCAGCAGTACGATGTCAAGTTTGCTCTTGGGTTTGCGCTGTGGATCTGAGGAGAATCACACTTCACACGCTTTGCGCGCAGCTTAAATCAATATCAAACGCGGATTGAGAGATTATCAGCTTTGTTCTCTGCTCCGCTCACATCTCCTCCACCCAGGCACCAAGGCTCACCTCATGAACTTCCGCAGACTCCGGTGTCATCTACTTCGGGTCTTATTCTCCTTTATTTATTAATTTTCACGAGGACGCCCAAAGTTCAATAAGAATTCACCGGTAGATTTAAACTGTTGAAAGTCCAAGCCTCAATTCATCAATTTCATTCATATATTAAACTTGCCGGTATACACGGATGCTGCTCAGTTTCCTTATCTCAATAATTTTCTCGTGTTTGTAGATATACGCTTAATGATGACGTTATCTACTTGTCTCATCGTTTTAAAATAATCCTCACTTTGTGGGTTCTCCGGCGTGCCATCCTCGTCGCCAAATTTGTAAAGTAAACACACACGGTAATTGCTTCAAAGTGTTACTTTATTAGTAGTTAATACGACACACCGGGTAGAGCACTCCGGTAACCAGCTCAAACATGGGCGTATGCAACTGCCCAAATCAACTGTCAACCAACTGTCAGATCCAAGGTACAGACGCGCGCTATCAGACGTAATCTATGCAAATGAGGGACGCGCAGGGGGGACGGGAACAAGGAAGGGACATTTAGGAGGGGGGGAAAGTTACGACCGTAACAGAACCATTTTTAATTCATGTCACTCACTCGCCCCTCATATGAAGGTTGTGGGTAAGTGTCAGTATGAAACTCTCCATACACAAGAAACGTCCTCGCTTTAGATCGTTCTATGAAATGATCTTACAAGAGACTTTGTTACCGGACATTTCGTCGAGTGCAATGCTCGGCATTCTTGCCTCTCTAAGAAGACTATAAACATCAAAGATTTCACAATCAGGCCCCCGAGTAATGCCTGAGCCAAAGGATGTCTGATCATATCCAACCAGCACTGGATCCACTCTACTGACTCCCTCTCGAATCCAAGAACAAATTCAAGCACTTTGCATTATCCATCAGGCTCCCCTTTATAACTTGAAACGCTGCCCCCAAGCCCGTCACCACCAAGAGCCTTTATTCACCATGGATGTAACTGATCCCAGAACATTCATTGAAACAGTGAAACACAGAGGCAAGACTCTCTGGGACGCTCACCTTTGAGCTGAAACAAACTACCTCTAATTCAGGAAACGTCGCAAACTTAAACGATTCAGGGGTTCCTTTCCTTGCTTACTATCATCTAGGCTTGTACAAGATGAATGAGATATTGGATCTCTCCCCATACCCTGCTAGACTTTAATTTCCAATGCATATACTCATGTCTCTATATATTTGGGCCTTGGATTTACCGGTCTTCTGTATGCATACTGTTAGAAATGGGGGTCTCAAGTTGGCAGAGGTAGATACCTTTGTCCAAATAGGGACCCTTGCTTCAAGTCAGGATAAGGGGGATATAAATTTTAGATAACCCCTGCTCTTCCCCTGGGTAGCTTGGCACGAGCAGACAGGTTTATCCCAAAGGCAATGGGTAAAGTATTTGTATTCAAAGCACACAGTAATACAGTGATACAGGTGTTGCTGCTTTTTTAGTACCTTTTGGACCATTTGGCTAGAAACATATATATATATATTTTGCAGCAGCAGATTATGTATTATGTGTGAAATGCATCACATCCATAATTATGTGAAAAAAGCCACAGATGCTTACAGACACCACACCAATTTAGAAAAATAAAGTATCTTTATCTAAACTCAACAAGAACAAAATGACAAAAATCCAACGTACAGATAACAGGATATGTCTTTAGAACAGTTATTGTAAAAATAAAGCTTGAAGAAAACAAATAGCTCCACCTGGTACTATTGCAACATCATGACAGCAATACATCCAAAGTACGGCACTGACCACAAGGAGCGCAGCGTCGGGCAGGGAGTCACATGTTTATGATGATGCACACTGTGGTGGAGGTGAGTTGAGGTGAGATGAGGCGTCTGTGCCGAGGTCATGGCTGGCTCCCTGGCTGCCACAGAGGAGGCGAGGTGCCGGGTCTGCAAGGAGACGACATGTCAAGTCTAGGACAGAGGGAGACGCTTGCGTCTGTTCTGGTGAAGGTGCAACGTCGGCAAGTTTGTGGAGTCACCCTCTGCGGTTATCCACGCCGCGATAACAGGATGCACGCACTGGCAATGAAGGATACAATTCTTTTGTTCACCATGCCACCCCAGTTTAGACCCAGCTATATACAAAATGTCTTGACCCTGTGCCTCATGGGAACAGTCCAGCCCGAACTGCCAAGCCCGGTCCTGCCTGGACCGGAAACAAGCATCCTGGGACCTGTTTTGGGGCTTCACCATGTACCCCAGTTTAACCCAGACTGGGGATGGATGTTTGATTTGCTCTGCATTCCGTCATCATCTGTGTGACTTTTGCTCTCTTGTCCTAAGTGCGCTGGGTATGCCCAGACGTGGGTCCGGGGTTCACTGTGTCACTGTATTCAAACTAGCCTGGCTGATGAGGTGATGCACTGAAACTGGTCCCAGGATGCTTGTTTCCAGTCAGCTTTCTTAATCATATCAGTTGTGTCCTTTATGTATGAGGTTTGTTTCGAGACCAGCGGTCTCAAAAAAGAATCGACATACTTGTACAAGGGCTCGGTAAGAGAATTTAAGCTATACATGATTGTTCGCATCAGAGGATCAAGAGGTTTTTGTGTACCTTTGGAAGTCCTTATAGGGCAGGACAAATTGAATATTCATTATAGATGAATTAATATTCCTCCTGGCAAATTAAATGATCCTCTTTGGCCATTCTTAACAAGCTAGCTATTCTTGCCTCCAACTTTTTCCATTCATCCGTACTTGATTTCCTGTAGTGTTCTTCAACTGCGAGGAGAGCATACATTCTCTTCGGTATTCATTACCACTATGCTCCCCCCTCTATCACCAGGCTTAATGCTAATGTTATCACTTCTTTCCTGACCCATGTGTGCCTCACGAAGGTCCTTGGATAGATTATGCTTACTCCAATTTTTTTTGTGAATAGGTCCTCAATGCCAATCTGTATAACTTTTTCAAAAACCTCTACTTCTTTGCATACAATTTATCTTAATGGGGTACAGATAGATAATGGTTTTAACCCTGACTCATTTACTTTAAGTACTTGATCTTTACCCTCAATTAGTTTTTTATTCTAACCTTTGTAAATAGATCTCTTATATCCTTTTTTTATTTCAAATTTATTAGGTGGTGCCCTGGGTGCAAACTCTAAACCTCTTTTTTAAAACTCATGTTTCTTCTATACTTAGGGTCGTATTGGGTATAGATTAATTATGGGGGTTTTATCCACTGTTAATCCTACTTTTCTTGACTGCTGGTTCCCATACATTGGTTTCTTGGACCTGCCTTCTGATTTTGATGATTTCCCCTCCCCTGGTTCTCCCTTCCAGGTTTGGGTTGTGTCTTTGATGCTGTTGGTATAAAAAAATATAGGATTTTCTCTACTCGGTCCCATTCCACCTTCCCTATTGTGTCCTGTGTATTTTCCTTCCTCCTCTGAATTCATGTTTGTATAGAAGGTGTCAGAGAAAGCTAAATGTTTGTTGGAGCCCCTGATATTATTTGGGTACCATCTTTTGTTTGTCCCACATCATTTACTGGTCTATCATAATAACCTTTTTGAAGGTATTGGTATACTCTTTCAATATATTGTACCTACTTACATCCTTTCATAATTTATTGGTCTTATTGTTCACCAGGTATTCTCTATATCCTACTATATCTTCTTGTATTTCTTCTAACTTGCATTTTGCCTCCTCAAGTGCTGTATTTTGTTTCAATTCTGTTTCCAAAATGTCAATCTCACGTCTTTCTAATATTATTATTTCTTGTGCCATCCCATGATTAGAAGCATCCAATCACGACTGCAACTATTGGCAATTAAGATCCAATCTCCTTGAACTGTTCATTTTTTACAAATAAACTTGGCTGGTTTTTAATTTGAAGCCCTATGGGTATGACACCTTTCTTACAAAATTCTATTGAGAAATACTGATGTAATTCAGCGCACATTACGTCTTCTTTAAATTCCACAACGTATTCCATTTTTCAATGTCACCATTCAATATGGTGAGAGTACTAATGTTTTTGAATATCCACCAATGATCTCATTAAAATGATTTTCCGAAAACCCAATTTTTTTAATGTATCCATTTAAGTGATTTATTTAACTGTTGTCCACTGTTCTATGCTACTCTCCAGCTGACCAACAGTGAAAAACTCCACAAGTATGGGAGAGATACCCTTCTAACAAAAGGGACATGGTTAAATAACAATATCAACAACGAAGGATCTCTCTTGGGTTACTATCACATCAGTATAATCATCTTCGGGAAACCCCACTTCATTTACCATCCACTCAGCTATCTAATTATTGATCTCTGTAGAATGTAAAAATGTCTCTTTTATTTCATGTCATGAATCCTCAAAATATAAAAATATATATACTGTGTTCAGTATTACCTTTATAAAATACAATATTATATCAGTAATTAAAGTTTTACAAAAACATTGTTCATATTTTATGCAATACTACATCAACAAAATATCTCTCCAATAGAGTAATCTACAATCACAAAGCTAAAAGATACCATAGTATGCAAAGACCAATAAATATCAACACAAATTGTCACGATGTGATGCAAGGAAAACAAATATCATCACAAGTTGTCACAATGCAAGGAAAACAATCATCATCACAAGTTGTTGATGCAGCGTTTTTGTGGTGTACAGTTGGTTCCTCCCACTTTCTTCAGGACAAAATACTAAAATTCAATAAAATAAAATAAAAAGATAAAAAACAAAATTCAGGCATACCAACAAAAAAAACGAGGGGGGTTATTATCGACAAAACGCAATACATATCGCAAAGCGCGTGTAGCGCATTTTCTTTATCGCCCTCTATCGCTGGTTCACTTCGCATCATTAGCGGCCTATTATCAAGGCGCCGCTAAGATGTGATGTGAAAGCCAGCGATAGCAGGTTTTAGCGGGAGAAATCCTGTAATAAACCCAGTGCGATAAAAAAAAGCTTGATAATAGGCAAACGTGGTCCTAACCTGACAATCCACCTCCCATGTAATGTATGGCAATGTATGGCTAAGTCATGTTTTATTTAGGTGTTAGGGAAATGCGATAAACGCTGGATTCGGGCCGCTTTGGTAATAGGGCGATGGTGTGTCAGCGACCGTTTTCATGGACTTTTAAGTCAGTAACGCCTACCTTGCATGTCATTAGCGATGACATGCAAGGCGCAATTGAAAACGGTCACTAACATTATCAAGCAAGCGCTAAAGCACTTTAGCGCTTGCTGGATAATAGTGCAATAGAATTATCGCCGCTTTGCACCCGAAAACGGACGCAAAAAGCGGCGATAAGTCTATCGCAAGCCCTTGATGTTATGCCCCTAGATTACTTAAGCGGGCTCAGTCTAAAGCTCTCCTCATAACTCCTGCTCTATCATACACTCAGGATTATTCAAGCTTGTTCTCACATCATGGATTTCCCTTCATTTTCCATTATGAGTTGCCTTTTTTAATTTCTAGTTGTTAGGAATTATTTTCTCACACAGTCCTTTTTCAATATCTAACTAGAGGCTCTGTAGTGTTCCTTAATTGCTCCCTCATGAGCCATTATACGTCATTCCTATTTATAAAACTGTTGTTATGGCTAATTTCCTCTTCCATAAAAGGAAGAGATGGCGTTACTGCATCAGAACATTGTCAAGTAACTCAATGTACTATACCATGTTGTTCAAAGCAGGCACATGAATGTGGCACAGATGTTGCCGGCATTAGTGTGGTGTTCTAAAGAATCAAATAAGCCCTTGTGCCTTCTTGAGCAGGAGTGTAGTGCACTTCTACCCCACCATCTGCTCTGGTTGCCCCAGCGGGCCCGTTGTCACCCATACTGACTTTGATGGTCGACACTGGTGACCCAACACTACTGGTCTAGAAATAAAAGGATGGAAAGGATTATAACCTACCCTTCCCCCCTGACCTAGCAAGTGGACAACCCAGATCTTCTGCCAGGACTTATACAGCCGAGCGCATTGCCAGCAGCGCTTTACTTGCAGCGCGACCTGCTACTAGCTAACAGCTATTTTTAAGTACCCGTTTTTGTCTTCTGATTTAATTATAATTTTAAGCATTCTACCCTGATTTTAATTCAGACGGCCACGCATACTCGCGCTTCAGCCCCTCTTTCACGCACTGTAATAGTTTGCTCACCGCACTTGGCGGGTCCCGCGTCCTCGTCCTGTTTGGCGGCCATCTTGGGTTGGGGGTGGTGTTAGCACGCTCTAGTCCTCTGTCTACGAGGCGAGCATTGTATAAATTGAGGTAAAATCTGGCAGTTCTTCCCTGACAGCCGAGCGCATTGCCAGCAGCGCTTTACTTGCAGCGCGACCTGCTACTAGCTAACAGCTATTTTTAAGTACCCGTTTTTGTCTTCTGATTTAATTATAATTTTAAGCATTCTACCCTGATTTTAATTCAGACGGCCACGCATACTCGCGCTTCAGCCCCTCTTTCACGCACTGTAATAGTTTGCTCACCGCACTTGGCGGGTCCCGCGTCCTCGTCCTGTTTGGCGGCCATCTTGGGTTGGGGGTGGTGTTAGCACGCTCTAGTCCTCTGTCTACGAGGCGAGCATTGTATAAATTGAGGTAAAATCTGGCAGTTCTTCCCTGACAGCCGAGCGCATTGCCAGCAGCGCTTTACTTGCAGCGCGACCTGCTACTAGCTAACAGCTATTTTTAAGTACCCGTTTTTGTCTTCTGATTTAATTATAATTTTAAGCATTCTACCCTGATTTTAATTCAGACGGCCACGCATACTCGCGCTTCAGCCCCTCTTTCACGCACTGTAATAGTTTGCTCACCGCACTTGGCGGGTCCCGCGTCCTCGTCCTGTTTGGCGGCCATCTTGGGTTGGGGGTGGTGTTAGCACGCTCTAGTCCTCTGTCTACGAGGCGAGCATTGTATAAATTGAGGTAAAATCTGGCAGTTCTTCCCTGACAGCCGAGCGCATTGCCAGCAGCGCTTTACTTGCAGCGCGACCTGCTACTAGCTAACAGCTATTTTTAAGTACCCGTTTTTGTCTTCTGATTTAATTATAATTTTAAGCATTCTACCCTGATTTTAATTCAGACGGCCACGCATACTCGCGCTTCAGCCCCTCTTTCACGCACTGTAATAGTTTGCTCACCGCACTTGGCGGGTCCCGCGTCCTCGTCCTGTTTGGCGGCCATCTTGGGTTGGGGGTGGTGTTAGCACGCTCTAGTCCTCTGTCTACGAGGCGAGCATTGTATAAATTGAGGTAAAATCTGGCAGTTCTTCCCTGACAGCCGAGCGCATTGCCAGCAGCGCTTTACTTGCAGCGCGACCTGCTACTAGCTAACAGCTATTTTTAAGTACCCGTTTTTGTCTTCTGATTTAATTATAATTTTAAGCATTCTACCCTGATTTTAATTCAGACGGCCACGCATACTCGCGCTTCAGCCCCTCTTTCACGCACTGTAATAGTTTGCTCACCGCACTTGGCGGGTCCCGCGTCCTCGTCCTGTTTGGCGGCCATCTTGGGTTGGGGGTGGTGTTAGCACGCTCTAGTCCTCTGTCTACGAGGCGAGCATTGTATAAATTGAGCCATGCTTACGCGCAGCGGTCACGCGCTGCGGGGACGCCAGAATGACGCCGGAGTTACGCCAGAGTTCAGCCCGTCTGCGCCCGTCCGCGCTGAGGACGGGCTGCAGGTCGGGCTGGACCTGGTCTCTGCTCTTCCTCACCCTGGTAAGTCTCGCTTGTGCTATACATTTTCGTCGCTTTTGGCTCTTAGACCACGCGCATGCCCCTCCTTACATGGTCTTACCCCGCTAGGGATACGACACTCGCTATGTTGTAGGGCCTGCTCTTCCCCATTCCATCCTCTTGCTATCGATACGACTCATCCTTGTCCCGTGTCCCCAAGGTCTACTATTATTCATAATACTGGATTTCTGTTAAATGCGCGTTCTTTAATCAAACACAATCTTGCCTTTCACGATTTTGTGGATGAAAGACAGCCTGATTGGGTATTTATTACAGAGACCTGGGCCTCTGACTCTTCTGGCCATGACCTTCTTCTAGCCATCCCGGAGGGCTATTCCCTGCATAGGCTTGATAGATCAAAACGCCGAGGAGGAGGTATTGCTATTCTTTTTAAATCCTCCTTGCTATGCACGGTTAAGCCACTTTCCTCGCCCCAAGATCGCTTTGAAGCTCTCTACTTCTGTATCACATGTGCCCCTACAGTCTCTTTTACGGGTATATTGATTTACAGGCCGCCTGGATACAGAGCTGATTTTGTCTCAGATATATTGAGGATTATTGAACCCTATTTTGGAAAGCCCTCCTTTACCATCTTAGGTGACCTCAATTTCCATCTTGATGAGGTCCACGCTAAGGATACGTCATCACTGGTTGAGTCGCTTGGGGCCTGCGATCTTATTCAGCTTGTTTCCAAGGCTACTCATACAGCAGGTCATATTCTTGATGGGGTTTTCTCTAATGATCTTAAACTCTCCTGCGGGACACCTCTACCGCTGGTGTGGACTGATCATCTTGCGGTCCCCCTCAAACTAGCCTTTTCCACCTCTAATTTGAGCAAGAAGGGGACTAATCCCTTTGTGTCTAGGAGAAATTTTAGAGCTCTCACCAATGAGGCCATTGCTCCTCTTATTTCTACACCAGAGGCCCTCTCCCTAAAAGATGCGGATGAGGCAGCACAAGATCTGCAGGACTCCATTACTAAAGCTGTAGAAAATCTTGCCCCCGCGTCTCTACAATATGTAGCCCGGCTGAAACCATCGGCGCCATGGTTTTCTGACCGTCTTAGACTACTTAGACAGGGCTGCAGAAGTAGTGAGAGGAGATGGAGGAAATCCTGGGATCTCATAGACAGGGAGGCACATAAGTCTGCTCTGCGGGAGTATAAGCAAGAAGTGGTAATAGAGAAGCAGAAATACTTCTCTAATTTGACCAGCTCACTCACTTCTTCCAGGGAGCTGTTTAAAATTGCGGATTCATTATGTTCCCTTCAACTCCCTGATCCCGTAGTCAGCTCTCAACAGCTATGTGACGACATCGCAGACATCTTTCATAAAAAGATCTTTGATATACATACTTCCTTAGAGGCTCAACGTCTTTCTCTGGATGAAGATAGTCTATTGGATATTCGCTCCTCCGAGTCACTGGCTACCACTCCTCCTAGCCTCCTCTCTGATTTTCCCCCTATGTCCCGGGAAGGATTGAATCTTCTCCTTGACAAAACGAAGTCCTCCTCTCCATTGGATCCACTGCCTCTAAAAAAGTTAAAGGAGTGCAGGGACAGTCTCCTGCCCCCTCTACTTGAGGTGATGAATAAGGCCATAGCCCAGGGCATTTTTCCATCAATTTGGAAGAAGGCCATCGTGAGGCCGCTTCTTAAGAAGCCCTCCCTTGATCCTGGTCTCTTGAAAAATTTTAGACCGATTTCTCTGCTCCCTGCACCGGCTAAAATTTTGGAAGCACACTTGAATTGCCACCTTTCTTCCTTTCTCGAAACTGCGGAGTATCTGGATATTACCCAGCATGGATTCCGAAAACATCACAGCACAGAATCTGCTCTCACCTCTGTAGTCGATAACATCCGACGCAAGGTGGATGCAGGACAGACCACTGTTCTTGTGCTATTGGACCTCACGGCCGCATTTGACACCTTGTCTCCTGCCATCTTAACATCGCGGCTTGGGGAGGCAGGTGTCACGGGCTCGGCCCTGAGTCTCCTTCATTCCTTTCTCCTTGATAGAGAACAGAGAGTGATGCTCGGCAACCACCTCTCCCCAGCCACATCCTTGCAATGTGGGGTGCCACAGGGGTCGGCATTAAGTCCGACCCTGTTCAACATCTATGTGGCCCCCCTTGCTAGGCTGGTAAGATCTCAGGGGATGGAGGTGGTATCATACGCCGATGACACCCAGATTATGGTTTCATTTACTCAGTCTTCGGTCGTATCATCTGCCTCTAGCTTCAGGTCCTGTATGCAATACGTTGCTGATTGGATGGTTGCCAACTCCCTGAAGCTAAATGGCGACAAGACTGAGGTCTTGGTCTTTGGAAAGGACCAAGATATTTGGTCGAGTGAGTGGTGGCCCACTTCTCTTGGCACCTGCCCCACTCCCTCACAATCTGCCAGAAATCTGGGTGTGATATTCGACACTTCACTCTCGATGTCCCTACAGGTGAACCGGACCGTCTCGACCTGCTGGGGCGTGATTAAGACGCTCAACAGAATCCGCAGCTATCTGTCACTCCAAGCACGCAAGCAGATTGCAGTTGCCCTTGTTGGTTCCAGGTTAGATTATTGCAACTCTCTCTACATGGAATCCAACAAGGGCCTCATACATCGTCTGCAAATTGTGCAGAATGCTGCTGCACGTTTTGTCCTGGATCTTTCCAGGGCCTCTTCTGCTACTGCTGCGAGGAGAGATTTGCATTGGCTTCCTATTCAGCACAGAATTGATTTTAAAATTCTGTGTCTAACTTATAGAGCTCTCGAGGAAGGTTCTAAGAACGCTATCAGTCATTTGCTGACTCGCTATCACCCTACAAGGTGTCTGCGTTCATCGGGACTTTTTCAACTTGTTGTCCCTCGTTTCAAGCTTACCAGATGGGGAGCCAGGGCCTTCTCCATCGTTGCGCCACAGCTCTGGAACATCTTGCCGATGGAGTTGAAGGTCCTCCCCTCTATAGCGCTCTTTAAAAAGGCTTTAAAAACGTGGTGCTTTGCGAGAGCTTACACAGGTTGAGCTGCCTGGTTTTGGTCGTGAGCTGGATTTGGAGTTAGGCGCCTTGATGCCCATTGGGCTAAGTCCGCGCATTATAAGAAAAAAAAAAAAAAAAAAAAATACACAAAATTGACCTTACAAGAGGGGACAGAGACACTATATGCCTAGGATAGCTGTATACAGGAGGTGATCCCAAGACGAGCGATCAATGTGCCAATTACTTTCTATTGGGTCCAAAAGACCTATCATAGTACACAACACCAGCACTGGGCCAGACAGCCCATAGTACGGGCACATGGCGCAAGAGGCTCCACAAGGATTGAGGACATTTTCTCAGAGGAAGACACCACTAAAGCTCGATCTCCTTTGTATAAAGCATTAGACAGACCCTCCCCAATGAGAATACTCCCATGCACAATGAAATGGGCAGAAAACCTGGATCTAGAGCTGACAGGGTCAGACTGTATGCTGATATGGAGACATATGGCATGGCCATCTATATATTTGCAAGACAGAACCACAGTGTCTAAAATTATGCTTCACTGGTGCATGACACCTGTTCACCTTAAGACAATTACTAATGGCACAGCCACGTGCTGGGAGGCTGTGGGGCAAATCTACACATGTGGTGAAAATGCCAACAAATACAACCGTTTTAGGCCAAGGTTCTATGGGTCATAAACAACATTTTCAAATGTAACTTTAACATTGCTGCCTCCTGGGCATGGTTGACGATGAGGGATTGTGCTTCCTCTCCTCACCCACAACTAGATTACTATCCTCCCTGCTCTTTGCCACTCGCGTGACAGTGGCACAACAGTGGTGGAACCCCACACCATCGTCACTAGGTTTCTGGGACAAGAATAAGAAATATCCATGCTATGGAACGAATCATTGCAGTGATAACGAGATACCTTGCCCAGAAGCAATAAGATATTGACTCCCTTTTATACTTAAGTTACATTGAGACAGGGGGGACCCAGGCCACCTGAACTAGTACATCAAACTGAGGACAGTGACTTGAACCCGCTGGAGCAATGAACATTTACATTTATACATTGAGGAGGACTACAATGCTATAGCCCTTATGGGAAGTGAAGATGAGACTAATTTTACTGCCACTGATAGTTTGGAATAATTGGTGGTATTTTCAGAATGATTGGCTTTAATGTATTATACCATCCCATTTTATATGCCAGTGCTTTTTGCACTAGCCTGGGTTTTATGTACGAAAAACATTATCTAAATTAAATTGCTAAAAAAAGCTGGAGCTGCTGGTAAGCTTGATCTGTTCTGAGGTCCAAGAAAATGACTAGCAATTGTCAAAACGTTCGATGACCAACTTTTTCAGAAACTAAAATGTTACCAACAGATCAAAGCTCATTTCCTATCAGTCAGGGTGGCATCTTTATCGGATAGGTGCTTCAGTGCTCACTTGACTTTCTAGTTGATGTCAGCAACAAACATATTATACTACAGGGCATCTGTGGTGTGCCCCACCCATAGAATATAAATGACATACCCCAAAGTCGTCCGAATAATTGCACAAAATGACCCAAAGTCCTCCCAGAAATAAACTGGCTAACTTGTAATTTTTTTACTTATTGGAATCTGTCATCTGTTCTTTGTTAAATATTTCAGCCTTCGTGCACACTCAGGCTCAGAACTGAGTAAACCAGGACTCCAAATATCTCAGGGATTCTGTTGAGGAAGGTGTCTTCATCTGTTCTGGGATAGGTCCTTCCAAAGATGCAATGGGAGGTTAGGAAAAGACTCCTGTTAATTCGTTCTGCAAGTGCAGCATGTTTTCCTCACATAACTTATTCGAAGTTGTGTTGATTGATAGCTAGGAAGCAGGACTCATACCACAGAAGTGAACTAAATTCAAAGGGCCTGATTCACAAAGCAAACATACACATCCTTGTAAGTTTACGATTGCTTACTATTCACTAAGGGATTTATAAGTATTACTTTCACAAGTAAGGAGTCTGCACAAATAAAAAGTTAGGTCTTTTTATGCGTGGAGACTCCGCACTCATAAAGATCCTACTTGTAAATCCCTTTGTGAATAGTAAACTAACACAAAAGTTTACCTTCGTGAAATAGGCCCAAAATGTAAACAAATCAAGAAATATTAACGAAATTCTATCCAAACCCTATTTAAATGCTAGATAATATGCAACCCATCAGTAGCTGCATGGTCAGTGACAGCTCCTTAACCACCATAAAGTCAAATGCTGAATGAATATTAATGTCGTCCTGAGTTGGGCTTTGTAGGACATTGATTGATTGAGGGGGTAAAGACCCTTCTCAAGGTAAATACCTTTCTCAAGCAGCAACCACAATCTCTGTCAGGGTGACCCACAAAAGTCACAAAATTAACATGTGCTTAACCTTCTGGTAGGTTGGCACAAAAGCAATCCGGCTTATCTCAGAGCTGCTGTGTAAAGTCTTTATGCAGCACACAAACATTAATAAAGTAAAAACACAAGAAAAATTCGAAACCAGTTTAGAAAAATAGACTAGATTGTAATTACTAAAATGATACCCGAATGACAAAAATCCAGTCAGTAGTTCTAGGTAAGTACAGCACCTAAAAGCACAATGCATCACTCATGGTAAACTTGTGTGTTAGACAAGGGAAAAGTCACAAGTTCAGGTCGGCTGTGATGGCGAATGGGCCGGATACAGGGACCAGGTTAGTATCACTGAAAAAGCTACACTGTTAAAGTCGAGCATGATGAGTCCAGTACATGGTAGAGGAGGCCACGAGGAGTGAGGAAAGAGTCACGGATGTTCATTGCTGTAGCAAGAAGATCCGGTTGGACATCGCAGATGACTGTTGCTGGAACTTCGCATTGGCGGTCACCACAGGCTGTCATTGCTGTAGCATGAAGTGCAGATCCAATGTTGACAGTCATCACTGGAGGTCGCTGTAGTGCAGAGAGATAGTTCACAGGAATTTCGCCCATGGCAGCAGAGTTTTGACGTGAATGAGCCTGTTCATGATAGCGAAGGGCCCTAAACTTCAGGATGATTCCTTCTTTTTTGGCAATGGAGTGCACTCTGATGCCAGGCAAGGGTCCATGACTTGGGGAGGAATCTCCTAAGGATCAAGGACTCAATCTAGCAGAGGCCAGGAGGGCTCAAGCAGGTCCAGTTGTGGGTTCAGCCATGTCCAGTTGCAGCAGTCCTTCTTTTGTAGTCTACAGATCCAAGAGTGTACTCATGAATTGGTCTGAAAGTCCAATATTTATATCTGATGCCATCCTTTGAAGTGGGAGAAACGTCTAAGCTATTCCCCCATCTGGTTTTGGAAATTTCCTTCCTTCCCCTGATTATACTCCAAGTGGTCTGAAGTGACAAAAGAATGCTGTCAAATCCCTTTATGAGTGTGCAGGAGGAAGACCTTTCAAATGTAAGTGGGGCAGGGAACAGCTCTACCCTACCCATTCAGGTAGGATGGCCCATCCTGTCATCCTCTAGTCCCCCTTTGCCTCACTGTTTGGGAAGAAAAGGCCAAGCTACAACTAATTACAGTCATGTGACCCAGGACACATGCTGCAGGCACCAAATGCTTAGGTTAAGAAAATGCCAACTTTCTAAAAGTATGAACGTGAAAGAACCTGGTATCCTATTTAATTAACAACAGCAACCACACTATATACTTTTAGTAGTAGGGTCATTTATGTACCCAATTTTTTCAGTACTTATATTTCATATTTTTATGAGAAAAACTCATATCCTTCTAGAAAAATACATATATCATACACAATTCATAAAACATTTATCACAAAAAACAGTAACATTATTTGACAGACATTATTTGACAACATACAACATTTATGCCATTTGACATCATCAACATAGACTGATATGTCACAAAAATTCCAAGAATAATTTTAGCACCAAACCAATATAACATCTGTATGTGAATACGAATACGCCACAATTCTTTTCATTGGCGGTTCACCTTTCCTGAATTAATCAATACACATTGCCCAATTTGCAAACAAACTATTTATCGTCATAGATTGACATTGCCGACGCGTTTCCAGCCTCGTGGTTTTCTCTACGGGCTTTCATCAGGGTTCCTTAGTGACAACACATCGGACATATCTAAAAAATAAAAAATATATACAAAATCACTCTTTCAGCCTCTCCCTTTCTTAATACCTACGGTCTCCATCGCCCTTTTGTTTTGTCATACCTGCTATTTTTCATCCTTTAGCCAGTCTTGAAAGACCTCTCAGCTCACAATTATAGGCAGTGGGGTAAATGGTGTGCACCCTATATAAACAAACGATTTGGTTAGCCCAAATCTATGCCAGTCTCAACTACTCGTTTGTAAACCAGATTGCTTCATCTCACATACCTTACATATGTAGCCTGGTAAATATGCTGCAGCCGTTTTCTTGCACCCAGCGTACTTTGGGCTTAACACTCGAATCTATTGAAGGAAGCAGGCCATGTTAAAGATTCCTTTCTAGATACTTTATCTGTGTCAAGAATGCTTATAAACCGCTGTTTTATGTACCTTATCTCACTCTCTTGGTTCCGATCATTCACGGGCATATATTTCTCTTTTCCGCCTTCCTTCGATGTTGAACTGCGGGGAAAAGGAAAGCCAACGATGTAACTCCAACGCCTAATCGTACGTCAACACAGGTGTTCCCTTAAACCTATATCTATGCTCCTCACCTTACTCGCTCTTTTCGTTACTGCAGCACCCTCGTGTTTACTCGTGCGCTGGTTATGGAAGTGGTCGTATTACTGACCCTACGATTTTCAAACTAATTTTGACGCGAGTTGTATGGCTCCCATTCCTGCACCCAGATTGCGCGTGCATAATCCTTCGAACCAGAAGTGTTTAATCGGACTTCCTGTTGTTCGATAAGTCAGTGTGGACTTCTGGACATTGTAGGCACACTCCTTCATACTTAACATGCAATTTATGGGAGTAAGCATATTGTGCTGTCGGGTTTAACAGCTGAACTTATCTTATCTTAGAGACATTGTCGAATGCGAGTTAATTTAACTGCATCTATTTACATCTGCTTACTTAACTATTGGGAAACAGAAGCGTTCATGTTACCGGCCTTCCGGTTCTTTGCTGACTTATATGCAGGCTTATGGGGCTTATAGTTCCCGCGTTTTATGAGACTGATAGGTCCCTACTAATACGATGCTTCTCACACCATTTTTGCCATATTGGAACTGACTGTCTCGTTACTTTATCAATAGCAAGTTGATACATTGTCATTACTTATCAAACAGTTGATACTCATACAACCAATGGTCCAAGCTGACCTCATATTTCCCCATATCTGAAGTTTTGACAACAGATACAAGTTTCAAATACAACATAGGAATGTCTATGAACTATTTAGACAGGCACTTGCTGAATATCTCAATATATGTTGGACATTTACACTCTTGACAACTCAGACATTTCATTTAGTCCTGTAAGGACACTGTTAAATTTCATTATTAGATATGCTTCTTTAGACAACAGCATCGATTCAATGTCTGCCACAATCTTGGATGCATTGAGTGCAACTAACATTGTCCATTTAAAATCACGTTCAGTGTGACCCTCCTTCAGAAAGTGGTCAACCATAGGGGCTGTACACACTTTCTTTTTAATTCTGGACCTATGCTGTGTTATCCTTTGATTAATTTGGTGATTTGTTTTGCCTATGTAGATTTTACTACAGGGGCAAATCAGCATACACAACATTTTTTGACTTACAGTTAGTGAATGTTGTGTGCTTCCATTTCACACTCTGTTGTATGAACTCAGTCCCTTCAATTGTTGATTCACATGGGGCACAGGTGCCACACTTATGGTGGCCTTCCACAGGTTTTATACCCCACTGTGACGTAAATCTTTTTTCAATTCTTTGGGGAAGATATCTGCACTCACTATCTCCTAGCCGATGCTTCTATTCTTTTTCATTGCGAACAGTGGGAGTGGAAATGGGACCTCTAGATTTTCTAACAAATGCCAATTGCGCTATATGATTTGTTAAAATGTATTTGTATCTGGACCAAACATGGACCACTTCCGTCACCAGCGCACGAGTAAACACGAGGGTGCTGCTGTAACGAAAAGAGCGAGTAAGGTGAGGAGCATAGATATAGGTATAAGGGAACACCTGTGTTGACGTACAATTAGCCATTGGAGTTACATCGTTGGCTTTCCTTTCCCCCGCAGTTAAACTTCGAAGGAAGGCGGAAAAGAGAAATATGTGCCCGTGAATGATCGGAACCAAGAGAGTGAGATAAGGTACACAAACTAGCGGTTTATAAGCACTCTTGACACAGATAAAGTATGTAGAAAGGAAGCTTTAACATGGCCTGCTTCCTTCAATGGATTCGAGTGTTAAGCCCAAAGTACGCTGGGTGCAAGAAAACGGTTGCAGCATATTTACCAGGCTAGATATGTAAGGTATGTGAGATGAGGCAAACTTGTTTAAAAACGAGCAGTTGAGACTGGCATAGATTTGGGCTAACCAAATCGTTTGTGTATATAGGGTGCACACCATTTACCCCACTGCCTATAAATGTGAGCTGAGAGGTCTTTCAAGATTGACTAAAGGATGAAAAATAGCAGGTATGACAAAACAAAAGGGCGATGGAGACCGTAGGTATTAAGAAAGGGAGAGGCTGAAAGAGTGATTTTGTATATATTTTTTATTTTTTAGATATGTCCGATGTGTTGTCACTAAGGAACCCTGATGAAAGCCTGTAGAGAAAACCACGAGGCTGGAAACGCGTCGGCAATGTCAATCTATGACGATAAATAGTTTGTTTGCAAATTGGGCAATGTGTATTGATTAATTCAGGAAAGTTGAACCGCCAATGAAAAGAATTGTGGCGTATTCTTATTCACATACAGATGTTATATTGGTTTGGTGCTAAAATTATTCTTGGAGTTTTTGTGACATATCAGTCTATGTTGGTGATGTCAAATGGCATAAATGTTGTATGTTGTCAAATATTGTCAGTTAAATAATGTTAATGTTTTTTGTGATTAATGTTGTATAAATTGTGTATTATATATGTGTTTTTCTAGAAGGATATGAGTTTCCTCATACAAATATGAAATATAAGTACTGAAAAAATTGGGTAAATAAACAACCCTAACACTAAAAGTATATAGTGTGGTTGCTGATGTTAATTAAATAGGATACCAGGTTCTTTCACGTTCATACATTTATAAATGGCCCTACCTGGTTCCTGTCCATTGGGCCTGACCCCTATCTTGGTCTAACTTTCTAAAAGTGGCATTTTCAGAATTGTGACTTAAAATCCTACTTTGCCATTTAGGAATTTTTAAAATTACTATTTCTTTGAGACCAAACATGATATTTCCACATGTTCCCAATCAAAAATTAGTATTCATTACATTTAATAAGGTAACCCAATTGTAGCCGACGTGAGACGTAGGCCTTTCAGTAGTGAAAAACTAATTTAGAAGTTTTCACTACACAGAAAGGTAAAACTTAAAAGTACATATCCAACATTTTAGATACACTGCATCGTGCCCTGTGGGCTGTTTAGTGCCTACCTTAGGGGTGACATATAAGTATTAAAAAGGGAGGTTTTAGGCCTGGCAAAAGGTTTATTTTGCCAGGCCAAATGGGCAATTTAAAACTGCAGACAACCTGCAGTGGAAGTCCTAAAATATGCTTTATAGAGCCACTTAAGTGGGTGGCACAATAAGTGCTGGAGACCCACTAGTAGCATTTTATTTAGAGGCCCTTGGTACATGTAGTACCACTTTACTAGGGACATAAAAGCAAATTAAATGAAGCAGCTAGGTGTAAGACAATTATACCATGTTTAAAGGAATGAGGAAAAGCACTTTAGCACTGGTTAGCAGGGGTAAAGTGCACAGAGTCCTATGGCCAACTAATACGAATTTCAGCAAACAGGATGAGTAAAGGCAAACCCATTTGGGGGTGACCCTGCAGAGAGAGCAAAATCCAACAGGCTTTTCACTCTATGTTTGCATAAAGATCTTCAAACATTTGTGTTCTTAGATTTTCATTGGTCACACAGCAAATGCTCCCCCTCCACTGTAGTCCACCTCTGTCCGATGAGTAGTTGTAAAGTCCTGCAAATGCATTTCAAGGATGACACTATATTTTACTATGCCAACATTACCCCAGTGCTGTGGTTGGACTACTCTGTCTGGAGAGTGAACTCTTTGCTGTACTTTGGCAGTGTTTCATGAAATTTGTGAAATGCAATAGTTCCTGAAAGATTTGTAAAATCAAAACAATGAACACAATTAAAAAGACATAATCAGTGCCTAATTTGGTACTGTGAATAGGGAAGATATGTTCAGAGCAGGGGCTTTGACCATGCTACCAGTGCTTGCTGAGCATGGCTACTGATCATGTGCAGTGAGTACTAAAGAGAGAGGTATAAGGTGCAAGGCAAAGGCCAAATGCTATGCCCTGGTTTGAGTACACTAAGTCATAGGCTTGGTATAGTGGGCACTGAAGAGACATGACTGGGTGCAGTGAATGCTCTGTACTAAGCACCCAACATCCACATCCAACAGCTGCAGAGATGTGCTCTGATGAGAGGGCCGTTAGGACAGGGCAAAGCTGAAAAATCACAACCTGCGGCAAGTGCCAGATGTGCATCGCTAAAAGATATCTGCTAAAGACCATGTCCTACCTACAGTGACCACTAAACTTGGTCAAATGACTAAAAAGATCATAATAAAAACAATGCTACATAAATGGAGAAAAAAGTAAATAATGGGTCTTTCCTTATAGTAGTTATATTAATGGGTGTATGCAAAATATAGAAATGGCTGCAAAATATTTACTTAAATGGAAATTGAACTTATGATCCAAATTTGCAAATTGGGGTGAATGACAGAATAAAATGTCCCTATGCACAGCTGATGCCCTCACAATTAATGTCACTGATAGAATTGCGAATGCATACCTCTTTACAGGGGTCATCACCTTTCAAAGCATAATTGACATAATATTTTACATCACTGATGACATCACAGAAGGTGTTCCGTGCGCCAAAGCCTACTCAGCATTTCTAGAAAATCACTGCCAACAACACTGAAGTAGTGTAATTTAGGCTCCACCCTTTAATTGTTACAATTTTAGGTATATATGTATTCATATATAACATTTATATATTGTGTAACTTGATTTCTTTAACGTGTGTAATTTACTCAAACTGACTAATAGCATGTATTCATTACAGCTATTAGCAATCCGTATCTAAACTAATGGATTGATTGATTAATGTAATGATGTTTCTTTTATATTACATATTATACGTTGATGGTTCTTCTACACATAGATGAATGTATATACATAATCTTGTCACTAAGGTGCACATTTTTTAGAATAAACTTAATCTGACTTCAAACCTCAACTGAAAGTATGTGCTTTAACCTTATTAGTATACTGTATCTTTCCACTTGCAGGTGCTTCATTACTACATTTCTCTCTAGCTAGAGAAATGCTCATTGTTTGTATTAGACAACTTGTAGTAAAGCTTGCAGGAAGAAACTTGGCAGCAGGCTCAGAAAAATAATGGTCAAAGGAGGCATTCTGTTTATCTTGCACCAGGATGGTTACAAGCTCAAGGGTGAGCTTTGCGGTCTGAGTTTCGATGAGATGGGAACTCAAGGGAGTATGCTGATGTTTTTCGCCTTCAGCAATCTGGTTAGTTCCTGATTGTGTAAGACGAGAGAGAGAAGTTTTTGAAGCTACTATTATCTTAATTGGTGTTTTCCAATAGTACTTAGGTTAGGCAGATTCTCCCAGACTCTTAAAGGGAATAGTTCTCTTCTTGCTGGGCTTTTTCCCTGAAGTGTGAAGCTTTATGCTGAACACCTTTCTTATTCTCTTGAACTTCTACTGGATTTCGGTTTCCATGCTGACACCTTCTATGCTCCCTGACTGGAAAACCCCTTTGGCACATCTGTCTTCCACCTCTGTTTAGAATAGAAAGGAGAATTTACTTTATGGAACACCTCTTCGCAACAATCTCCTTTATTATTGTTGTGGCTGTTACATTTCTGTATCTCATAATATTGTATGGCTGCTCAACTTATTGAGAAATGTCAGGCTACATGTCATATTGCTGTATCTCATGCCCCTTTTTCTATTCTGCTTATATACCGGACTGATGAATATCATAAAAAAAACATTTAAACTACGTTTTAGAATCGTGGTCCATATTGTGGAGTCATATTGGCTTTGCAAGCTAGAAATTTATTTCTGATGTTTGCTCCCTTACAGCGCTTCAAATCAACATATCGTTGATGATTTTACACAGAATCTAAGGTGTAAGTACCAACATGCCATCAGATGGTAGCATAGGATGGTTAGTCACTGAAGTGGAGGGAGCTCGAGTACCCCTATATGAAATCTAGACTTGCCCAAGCCCAGCATCAGCCTTTAAATCCCATGTTAGGAGGATAGGTGGTGTTCCAGCAGGTCAGAAAAGAGTTGTAGCAGTCGAGGAGATTGAGTATTAATAGTTTTGCGTGTTGAAATTATGTATGTCAATGTTTTGGTATTTTGTTGAGATTGTGTGATGTGGCGTGCTATCGCTTTAGTTGTTGTGTAGATGTAGATGCACTTAATGTTGAACAATTGAAGTTGTCAGGCTAGTTGTAGCCCAAGATCCTGGGATAGGTAAGAATATTGAGTTGTGATTTGTCTGTTATTTTTTTGGGTGTTAACCATAAGGTACAATTAACTGCACAATTGAGTTAGGGACTAGTTACTTTGTGTGGGAGTAACTTGTGATTGGTACTAGTGGACCCTGTTGTGGAAAGGAGAAATGCATTAATCAGGATGATTTCCCACTAGTCCAGATTTCACCCATATGTGTGTGTGTGCGTTAGTATGCTGGAAATTGTTACTCCAGACTATTTCTTGTATGATTGAACACCTTAAAATCCTTAGTGGAGCAGGCAAGGTCGTTTTTATAGTACTTGTTTAGTGTTTTGTTTTTATGTTTGATTAGTGTTGTGGAATGGGAGCATGTGAATATTGTAAAGGAGGGTGAACCACTGCAGAGAATGAGAGCTGTGTAAAGAGTACAGTGCTGAAATTGGACGGTTTGTGTAAGTGCTGTGCTGCTATTGGATGTTACATCACTGAGTGCTGTTCTGTAATTGGGTAGAATTGGACCTGCCACGCTGAGATTGGCTGCTAGTGCTAGTATAGGAGTATAATGTGGTTAAGTGAAATAATTTATGTATTCTTTTTTTTTTAGGGCCTTTAATCCCCCAAAAAGTGCAACCGTCACCAAAGACACAGTGAGCATCCTGTTTGTGTGCCTAAAAGCTCCATCTACTTCTCCAGCATCAATGTGGATGTTTCGGTTCCACAACACCCAATTATTGAGGGGTCACACCTAATCATAAGACAATGATGTTCAATGTCTGTACAGATTTCCAACTCTCTAGAGGGGGCCCACAACATTTTCAAAGCCACTAAGCCCTGCGTTTTTTTCGACGACTAATACCCACTTTACAGCTCCAAGCCACTCCTCTGTAGTTTGGGTGGGGGGTAACTTTGCAATCACTTACTGCAAATCTCCCTCCTTTCAAACAAAACCGTAGGAGTAAGTAACCTGCTGAAGTCCTGACCAGCCCCATTGCCCCCTGTTTTGTTGATACCAAAAGTACCAAAATGGGGCTTATCTTAATGGATGCATTGAATACAGATGGCAGAACCTTACCCACACCTTGCCAAATGACTCCCAAGATAGGACAATCCAGGAACATGGGTGCATAGTTTGATTCCTGCTTACCATATCTCTAACAGTTGCACACCTCATTACCCACAACTTAAGCCAACTTCAGAGGGATCCAATAACATCTGTGAATAGTAAAACAATGGTTCCTTCTGAGTGCAGCAGATTTCACTGTGATATATAATAATTTTAGAGATACTTGCCACAGGTCCCCAATCTCCACATTCGGTAAATCCCTCGCCCAAGCTGCATACTAGGACTTCAGCTTCTCATTCAATGCTGAACCTAGGTGCCAGTACCAAGCCTACTTCTATCTGACATGCACTAGCCAATAAAGCCTCTTGAGTATTTAAAAAGGAGTCAATTTGCGAATATTTAAAAATTTAACTTGAACACTCTGTTCGCTCTGTCCATTGGTACCAAGAAAGTGCTTTATCTTCATGCCACAATTCTCCCCATTTCGCAACCCATTCTTCGTGATTTGATAACGAAATTTATCAATAAAGCACTGTGGAGAACCTGGAGAGTTCCACTTGGATGGTAACATACTGAGATATGGAATGCCAAGAGTGCTTCTAATCTCAAACCATAGTCTTACAGCTACTTCTTAAACCTCCAGTCTCACTTTTTTAACAAGTTCTGTTGATACAAACCTATACAGGAACACAGAAACAAAGATGTCCTCTGTCATGCAATGCAACATTTTACTAATCCCACAAGAATTTGGTGCCCTAATTAGAACTCTGCAGTTTTTCAATTGAGAGGCCCAACAAATTAACTGACTGTCTGGTGGGCCAAGGGCTCTCTTAATTAGTTTTCTCCTCAGCTTCTTCCAAGAACTCTAAATCCCTTGGATGCCCAAATAATGCTGCTTATCTCTCCCTGAATTTTCTTAATCACTTTTTTATCGAAAGACAGAGGAATGTTGTCAGATAATAAGGTCTACTTAGGAAGTACCATCATCTTAATCACATTGACCTAACCATTTATCGTCAATGGGAGATTATTCCAATTATTCAATTTCTGTTAAATTTCCCATGCCACCATGTCGAGATTTATTTCCATTATTTTTCCTGGGTCATTAATCCTCGTTATTCCCAGATAACTGATGGTCATTTTCCCTTCTCCCCCTTTCCAGTTACAATTCCAGGACATTATTACAGTCTTGTCAGAATTCACTTGATATCCTGAGTATTGTCTGAAGGTTGTTATTTCTTGCTCCAAATATGCCAGTGTTTGGTTAACATTATTTTTCAAACCCTTGCACTGAAAATTAACTATCCCTTCTCTTAACCTAAGACATTTAGCAAGGGTCTCTACATATAAGTTAAAAAAGTGGGTTGAGGGGACATCCTTGCCATGTTCCTCTCATTATGCTCACTTGATCTGTTAACCATGTACCAATATCCTGGTCAATGGTGCACTGTAAAAAAACTGGATAACATTGTAATAAGTACTACCTAACACCAGATGACTTAATATTTCTCTGAGATAACTCCAGTTAACCTGATCAAAGGACATAGCTGCATCTATTAGTTTCAGACCTAGGGGTTCAGAATAAGTAGTGGCCAGGTCAATAGAGCAACCAGAGTGTGTGTCAGCTCATATAAGTACCTGCTAGGAATGAAACATTCCTAAGCCTCCTAGACTAGCAATTTTATTTGTAGCCTCTTTGCCAGGATGGTGGTGAAGATATAATCACAGTTCAATAATGATATTGGTGATTCCCACCTACAAGGGTGCTTATTCGGTTTTAAATTCAACAAAATATCTTCCTCCGACCAAGAAGCTGGTAACTGTGAATTCCCTTCCAGAATCATATTAAACAGCAGCTTTATCACTGGTACTAACCCTACTGCTAGCTGATAAGACACCTCTATTGGGTTGCCGTCTGGACCCAGGGACTTTCAATTCTGACACTTCTTCAATGTGCCATAGATCATTTTGTTGTACTTGATTTAATTTTGGCAGGTGCTTCTCATTCAAAAGTGACCTCATCTCTGGGATGTTTCGCATACTATGTTCTCTATATAAATCGCCAAAGAAAGTAAAAATGTCTTCCCTGTCTCACAAGTAGTATTATATAATACCTGTGTGCTGCTATCTTTAACCTCTTTCATAAAATTCCTATACTGGTCTGTTTTTGCCTTTCAGGCTAGCAGCTTCCCACGGTTCTCTTTATAAACAGTGAGCAAGCTTCCTATCCTCCCATTTCCTCCTAATCAAGGCATCTATGTACCCTTTTAGCCTATCTTTGTGCACCTTGAAAATCAAATTATTGCTGTGGCCTTGCAGCTCCCTCCAAATTTTCCTTAGCTAATTCGTGTTTGATATCCATAATACTCTCTTTTAGTCTCTGCAGTTCCCCCATATATTCTCTTGTTAAGATGAGAAGCTGTGCCCACCACTTTCCCTCTGAAGAAGGATGTGAAGGTAGCCAAGACTATATGTAAATTGGTTGTTTCCAAATTCAAGTTAAAGAAACCATAAATACCATCCCCCAATTTTGGGAGAATGCCCTCTTTCATCAGCACCCTCCTGGCTAAGATCTATTTCGATTCTACCTTTGGATACTTGAGAGCCAACTCCGGATAAACCAATGCATGATCTGAAATATTTATAGGATGATGATCTATGTATATCATATTCTCCACTTCTCTCTTGTCAATAAGGAAATAATCTAAGAGTAAATAGTGTCCTTACTTCTTACTTTTCTCAAGAAGGATTCATATGAGAAGGATTTGGAATGATGTACCCACCCATACATCGTTGATTTATTAAGAGTATGATCGAGAATAATGTTAAAATCCCCTACCATTATAACTGGTTTTGTTTAAGACAGAAGATTAGAAAAGATATCCCTCAGATGTGGTCTGTCTGGTCATCAATATAGGACCATAAAAATCCACAAGAAGAATGTATTTTGGCCCTAATCTTACCTTTGCTATTACTCTTCTGCACCCTGCATCTTCCCTCGACTCCAATATTTCCCATCACCGACTTCTTACTCACTAATAATGCCACTCCAATTGTACAGCCAATGTGGGTAGTATCTGCAGTCTGTAAAAGCCACTTTTGTTCATTGTAAAAAGCCAAACATTCCGATTTTTGGGATGGATTTTCTGTAAAAATATTATTGCAATCTTATCCCTTAAATATTGAATCATTATATGTTACTTATTTCAATTCTCAGACCATTTACATTCCATGTTAAAACTGATAACAACTGACCTTCTTATCTCACCAACTCATCCTAAACACCCAAGCTTAAACCCAATGCACCCCCCAGGCAACAACCCCTCATTCCACCCAATATACTATGATCGTCTGAGAAGCAATTTTTTTTCCTTTTTCTCCCATATGCTCCTCACAATGTGCAATCCACAGTGGAAAACACTCCCATCTATCTTGTATGACATTAATTTTATGTCATAATTTGTGCTAGGATGCATAGATCACTGAAACTCCAACCAGATTATTCCAACCATGACCTTCCTTGTATTCCTCTTAACCCTGGTCTGTCCTACTTACTCTAATTCATCTTAATTTGCAAAATAAACTGATCCACCTCATCTGGTTCCCTAAAGATGTGCATCTCATTATCATATGTGACTTAAAGCAGGGCAAGGAATTTAATTTGAGCTTTGGCCCCAAGTTCCTTCAACTCGTCTGTACGTTTTTCCAGCTCCCACTGTGTATCTTCAGTTTCTCTTGAGATATTGGAGCGTATCTTGAATTAATTCCCTTAGCCTGGAGCGATCTTGTATTAAGTGCAAGACCTAACATTTTCTCTTTAACAGTAAATGACAAAACATCCACAATGATCTTTTTAGGTTTCTTGTGACTGGATGTTAATTTGAATGGGTCCTGATGCACCCCCTGAATTTTCTGCACCAGATTTATCTGGGAATAAGCTGGTAACACTGCCTCCTTCAACAAGTTTATCAAAAAAAGTTTCAGATTGTCACTCTCTGGTATATTTATGAGTCGTAGGTTGTTCCTTCTCGCATTGTTCTCTAATCTCTCCATTTTATCCA
This sequence comes from Lissotriton helveticus, assembly GCF_964261635.1. Lineage (NCBI taxonomy): Eukaryota > Metazoa > Chordata > Amphibia > Caudata > Salamandridae > Lissotriton > Lissotriton helveticus. The sequence continues at coordinate 1,209,633,292 of NC_136057.1, forward strand.
GGGACTCTTTATTCCTTTAGCTCAAGCACTTAATTTCTGCTGTGTTTACCTCTACCGTGGGACTTAGCTTATCAACTGCCTTTTCCAGAGCCTCAGTGCAAGCAGTCAGGCATTCCAAGTTTTCCTCAAAGTTCACACATGTACTTTGCATCTCTCTATGGTTTGTTTCTGCGACCTCAAACCCTTTCTACATCCCTGCTGATGAAGTCAATAACATCTTGTGTACACAGGTCTACCCCCCATCAGCCTGCCTTGCCTGAAGTTCATCATATGCTTCTTGGGGGTGGTTGTGAGAAAGCGGCTGATCCTGCATCTCGCCCTTCTTTCGAGCAGTGTCCTGCAGTGCCACACTCTGAAGTGACTCAAACCTTTTGGCAGTGGCAAAACACAGACTCAATATTTGTCCCATAGTGGGCTCAACTAGCTCTGTGGGTTCAGACATAATTTCGCTTAACTCTCACTCCTTGTTCCCTTTTTCAGGGTGGTTAACCACTCAGACTCTCTCTACCTCAACCACACCATCTTCCATCATCTTATTTTCCATCCTTATTTTGAAAAAAGACCAAAGGGAGGGAGTCACTTTCAGGGCTGATTTTGTCCTATGTAACTGATTGCTTTTGTTGTCTCTTCCAGAGCAATCACTGTTTTTTCAACTTATCCTAGATACATCCAGGAGTTTGCAATGGCCATCTTTGAGTTTCCCCACTTGCTCTAAATACTTAATACAGCCCAGTTTCCTCCTTCAACACCTCCTCCTTTCTATCAGGCACCAAGTACTTTCCCCAATATCAGTGTGCACCTGTTGGACTTCTTTGCATGTGAGCCTCCTCTCCCCACTTTTACCCTCTCTCCATCCACTGTGAAGGGTACTAAGTCCTCCTCTGTACTCAATGAAAAGCCAAGAGACCACAATGTGCCGCTGCCTGAAAGCCTCTGTTTGCTGACTTCCTCCAGCCCTACCCACTTTCCTCCATTCTCTGCGGCATATACGGACACTGACACCACTAACATCCAGGCTTGCTGCTTAAATTTCCAGCACTCTAGGTACTTCTCAGTGCTCCTAGGAAGAGGTCTGCATGTATGTACTATCAACACTTCTAGAGATGTACTGAGAGAACGTGCACACTCCACTGTCTCTGCTCCCCCTCCCCTGGAAGGAGACCCACCGAGCTGTTGCAGCCCCCCTGCTGCACCTCTAAACTGCTTGACTGCACTGAGAGGTGATCGCAGTCATAGATGTAAGATTCGTAACTATTGGGAACCAGATATGATTATGCCCCTGAAAACCCCCCTTTCCTAGCCCTGCAGCATTGTTTGTTGTCTCTTGCCCGGTCTCTAAATCATTTGCTCTGGACCTCGGCACATATGCCCCCATCCTGCCCAATCAACAGGACACCACGTTCTTCCAGCCGAAATATTTTGGTTTCACATTCATTTCTCTAGTTGTGATTGTTGTATCTGCTGTTTCAACATGAAATGTTTTATTATAATAAAGAAATTATACATTTTTATTTATTGGTATTGATAATTAATTTATTGTTAGTTAATTTTTATTTCGTAATTAATTGTTATTGATTGATAATTATATTAATTGTGTTCATTTAGTTTATGAGTGGGTTGTGGGTTAAAATGGGAATAGGGTGGGAAGTAATTTAATTATAATAAAGTAAATATTCATTTTTATTTATTGGTATTGAAAATTAATGTATTGCGAATTAAATATTATCATTCATTTATAATAATATTAATTGTGTTAATTTATTTTAGAAGTGTGTTGTGGGTTTATAGGGGAATAGGGTGGGAAATAATGTTATTGTATTAAAGAAATTATAAATTTTGATATATTGGTATTCATAATTAATGTATTGTTAATTCATTATTAATTGGTTATTGAAATTTACAAATTATTTAATTGATAAGCATGTTAATTATAACCCTCTGCTATCCAACACTTTCACTACAGTTACACTCTCTGGAGTGGGAATAGTAATTTTTAGCCCTACGGTATCCAACACTTTCCCTACTGTTGCACTCTATTAATTAGAACAGTAATTTTTACCCCTATGCCATCAAACACTTTCCCTACGGTTGTAATATCTGGAGTGGAAATAGTAATTTTTACCCCTATGCTATCCAACAATTTCCCTACTGTTGCACATATTGGAGTGGGAATAGTAATGTTTACCCCTATGCTATCCAACACTTTCCCTACTGTTGCCCTTTTTGGAGTGGGAATAGTAATTTTTACCCCTACGCTATCCAACACTTTACCTACTGTTGCAGTCTCTGGAGTGGGAATAGTAATTTTTACTCCTACGCTATCCAACACGTTCCCTACTGTTGCACTCTCTGGAGTGGGAATAGGAATTTTTACCCCTACGCCAGCGGTCTTCCAACTGTGGGGCGCGCCCCCCTGGGGGGCCGTGGATGTGTTCCCAGGGGGGCGCTAATGGGGCTGCAATTACATTTAAATGGAGATAGCCTGGAAGCGAGAAAGGCTTGTTTCTAGGCTGTCTCTATTTACATGCAGCATTTAAAGTCCATAAGAAAGTGTGAGGACAGTAGCACTGCGCCACATGGGGCAGGTTCAGGGAGTGTGGAGACTGGGTTAGACATAGTAAAAAAAGAAAAAAAAGAACATCTGCAGTTTTTTCCACCTTAAGGTAACTGCATATTAAAAACACGCACAAACCGCAAAACAAAAATAAATGCAAGTTAAACTAATCAAAGGAAAATACTCTTACCTTTTGAAATCTCGGTTAGTCAATGTGTTCAAAGCTAATTTCTTTGTATGTGACCAGAAAGTCACAGAATTAAATCCTTAATTGTGCAGTGAGGAATAGTGGATTGCTTATTAACAGTGGTACGGGAACCACGTGTGTGACAGAAAGCACTGTGAATGTCAATATTTTAAAATTTAATGTTTAAGATAAAACAAGTGCTTTAAACATATATTAAGTTTAGTGAGAAGCATTCAGATTATATGTAGTGTAAATATTTTATATGTGTCCATTAAAAGGGTGCACTCATTTTAATGGGCACATATTAGCTCTCAAAATAAATTTGTCACTGTGAAGCTCCAAGTGACTATTAACTAAAACCTACACTGGCTCCAAAGCAGCCTTTATATTTGGGGATTAATCAGTTGCACACATTTAGATTTCCTTCAGGAAGGGGGCATCCTGGTGGTAAGGCATATTTTTTCTTTATCAGTTCTCTATTCCTCACTCTGCTTCACAGGAGTACCTCTCCCCTGCCTGCATGTTCTTTGAGTGGTCACTGGACCCAGTTATGTCAGTCTTACTATGAAAAAGAACGTGGGGGGTTTGCATTTGGGCACACTTCACCATTTCTGAGCATGGACCTGGGCCCAAAGAAGGGTGGGGGGGTCTAAATGTACTTTTTTTGTTGTTCTTTTACACAAAGCGGCGGAAAGCATGATTTGGGCATCCTGCCTATAAGTGATGGCCCTGTTCACTTGGCAAAGTAGACAGTCTGCTTTGTAGGCCTATATGTATCATGGGTGCTTCAGCTACTTTAGAGACCCAGGGCTTACTTGCTGTGCCAGTGTTGCCTTGGTCCTCAGAGCAATGGACAAAGGGAAAATTGAAGCATAGGAGACAACTTGATTTGGGCATCAGAGAGATGGGGGGTGAATGATGAGATCAGAGGGAGAGGGATGAGGTGAGATGGGAGCCCATGTTGTTAACAAAGGTCAGAGGCGACAAAAAGTTAGTGACACCCCTCTTGAAAAAGCCTAATGCAAACCCAGAAATACTGGCCAACTATAGGCCTATATCTTTGCTCCCTGCTTTCTCTAAGTGCCTCGAGAGACACGTACACTCCACGCTAGCCACTTTTGCAGAAGAAAACTGTTTACTCCACCCTTCGCAATCTGGTTTCAGGGCTGGGTTCTCGACGGAGACCGCCCTGTTAGGTGTCACTGAAAATATCCGACAACTCCTTGACCAAGGCCAAACAGTAGCACTTGTGCTATTGGATCTAAGTGCGGCGTTCGATACCATCTCCCACGAAACGCTCCTTAGAGAACTACACACAAATGGCATAAGAGGAAAGGCTCTGGAATGGATTAAATCCTTTCTGGCTAACAGAACCTTTCAGATCGCATCAGCACAGGCCGAGTCAGACTCCCTACCTGCAGCTCATGGAGTGCCACAGGGGTCCATCCTGAGCCCTCTGTTTTTTAATATTTATCTAAAACCATTGGTAGAACTTGTTGAGAAGCTAGGGCTAACGCTCATGAACTACGCCGATGACACCCAAATCATTTTTTCCCTGTCTAACTCTTGTCCCCACTCCCCGTCGCTACTCAAGGAAGGACTACTAAAAATACTGAACTGGATGACAGCAAACCAGTTAAAACTGAACGGGGACAAGACGGAAATTCTGATTTTGGGAAAAGACAAAGAACTCTGGAACCCCGCGCATTGGCCAGAACAGATGGGCATCCTTCCTACCCCGGTGCCCCATGCTCGTAATCTGGGTTTTGTACTAGACAATGCCTTATCCATGGATAAGCAGGCCAGCAAAGTTACTGGATTGTGCCTCACCATAATCAGATGGTTGAGGAAAATCCTGTGGATGTTGCCTTCGTCAACACAGAAGACCGTAGTCAATGCCCTTGTCACATCAAGGCTTGACTACGGCAACATCCTATACTTAGGCGCAAATAAATCTGTCATTGGACGCCTGCAAGTGGCACAAAACGCCGCAGTCAGACTCCTGTGCAAGATTCCCAGGAACGCTGGAGTCTCGAACCACCGCCGGGACCTCCATTGGCTCAGGATTGAGAACAGAGTTCGCTTCAAGGCTTTGAACTATATGTTCAAAATAAAAACTGGAGGAGCCCCAAAATACCTCCAATCCCTTGCTTGCCTCTACACACCAAAGAGAAACCTCCGGTCCCAGACAGCAGCACGGTTCTGTATACCAAGGTTCAAACGTGCAAGATCAGGGGGCAGATCCTTTGCCTATCTTGGACCGTCCCTATGGAACTCGCTTCCTCCAAACATTCGGAAGGAAGATAACCACCATAGCTTCAGAAAGCTTGTAAAGACCTGGCTGTATGAACAGTAACCACTCAAATCCCCCCTCCGTTTTTTGTCTTTTCGTTTCTAGCTGTGTCTAGGCGCCGGGAAACCCTTCTCGGGTAGCTGTCGCGCCCTACAAATTGACAAAATAATAATAATAATAATAGCTATCGTTAGTGAAGCAGATATAGCAATGCTTTTGCCTAGGGACCCATTGCACCTCAATGATTGTTTTACTATAAAAAGTGGTCATGAGGACTCATTTTTCTTGATAGTATTAGGGCAGATGCCACCCTTGTGGCAAAAAGGGGGGCAGCTTAGAGTAGCTCATTATTTTCAGAAAGAGACTGAGCTTGTTTTGAGATTGACGTGATTGTCAGACATGGTGGAGAATGAGTGAATGAAGGCAATAGCCAGCTTCTCTGGGCTACAGCCATCATTAGTGCAGCAGGCGGCGTTGCATTGGGGCCCACAGCACCTCTATTATAGGGAGTAGTGTGTTGGTCAATTCTGTTCTTGCTTGTATGCTGTAGCTTTTTTTGTAAGCCCCACATTTAGTCCGGAGTACAAGCTACAGAAGAGCACATCTAAAATGATCTCATGATCCCCCTCCCCCTCTCCCCATCCTGTCATCTCTACCCCTTCCCAAATCCTTGCCATATAGTGTTTGGAGGGGGGCCCAAACTTCAAAACATTTTGCTTAGGGGGGCTCAGAGCAAAAAAGTTTGAAGACCTCTGCCCTACGCTATCCAACATTTTCCCTACTGTTGCACTCTCCGCAGGGTAATAGTAATTTTATCCCCTCCGCTATCCAATATTTTCTCTACTGTTTTAGTTAATGTAGTGTATAATTTATTTTAAAAAGATTTAAAATATTGTAATTGTTTAATGTATTTATAATTTTTAAAAAGTTTTTAACAATTTATAAATTATTAAAATAATTATTTATAAATATTATTAAATAAGTATACATATTATATTTTATACGTATATATGTTTAATTTATTTTTAACTTATATGTATTAGTTATAATTTTAAACATTAAAATAATTTTAAATATGTTCTTTTAATTATATGTATTATTCATTTATTTTACATTATTTTTTAAACATTTAAAAAAACGATATTTTTAACTACGATATTTTTAACAACAATATTTTTTTTGCTATTTTTGTACTTGCCATACTGCAGATAGGACTTCGATATAGTGGACCTCGATATTTCGGCTCTGATATTTTTGTTGTCGATATTTCTGTAGCCAATATTCTGTCAGTGACTGCTTCCACAGGATTCAAATGCAATCTACATCCTTCCTCACAAGATGAAGAGAGGGCCTCAAATTTCCCTTTAAGAGAACTGCCTGGTAGAGGTTATATTCATGCACCTTGAAATAGAGGTGATCTTGCTGCTTTTACAAATGATTTCCTTAAGTTGAGCGGGAATCCTTTGTTTTGGTGCACCTAAGTTGATCGATTTGTAAACATTTCTCAGGAGCTGTAGGTGGATTTGACTACACTGTTTGACGTTGTGGTATCGAATGACCATTAGGCAGAATGCAAGGTTTTCACACAGTGGCCAGATAAGGAGCTCCACAGAAACCCAGCATATCATGCTCCATGTCCTGTGGTGAAAAAAAAAGTATCAACAGTTGATTACCTTTTTGAAAGGGCAGGTGCTGGGGAAATACATTGATTGAGTCAAGAATAATATAATTACATAAGAACTCAAAGAGACTGTAAATGCATTTCATGAGAGGTTGTTCCAGGTATTCAAACAACATAGTGGGACGGAGAATCCTGGAGGCAAGTATATGGGGAGTTTTATGTCTCAGTTTGTGACAGGATTGAAACCTGAGATTAGCACGATGATTCAACAAGATTTGATTTGTTGGCAAAAAAGGTTGATTGATGAGATTTGGAGATATGTGTACTATTGTAGTGATGAATTGGACATGAAACAGAATAGTTTAAAGGAAAAATGTATGACGGCACAGATGAAGACAGCACAAAGAGGGAATCAGAATCCCTAGTGTGTTGAAAGTGCTGGTGCTGTACAGGGTGAAGTGTATCAGGAAGGAGAACCTATGATGCAAAGGGGAAGTGGTGTCCCTCAGGGTAGAGGCTGTGGTGTCCCTAAAAACCCGAGTACTGGGATTGATGTGGCAACTTTGAGGAAGTCTAATCGTTGTGATTAACAGGTTGGGACATTGGAAGAGGTAATGTCGCTTCAATCCAAATAGAGGGATGAGTGATAATCAAGTCCAAAATTCATGGTTAGTGCAGACACATATTGGCAAAACCGTACAGACACAAAATGTGCCAAGGCTAAGGATGCAAGGTCCTAATGTGACACAAGCTCCATTTATGCAAGCTCCTCAAGCCCCTGCGCCCGAATAGAATGTGAATGGTCCTAGATTTAATATGAACCTAGTTCCACATTTTAACCAGAATGCTTTCAAAGATTTCAGTTTGCCATGCTCAATTCATTTCAGAGACACAGCTAGGGGGAGGATGATTGCTTACTTGGCACAGTTTTAGAGGTAGATGAAAGGGGTCTATTTGTAGAAGGTGAGGTGATTGGCTACCGCATGTTATTTCTAATCAATTCATGTGCGACTCATTCCACTGTGAGAAGAGCGAAGGTTCCAAACCCACCCTTCTCGGGAAAAATAATCCAAATATTAGGTTGTGAACTCCTGTGTAAGCTCAATTGCACCATTTATGGCACATCAAAGGGTGGGGAATTCCAGACCCATGATGAGGATGTTGATTTCAAATTAGCCAGCAGAGGGTCAGCTGTTGGGTTGTACCCTTTGATGACAGCTAATGATTTATTGCTGGATTTTAAGGAAACAGTGAAACCTGAAGTCTGGAACTTTTCAGTGATGGACATAGGTCTCATAAAAGGAGTTGAACTTGTCAACATAAATATCAAACCAAATGTTGAATAACTTCAAACTCCTCATAATCTACCACCTGAAATAACTGCCGGTATTACATCGGTGATTGAGTCAACTATCCATCAGGGCATTTTTATGAAGATAATGGGGAGTCTATCTAACTTGCCATAATGGGCCCGTAGGAACCTAGTGATAAGTACCACATTGTGCAGGACATTAAAAAAATGAATGACATTATTGTCTCTTGTTGTCCTGTGGTACTGAATCCAGCTGTGATATTATTTCAAATTCCATGTGAGGTTGAGTGGTTTACTATGATCGTCTTGTGCCAGGCCTCCTTTATACCGCTGCATGAGGACAATCAGTACCTTTTTGCCTTCCTGTTCCCAAACTGTGTTTTTCGCATGGTGCCAAATCCCACAGGGATATGTGAAGAGATCTTCAATCTTTAATATAATCCTTAAAAATAATCTTTAGTCCTTTGTAATGCCCTGCAACTCTGTCCTTGTTAAGTATATTGACATCTTGTTAGTGACATAAGAGGCTCAAGAAACCGGTAAACAAGACACCATTGCACTGTTGAAAGACTTAGCTGAGAATGTACATAAAGTGTCCCAGAGCAAGTGGCAATATTTTCAAAGAGAAGTTCTGTACTTAAGACACCATATTGAGAAGAGAGAAAGGAGGATGCAGCAAGAATGGATCTCTGCCATTTTAAAAATTAGTCTACCAACAACACAAAGAGGATGTTTTCTGGCATTAGTGTGCTACTGTTGACAGTGTATACTAAGATTTTCCCTAATGGCAAAGCCTTTGAAGAGGATGTGTCTGATAACATAGGACAACAACTGTTTGACTGCATTCCTAGAGCTGGGATAAAATCTGGGTGATGCCCTAGCAATGAGAATGCCCAGTTATAACAAATTCTTTATGCTCTTTTGCAGTGAGAGGGAGGGCTGTTCTCTCTCAGTGCCTAAACATATGCATGGGGATGTATGAAGACTGTGGCATCCTTTACTGCTTCCATTGATCTAGTGGCCAAAGGACTACCTAGTTGCCTTAAAGCTGTAGTGGCAGTAGGCATCAACATTGATCTATGTGAGAGCATTGTCAAGGGACACCCTCTTACTATCATTGGGTCCCACTCTGTGGAAATATTGCAGATATGTACACACACTTAGCACCTCACAAAAACCATAATAATTATTATGAGTAGACTATACTTGCAGCAGAGAACATCACCGATAAGAGGGTTGCTTTGCTGAATCCTGCTACTTTGTTACAGCTGCCTGAAGATGAAAATGTTGATGGGGACATGACTGTCTTGATATTTCAGAACCATGCACCAAGTAAAGACCAGATATTTGAGATGAGCCCCTGGTGGAGTTTGACTATATATTGTCTGCAGATGGCTCTTTCCTCAGGGACAATGGGGGAACTCTGTGACCTGCCTACACAGTTTGTACAGTTAAAGGAGTTGTAGAAACCTCTCGGCTTCAAGGGGTGACTTCGGCACAAGTGGCTAGACTGATTGCTCTTACTAGAGTTTTCTGTGTTTTAGAACAACTGAGAGTGACTATTTTTACTCATAATCAATACAACCTTGATGTGGTTAATGACTTTGGACATTAATGGTCACAAAGGGGATTTATGACTTCATCAGGATTCCCCATTCATAATGAGAAATATGCCAAGAGATTGTTGAAGGCATTGCAGGTGCCTACAGAAATTGCAGTTGTAAAGTGTTTGTCACACAGGAGTGGGGATGACTATGTAACAGTTGTCAAGCGTTATGCTGACTAAGTCGCACAGTATTTTGGTCATTGGTCCCAAATATTCATTGGAGAATATGTGAATGAATCTGAAAATGAGACCAACTATATCCTTTTATTGTCAGAAGCTGATACTTGGGAAGAGCTTAAGAGACTGCAGGAAGACGTACCAGAGGCAAAACAGCAGAGCAGGGTGTGTCAAGAGGGGGGATGTCATTTGGGCGTCTGCAGAGGGAAGACGCGTTTTGCCAGACAGTCTGCTATTCTTGACGGCTAGGCATTTCCTTGGACCTGCACACAGTGGAGGAGAAGCTATGGTCAGGTTCATTTGGCAGAATTGATTTAACTGTCAATTCTGATTGATGACTGAAGGCTTATGTCACAGATGTATTGTGTGTCAGCAGATGAATGTAGGGTAGACAACCCCAGTGACATGGAGTCATATAGGGAGGACCATTCAACAGAATGTAGTTGAATTTTTATCGAGAATGATGTCTGTATACAACGGGCTGAGATATGCGCTGGTGATTGTGTGCAGTTTGTTGCATTGGGTGGAAGCTTAACTGACCAGGAGAAATGGTAGCTAAGTTGTTGTTGTGAGAACAGATCCCCAGGTTAATTTTCCTGATTTCATTGGAGTCAAAACGAGGAACTCATTTCAATAACCAGATCCTAAGAATATTTTGCTCAGCATTACAAGTGGAACAGAAACTGCACTGTAGCTATCAGCCTAAGGCTTTTGGAATTGTGGAAGAGGAGAGCTGCACGCTGAAGTCGTGGCTAGCCGAAGTGCGTGCATTGACATGACATTGACAAGTGGCTGGATGCTTTGCTTACAGTGTTGATGAGCCTTTGAAGCATCCTTGAGTGGGGACAGGCTGTCTCCCCATGAGTTCATCATGGTCTAGCAATGAGGCTGCCGGATCTGGGTGCGAGGGGTAGGTGACAGAGGAGTCTACACGGGCGCAAACAACCACATGTTGGATGATAGAACCCGCTGTACAACCCGCCAGATACTGTTGGAGTCTGCATACTGATCCTATTAGGTGGATGCAGCTCAACACAGGTACTATACATGGAACACTTTTCCTGTTAGAGAATCCATCGTCATATCTAACATTAGTGATTTAGTTAGATCACACTTACGTAGACAGATGAAACCTTAGATAAATTCTTTATTTTAGGTCCTGAAGAATCGCCAGTCACTGCACATACGCGAGAAACATGTCGACCAATCATAAGCACTAACTGTACCGAGACTCGTAATTGGGAGCATAATTTCCCAGCGAGTACCGGTTAGTATTACATTTGTAATTAGAGCAGGGGACCCCCAGAATAAACTTGATCCTGGTACTCCTAGCTTTATTTTAACCCACACCTACATGTTTATTTTTATTTATTTATTGCACTTGTAAAGCGTGCTATCTCCTCGAGTGGCATCCTGGCGCTGGCAGCATCAAAAGCGAAAGGGAAGGGCGGCTGAAGGCAGGCTGATAGTTAAGGAGAGCGTGGGAAAAGCCAAGTTTTTAGCTGCCTTCTGAATGCAAGAAGGCAGTTAATCAGCCTAAGTTCAGTGGGCAGAGAATTCCAGAGCTTGGCCGCAGCCACACTGAATGATCTGCCTCCTGCTCTAGGGGCCAGATGTAGGTAGCCCAATACCGGTCGGTAACGGCCGAAAATCGGTATTTTCGGCCGTTACCGACCGGTATCGAGCTTTCGGGATGTAGGAGACCAAAAATAGCCCGAACCGGTAAATTTACCGAATCGGAAAAGTTACAGAATCGGTAAAATACCGAATCGGAAAAGTTACCGAATCGGTAATTTTACCGAATCGCAACGGTTTTCGATTCGGAAAATTTACCGATTTGGTAAATTTACCGATTCGGTAAAATACCGAATCGGTAAATAAGAATTGGTAAAAATGGAAATTGAGATGTAGGGAAGCTCTTAAATACCGAATTTGCTTCAAATTCGGTATTTAAGAGTCGGTATTTACCATGGATTGGAATCAGGTGGTAACCAGGTGCAACCTATAAAAAAGGACCCAAAATGCAATTCTGTTTGCACAATGGTGGCATTTTATGTCATTGCAAGACGGCTACGGCTACAGGAGGAAGGAGAGAGGGAATGGCAGAGAGAGGAGCAGGTCTACAGGCAGAGGGTCACCTTGTTCATGCTCACAGAGGCAGAGATACTGCAGAGGTACAGGTTGGCCCCAGACACCATCTTGGAGCTCATCAGGGACCTCCAACCACTGTTGCAGCACACTACCCCAAGGGCACATGCAATTCCACCCCATGTGCAGGTGCTGTGCAGCCTCCACCTGCTTGCGTCTGGGAGCTACCAGAGCGTGGTTGCTGTGGTCGGTGGGGTGACACAGAGCAGCCTGTCAAGGTTTTTCCACAAATTCCTTGACGCCATGTTACACAGGATTGAGCATTACATTTATTTTCCTGCTACCCATGCAGAACTGGTGCAAACAAAATCAGACTTTTACTAGATGGCTCGATTTCCAAATATTATTGGCTGCATAGATGGCACACACATTCCCATTTGTCCCCCTGCTGACACAGAATATATCTACAGGAATAGGAAGTCAACCCACACCATCAATGTGCAGGTGATTTGCAATGCAAAGTGCACCATCACTGACATTGTGGCAAAATTCCCTGGGAGTACCCACGACTCCTATATTTTTCAAAACAGCGGCATCTATGCACGGCTGACTACAGGGGAATTTGGTGAAGGATACCTCCTAGGTAAGACACAGTGTCTGACCCCCATAATACCTATTGAAGTAAGAAATAAATGTATGCATGGGACTAATGTATTGCCTTTTCCTTTTAGGAGACAGTGCATATGCCCTCTGCTCTTTTATACTCACCCCCTACCTCAACCCCTCAACACCCAGCCAAAGGAGATATAACCGGGCCCACAAAAGCACACAGAATGTTGTTAAAAGGACCTTTGGTATCTGGAAAAGCAGATTCAGATGCTTGTACAAGAGTGGAGGTGCAAGGCAGTATACCCCCATCACCTGCTGTAAGATAATTGCTGCCTGTGCCATGTTGCACAACCTTGCTGTTAAGAATGGTACTGAGGTGGAGTTGTCTGACTACGAGGATCATGACGACGACATTGCTGTGCCTGACACACCACCTGCTGGAGTGACAACACCAAGTGATGGCAGATACAGACGTGAGGAGATTACACGCAACTATTTCTGAGTAAGTAATGAGACACAGACAAGTTGTGAATGAGAAGAACGTCATTTAATGTTGCCACAACGTTCATGCACTGAAGTGCAACAAATTAAAGAAAAGAAATGTGGGGACTACATGTCCTGGGTTACATGACCCACACTGGCAAAGTCATTTGCGCCCGCGCTTCCCAGAGCCACTGGGATGTTGCTCACTGCTTCCCTCATGGCCTGCAGGCTCAGCTGGGCGCCTGCTGCTCCTACGTGGCTGAACCACAGTGCTTGCCAAGCTGCTGCGGCTACTGCTGTCATCTCCCTCAGCCACACCCAGGGCAGGATCCAGTGCAGTGTTTGATATTATCATTGCCTCGAGGGCACTGGTGATCCTGGCCATGCCCCTGGTGACCTCTGCCGTGTTCTGAGTGAGGCTTTCCTGCATGTTAATGCCTCTACGGCATAGCTGTGATGTGGCAGTGGCCAGACGGTTCATGGCCCTATTGTTTACACGGGCGTCCCTGCGCCTTGTGTGCTCCAGGCTGTCCAGTTTAGAGCACAGCTGGGTTATTGAAGTGCTCATTTGCTGCATTCCTGCAGCTAGGTCAGCATTGGTTTTGGATATCTCCCTGTTGCTTTCTACCATGTCTTTGATGCCCTTCCCCATTTCTCCAATTTGTTGGTTTAGGACACGAAATTGGCGGTGGCAGGCCTGTATTGCTTTCCCCTGCATGGGTTGGATACGCACCATGCTCCCCTCCAGCCCACGGAACACAGTGCCATCTCCAGGAACACCTGCACTGCTGGGCCTGCGTTGCCGTCTGCACGAGGTGAAAGACTGTGTGTTGGGCTGCAGTACAGCAGGACTCTCAGGTGCAGTGGCTTGGGCCTGTACGTCTGCTGCCTCCATCACTGGCAGCAGGGCCACGACTCGCCTCCTGGCTGGTGAGGTTGCAGGTGCAGGCTGTAACAGTGATGGGGAGGTCTCAGGAGAGAAAAGCAATGGAGGGGATTGTTAGAGGTGTGGGGAGTGGGGAAACTCGGGTGTCTGTACTGTCTCCTCTTCCTGGGAGATTGCAGTTGTGTGTTCTTCCTCCTGCGAGGCATGGACATGGCTTGGCCCTGCCTCGTCACTCTCCTCCCTCGCTGGTGCAGTCCCTGCTGTTGCTGAAGCTTGACTGGCTGATGTTGCCCCTAGGTATAAATAAGCGTATGTCAACTGAGTGCTACTGTGTCACAGTCACTAAAATAAATGCTTTACACATTTTACTGTCATTATTCAGCATTACTTTCACTGCCTTGCTGATGTCTGTGCAGTTACACATGGTCTTATATTAGCTGACTACATTTCCCATAATGCATTGCTCCTGTATAGTGCTAGCAGTACTGGACTGGGGTTGGCCTGTACACAAAGGGTTATGGGAAGCTGGTTGGTATGGGGTGTCATGCTGCGCATGTGTCTTACCTTTTCCTTTGGCTCTGGCTGAGCTGTCCATATCTCCCAGTCCCACAACACTGTCTGGCTCTATGGTTGACGCCACCAACTCCTCCAGGTCAGTCAGGGGGGGGCGCTGGGTTCCTGCCTCCACCGGTGACACCAGCCTGCTTATGTAGCTCTGCCATCTTTTTCTTGGTGAGGCTCCTGATGTCGTAGAAGCGTTTCTTGAGGTCATCAATGCTCCTGCTTGTCACTCCCACAGCATTGACCCTTTCTCCTATATCAAGCCACAGCTTGCGTTTTGCTGACTCTGCTACAGTGAGGGAGTGCCTGCCAAACAGTTGTTTGTGGGCTCTCACCACCTCCTCCACTAGTACTTGCAGCTCCATGCTGCTAAACTTTACTTTCCTTTTCCTCTCTGCGTTCTGACTCTCACTGCTGCTAGCCATTTTCAATGAGGTAAAGTCACAAAAATCACTCCCTGCTGCTCTGTGTCTCTGCTCTGACTGCCTCTCCAGAACCTTCTAATCAGTTGCAGCTGCCTGGGTAGCCACTTCCTGGTAGGGAGGGGGAGGGTGGTAGCACCTGATTGGCTGTTTTCATTGGTTTCACTTTTGCTTGCTTCCCGATTCGGAATTTACCGAATCGGTATTTACCGATTCGGTATTTACCGATTCGGTATTTCCAATGCATTCCTATGGGCCTTTAGGCCCATAGGGATGAATGGGAAATACCGATTCGGTAAATACCGAATCGGTAATTCCAAAAGTCCGATACCGAGTTTTACCGAATCGGTAAAAAATACCAATTTTTTACCTACATCTCTTTTACCGATTTTTGAATACCGAATCGGTAAAATTCGGTATTTAAGAATCGGTAAAATCTGATTACCTACAACTGGCCCTAGATCTTTTAAACCTGGGTACAGCCACCACCCTGGCCAAGGAGGAACGCAAGTTACGGGCCGGTACATACCATGAGAACATCCTCTGGAGACAGGCCGGGCCCAGCCCATGAAGGGCTTTGAAGGTCAGACACAGGGACTTAAAGGTCACCCTCTCCCTCACTGGGAGCCAGTGTAACTGAGCCAAGGCCATAGCAGAAGAGGATCTCGAAGACCAACCTAAGGCCAGTTTGGCTGCTGCAGACTGGAGTCTCTGAAGCCTATCCATATCCTCGGGGACTCCAGCAGTAAGGCGTTGCAGTAATCTAACCTGCTTAGCACGGTGCAACGTACCACCTCTATCCATGCGGTAGGCAGTAACAGAGGCAAGATTTTTCTCAAGAGGCGGATAATGGTCATACAGCTGGCTACCACCTTAGAGACCTGCGCCTCCAAGGAGAGATCACTGTTGAACATGACACCCAGGTTCCGAACTACCTTCACCGGCTGGACCAATGAGGAGAAGTTCTTCGGCCAGAAGTTACCAGGTAATGAGGAACTTATCCTAGGCTGGGGGCAGTAGAGTACCTCGGACTTCCCTGAGTTAAATTGCAGCGAGTTGGCATCCAGCCATTCTGCAGTAGCTCGCATGCAGCTGTGAAATTCCTCAAAGGAAGTAGAATCATTCCCCTCCAAGGACAGAATCAGCTGCGTGTCATCAGCGTAGTTGACAATTTCGATCTTAAAATGTTTGATGACCGCTATTAAGGGCTTCATATAGATGTTGAAGAGAACTGGGCTAACTGCCGAGCCCTGTGGAACGCCGTGCAAGACGGTAGAGAAGGCAGATTGAAAGGGAGGAAGGGACACAGCTTGTTCCCTGCCTTGAAGGAAGGACTCAAACCACCGAAGGGCACTCCCCACAACTCCAACATCTCTCAGCCTGTCCAGCAGAATGTCATGGTTCACCGTGTCGAAGGCGGCAGACAGGTCAAGCAGGATCAAGACCCCTGCCTGTCCCCTGTCTACCCGCCAACGAAGCTCATCCAGTACGGTCACAAGGGCCGTCTCGTGCCATCAGCTGGACGAAAGCCAAATTGAACGTCGTCCAAGAGCTTATGCTGTTCGAGATATTTGGAGAGGGTTCCTGCCACCACCCGCTCTACAATTTTAGCTGGATAGGGGAGGAGCGAAATAGGCCTGAAGTTCTTAAGACAGTCCGGGTCAAGGGAGGGCTTTTTCAATAAAGGGGTCACCATCGCTTGTTTCCATTGAGGTGGAACCCTACCCGTAGCAAGAGACTGGTTGCATACCCGCCTAAGCGTAGGGAAGAGCTCAGGCTCATACTCCTGCCAGATTTTTAATGGGAGCAGGTCCAGCGGAGACCCAGATGTTAGACCAAAAGCCACTTCCTTGAACTCCTCCGCTGACAGCTGTGCAAATTCTGCGAGGGGCTCAGCTCCTCCCAATGCAGACAGAGCACCGGGAGCCAACAGGCTACTACAGTCAGTTATTACCAGTGGTGGTTGTTGCTTCACCTCCAGATCATCAATGATCAGTTTAATTTTGTCCTGAAAGAACCTAGCTAGGTTCTCGCAGAGCTCCTGCGAAGGGGGGAAATCGTTCTTGATACACTCTGGACTGGTAAGATTATTCAAGATGTTAAAGATGCTGCGAGAACTATTTGGGGCATCAAGAATCACCCTCGAGAAGTGTTCCACCTTGGCTCTGTGAATCTCCTTCTTGTATTCCCCTCGCTTGATTTTCCAATTCAGCTTATCCCTATCCAAGTACGCATACCTCCACTTTCTCTCCGCTTGTTTGCATTCCAGCCGCAATTTTTTTAGGCTGTCAGTAAACCAGGGTGCAGAGGGTCTGCCCCTGCTCAAATGATGTTTAAAGGGAGCAGAGGTATCCAACACTGCAGTGATCTTCGCGCAGAGGGCAGTGTCATGTCTACGCTATTCTGGCCCCACACCCGCACCTCACCTGACGGCAGTTGGATAGAAGATCTCCGCCAAAGAGCCCCTCTTTGAGGTGTCGCCCGTTGGGTATTGTACCGCTGACCCAACGAGGAGCAGCCCAGATGATGAAGCATGAAACCTGAAACGGTGTGTGAGGGCATTACATCCAACAAAATGGATGCCCAATTGTAGGACTCCACGAGACCCTACAACATCCTACATACTTCAGTGACACATACATTCCTGTAGCTTGAGGAAAAGCCCGGCCTTCTTTGTTCCCACTCATACTTTAGGGCACTTGCTGTGGCTGGACCTACCACTCATTAGGAGTGGATATCGCCCTTATCAGAAAGACCTCTACCTCTTGTTATAAACTAGCAATGAGGCTGCCTGAAGGGCCTGCAAATGCAGTAGTAAACGTTACAGATGACTGGAATCTCGATTATTACAAAGGACTGACTGATGTGGTACATTTTGTGTCTCACCAGGTTGGAGCTGCCACCACTCTCCCACACCAGGAGCAGTGCCATCACCTCAGTCTTGGAAACTGGGACTTTAGTGAAGATCACATGTCTGGAAAAAGTGATTTGAGCCTCATTAGCATGGCCCTTTCCAAGTCATTCTCATAATGAACACTGCCATTAAAGTGGCGGTTTCCTCAATTGGGTGCATGCAGCACATACCCGAAGAGTGGATTGTCCTACTTAATGATATGACAGTACCTCTCCCCTGAAACACAAACAACATCTGAGGAGCACCGGGGGGAAAGGGGGATACAGAAAATCAGTGAAAATACAAAAGTTTGGTGGGAACCCAAGAATCTGCAACACACCCTTGTCTCGAGGAGGGGACTCTTGATGTATTGGTGTCTGGAGACGGGCAGAAAGGGGTTCCTTGCCTGTGGCGCAAGTGGAAGCCGACTTTGATCCTGGCGATAGGCCTGGTGGTGTAACTAACCAAATCAGAGCTGGAAACGGTTGGCCAAGAAGACAGGAAAGAGGTAGACCGAGTCTGTCTGTGCAATGTATACCACATACTGTTCCGAAGAAACGAAAGCATGTGATGCAAGCAGTAATGAGGACTAGCAAACTGCCTTCAGAAGTTCAAAGAGAGCTAGAGTGCATTGCCAAAGGATATTGGCCCCTGCGTGGACAAACTTTGTGACAGATGACAGCAACAGGGGATTTTGTAATCTGGGCAGTGATAATGAAGCATCAGCTGCACCTCTGTAAACCTGAGTTTGTTACAGAATGGCATTTTGAACTTCTAATACCATCAAATAAACTGACTTGAGTTGCCTCTGGCATGGTTTTTTAACTGAGCTTTGACCTTTATTTCAGTTAAGAGACAATTTAACGAACTTTTTGTTTAAAAGAATTTAAAAGATTTCTTAGGCTAGAGGCTGCGGAAGGAGTGTAAGGGTGTCAGTTTAGAAGACTACAGTAGGGTTAGGGAAGACTCATGAAGATGTTTTGCAAATAAATGAACCTGCTATATTTTTTAACTCAGTCGCTAAAGTAGAGGGGACCAGTTTGCTGCTATTTTCTACTCAACGGTCTGATTTTAGTGAAGTTATGGAAACAAATAACCACAATGGGTGTTGGCTTATATTAGTCTAGGTGTCAGTAATTATTGTTGTAGGGCTATTTTTTTTGCTTATAATACTATATTTGATTACCACTCCCACATCAACTAAACCTACATTTAAATCTACCCCTAGTGTTCCAGTTCCCACTGACAGTAACTTGTACACATTTGATTTTAAGCAATGCATGTAGATGTGTCAGGAGGAGAATTTTCCTCAAAATGCACATTTTATGTTGCTTTATGAAGACATTGATACAATGAAGGCTAAAGACTGCTATGTGTGTGTATGCAGTTGCCTGCCTAAGCAGCAGATTGAATAACTCATCAGCACATTTCTCTGACGTATGGTATTAATTGTAGCCTTTTACTTAGCTTTTTATATAGACATAGACATTTTCAGTTTTAATTTTTGAATTATAATTTAGTTCTTTCCGAAGTCCCTATGTTTAAACATTTGAACCCACATCCAAAAGCTAAAGAGATGGATACTGCTGAGAGTTTATTTAAGCCCATTGTGAGGCTAGATACTGCTTATGCCCATAGGCATAATTTGACTTGTTCTCTAACTGACGTTGAGAAGAGGGTTTTAGATTTGGTAGCGGACAGAAGAAGGATAATGGATGCAAGATGGAGAATGGGCCAAGACAAAAAGTACAAATATAAATGGGCTTAAGATGAATCAGAGCGTCAAGAGTCAGGGGTTATGCCTGCATTGACCTTAGATTGTAAACAAAAAGGAAAACTGTGTGTGCTTGGAAGGTAATCTGTAGTTCACACTAAATTGATGGGAAGGAGTGACTGTGAACACAACTTTGAATGCAGAGGATATTGGCCTCTATTTATGGGAGCACAGGGTCCTTTTGGTTCTTGGAGTTTACTATGTTTATGCGGAATACACATATTTTACAAAATCTAGAGGTTGGTATGGCACATGCAATTTGGCTATATTTTTCCCGAAGATATATCATGTAGATCATCTGAATGACCCAATGTGCGGGCCATATGCTAGGCCAAAATGGGGCAGTAGTGCTTCTGAGATATTGAGAGATAAATTTGGTGCAATGATTCTTTTTGTTTGAGTGGTTTTGAAAGATATCAAGATTAGAATATGTGTCCACTATTGTTTATAACTTAGCAACAAGCACTGCAAATGCATTACTAGCCATTAACTCTGAGATGATAGCCATAAGTTGGATGGTGGTGCAGAACCTCCTTTCATACAACATATTTCTCATGAATGAGGGCATCACCTGTAAGATGCTGAAAGTCCAACAATGCTGCATGTATATTCCTGACAAGAGGTAGGAGATAAAGAAGTACTTTAAGAACATTACAGATTCAAAGAGATTTGGAAAAACTGGAAGTTACAGGTGTTTGGGAAGCAATTGGAAATGTGTATGCTGCAGTAGGGAAGTGGTTTGGGAATTTAAGGAGCAGAATCCTAGGTTTCATTTTGAGACCTCTTATAGTCATTGTTATTTGTGTAATCTGTTTGTCACCTTCAGGGGACACGTGTATAAAAGTGAAAAGGGAAGAGCAACATGAATGGGGAGTAAAGAGAAGGAGAGTGAATGTAGAATTAGAGGAGAGTCAGTGTAGATTCTATGAGAAGATGAAGCATCTGGAAAACACATGGGGCCCTATTACACATAGGGTGCACTTTCCCGGTTTGCAGCCTGGCTCAAGTTAAAACAGGCGCACCATGCGCAAATAGGGAAAATGCGTCCTATAACATTGAATGTGCTGCCCCCAGGCAGTCGCATTCAAGTGAAATACGGAGTGGCTTTGAGGCAGCCAGTCTGTGTTTCACTGTGCAGGCAGCAGCAGGCATGCAAATTTAGGAGAGGAGAGAGATCACCTTGCAGGGGGGTGCATTGAGTGACTGCACCCATCTGCAAGGGGATGCCTGGGATGTTCATAGGACCACCTTTTCCCTCTCCAGAAGGCTGCTATTGGCACACACCAACAGTGTGCCACCCTATAGGTGGCGCACTGTCAGCGTGCCTCCTGACAGCTTCTTTGCCTCTGTGCCCGCATCTATAATACAGTGGGGGTGCAGAGGCAAAGTGATTCCCTCATTTGCATGTGGCCACACCCCTATGCAAATGAGGGAACACCCTCTGGTGACAGCGCTGGCAATATATGTGTGCTGGCACTACCTGTATTACAGAAAGGGCTGCACAAGTGTCTGCGGCCCTTTCTGTAATACCAAAGTGCCCCCAGGGGCATTTTCCATAATATGGCCCCACATGAAAAATGTTGAAAACTTCAAGATTATGAGCTGGTCTCATGAGCTTAGATTCATGTAATATTGTGATGGCTATCATAGCCATCAGAAGGGGAATTGGGGTAGTGTAATTTTAGCTCCACCCTTTATACGCAAAAATGTTATATTTATAGATATTCATGTACAACCCAGTGGAACAACTTAGGACCTTACGATCGTCCTCAGCCTACTTGTTGAAAGTCCCACGGACAAGAAAGGCCAGCTGGGGAGATAGATGTTTTACCATCGCTACTGCTAAACTGTGGAATACATTACCATTCCACATCAAAACGGCCCCTACGCTGCTCAAGTTCAGAAAGAGCCTTAAAACATGGTTGTTCTCTGCCTAATTCCCCACCTCATCTTAAGAAGTGAGTTCTGTAACGATAGCGCCGAGACACCCGTATGGGTATTTGCGCGCTTTAAAAATTGCACAAAATAAATAAATAAATAAATACAATGCTTATATTTGTGTAACTTAATTTCATTAAAGAGTGTAATATACTCCAATAGACTAATAGAATGTCATAATTGCAGCTATTAGAAATCTATATGTAGGCGATTGGAATGATTGATTAATGTAACTAAGTTTCCTTTACATATTATACGTTGACATGTATTCTACACATATTCGAATGTATTTGCATAATCATTGAACTAAGCTGCATTTATTTTTTAGTTAACTTAGCCTCAACTGAATGTATGTGCTTTAGCCTTGTTGGTATACTGTTTCTATCCTTTTGCAAGTGTTATAATGTTTCTTGCTAGCTAGAGAAAGCCTGCTTGGTCGTATTAGATAACTAACAGTGAGGCCCGCGGAAAGAGACCTGGCAGTAGACTCAGAGAAATAATGGCCAAAGGAGACCTTCTGTTTACCTCGTACCTGAATGATGGGAAGATCATAATTGAGCTTTGCAGTTCCAGTTTTGATTTGATGGGAACTCAAGGGAGTGTGCTGATGTCTTTCTCATTCAGCAATCTGGTTGGTTCCTGATTGTGTAGAGATAAGGATGATTTTTAAGCTACTGGTATTTGAATTGTTGTTTTCCAATAGTTATTGAAGCAGATTCTCCCTGACTCTAAAAGGGAACATACCTCTTGTTGCTTTTGATGTTGAACACTGTTCTTACTCTCTCGAACTTCTATTGGAGTTCAATTTCCCTGCTGACACATTCTATGCTTCCTGAATAAAAATCCCTTTAGCAAACCTGTTTTCTACCTATCTTTAGAATAGAAAATAGAAGTGTCTTTATGGAACACCTCATCATGACAATGTGCTTTAATATTTATTATGGATGTTACCATTCTGTATCTCATATTAGTACGGCTCAAATTAATAAGATGTTTTTATTTTGCAAGTCATATTGATGTATCTTGTGAACGTATTTCTATTCGGATTATATAATGGACTGATAAACACCCTGAAATAAACCCATTAAATCTAAATGTTTGTATCTTGGTCCACATTGTGAAGTCATATTAGCTTCACAAGCTAGAAATGTATTTCCTATGTTTGCTCCCTTACAGCACTTTAATTAAACTAACAAAGGTCCATAAGACCAATAGGGACAAATCTTTGATGATGTAATTGAGATTAAGGTGTAAGTACTATCGAGCCATCAACACCATCATTCATCCTCACTTTTTAAAACCACCCACATCGTAAGTGTCTGACCAATCAACCACATACAGGACCTCTCACATCTACTAACGCAGAGACCGTCAAGTTTTCCACTTAGTCTTCATTTAATGGTCAAACCAGATATTTGACAGGATTTACAATCAGACTCAAAGTTTAGACATCACCCTATCTTAACTGATTAGAAGTAGCTAGAAAAGGTAACTAAAATAAACATTCACACATGTCCCTCATCTTTTCAGCATCAGATAAGGAAGCCAGGGATGACAAGACATTCATGATTTTATCTTTAATCATAATGCTG
This sequence comes from Lissotriton helveticus, assembly GCF_964261635.1. NCBI lineage: Eukaryota > Metazoa > Chordata > Amphibia > Caudata > Salamandridae > Lissotriton > Lissotriton helveticus. Next base: position 1,209,656,288 of record NC_136057.1, read on the forward strand.
ATAGCCTTTTAATCACAGAAACAATATGTACAATGGACTTTAAAATCATCCTAATGAAGCTAGGTCCAGAGGTGAAATTTGAGCAAGAATAGAGTGACTGATAAGGAGACATGTGGTTGTTATTTTGCTGATGGCAATACAATTCTTGCGCTAGGCCCAGGGCCTTAATTGTGAAGTAACTTTTAATGTCTTTTTTAATGTTAAGTCAGGTATTTAGACGTAGCATCCTTGGCATAGTGTGCCCTAACTTTTTAGCCTACTGATCTCTTGTTTTGCTGGCTTCAGGATTAAGCGGTACAAAAGGGGGTGGTGATGGACGGAGCACCTGAACCAATCAAACACTCACACCCAGTCAAAAGATCTGGGTTTGATCCATCTCGGTTCTTTAGCCCACTCTGCCACCCCAGTTCAGACATGGCTATATGCAAATCAGTCTGACCCTGTGCCTCATGGGAACAGTCCAGCCCGAACTGCCAAGCCATGCCTTCCCTGGACCAGAAACAAGCTTCCAAGGACCGGTTTCTGGCATTCCAGCCGTCTTCAGCCCGGCTTGCTTGAATCCAGTGGCAAAGTGAGCAAGGGACTCACGTCTGAGCATACTCTGCCACACTTATGGCGGCCAAAGCGGTACAAAAGGGGATGGTGATGGACGGAGCACCTGAACCAATCAAACACTCAAAAGATCTGGGTTTGATCCATCACCGTTCTTAAGCCCACTCTGCCACCCCAGTTCAGACATGGCTATATGCAAATCAGTCTGACCCTGTGCCTCATGGGAACAGCCCTGGCACCACCAAATCAGAACTTTGCTGTAACCTAGGACATTCTGCATCTAGGAAGAGCTGTTTTTCTGTAGTAGAGACTTCCACTTTGCTATGTGCTCTGCTGTGTTAGCCTGCTGCCTTCTGATTGCTGTGCTGTAAGAGGGACTGCCGCGTTGCTACCTGCTATGATTTGTTGGCCTGCTACGTGCTGCTTCTTGATTGGGAGTGAGAGGGACTGGACCTGCTCTCTACATCCTTGAACCCAAGTTTTTTCAAGGGCTTGCCTCCTGTTTTCAGAAGACTCAAGGTCACAAAAAACTTTTTGCAACTCTGCTGGAGCTGTTGGGCTCTGCCATCTGTGAGTCCTACCCTTACCTGAGGTTCCCCCTCTAGTCCTAGGCCTCAGAAGTGGGTTCTGCAGCAGTTTTCATGCTACAACCGACACAGTGACACCTTTGCGCTGATTGGAACTGATGTAGTGCCATGCGATGCAGTGGCGATTTGGCGATGATGCAGTTCTTCACTGCAAGATTTAAGAACGACGCAGTGCCGATTCTTCAACACCGACAGTGAGGCTTGACATCCGCGCAGTGCTGAATCTTCCACACCGACTGTGAGGATCGACTCTGATGCATCAACTTGACATTGTGGATTGGAAATGATGCAGTGAAGCCTTCGACGCTTGCTCCGTACAAAGTTCTTTTTCAGCGGGCCCTGCGTGGGTTCTGTAGCCAGCCTACCCTCTATCGCAGTCGGCCCGAACTGTGGATTTGTACCAGTCCCTCACAACCTATAGTAACCTTTTGACTGCTGGTGTTTTCTAAGCACTGTTTTTCATTTAATCTTTAGAAATTCATATATCAAATTCTACTTATTGGATTTTTGCCATTGTGGTCTTGCTTTACTCAGATAAATATTCTTCTTTAATATTGTAAACTGGTATGGAGTCTTTTGTGGTATTGTTTTTACTGTGTTACTGTAATTAAAGTGTGCACAAATAATTTACACATAGCCTCTTAAGTTAATCCTGAATGCTCTGTGCCAAGCTACCAGAGGGTGAGCACAGGTTAATTTAAGTTGTGTATCGGACTTACCTTGACTAGGATTGTGGCTCCTGCTTGGACAGGGTGTATACTCTGCCAATCAGAAACCTCAATGTCTAACATTGGGAGATACATTATTCTACATAATAAGTGAAATATTGACATATAAGTTGTTCCTGCTCAGGCATGAGTAGGTAATCAAGTCCAGTTTTTAATACAATTGTGGAATGAGTAGTACTACAAAGCCTAGTGCTCACATCTGACCAGATATATTGATTAAATCCCCTACTGCTTTCACTACTAGATCTGTCTTAGATGGCCTGACAGCAGCAGGAACTGAGTATTGAGAATCCCCTTCCTTCATTTGTATGGTGGAACGAGGTCTTCCATGGACACTGAGGGGCATATTACCAACAACTAGCGATAATTATCGCTAAGTTGGCTTAGCGGGAATATTTCTATTGCCGCCCTTCACCTGTTTTTATCGCTGAGATACCTTGCTATTAGCAAGGTTTATCTCAGGAGCGATAAAAACAGGCGAAATGCGTGAATATCGCTGTCAATACAGCGATATTCAGGCATTACCGTGACAATGCTCTTAGCCATGTTATCCACCTCTCATTGGATAACATGGCTAAGAACGGGTCAGGGCAGGCGTTAGCTTTTGGAGATATTCGCGCTTAGCGCGAATATTTCCAAAACTACGCCTGTGTTGATCATAAGCAATAGCGATTGCAGCGACTGTTTTCAGTGGCTGACATTTTGGCACGCCCACTTTGCATGTCATTAGCGATAATTATCGCTGACATGCAAAGTGGGCCCCTAAATGCCCGCTATCGCCTACAAGCTGTCACTAACTGGTGTTAGCGACAGCTTGGTAATAGGGCGATACAATTATCGCCGCATTAGCGGGAAAAAGTCCCGCTAAAGCAGCGATAATGGCCCTTGGTAATAAGCCCCTGAGAGTTCAGGCTACATTTTCGGAAGACTGCTGTAAATTGGTATTGATGGTAGGCGGTCTTCACTCCAAGGTCGGTCAACAGCTGCATATATTTCCGGGAATTAGTGGGAGATGGGACAGATAGACTTCACTGGTTTACACCACCTGCCACCTAGAAAGGGGTTAGCCATCTCTGAGAGATGACGTCTCCTTCCTTCCAGGTGTGAGGTCTTAGAATGGGATGAGGGTAGCCGACAGGGAAAAGGGAAAGTGGCGCTGTGTCACCACAGCTACATCGTAATTAGCTACTAAAAGCTCGTAGTGATGACATTTTTTTAATGACAGTCATGGTCTGAATGCAGAACGTAGCTGTGATAAGAAAATAAAGAACATAATTTTATGTGGCGATACTAGACTCAGTCCTATTATAATAAATTGCTCCGGTAATAAAACAAGGGCGGTGCCAACTTCAAAATATATGTTAAAAATACTGTATTCGAAAAACATACAGTGGTTTCACAATCACATAATGACCTTTCCTGATTTGGAAGAAAACCGCGTGTGGAGACTTTAAATTTGGATATCAAAATACATTTTTAAAATAATGCAAACATAATACAGTTGTTTGCACTTGCGTCAATATGCATGATTTGTTATTTTATGCATGTGTGTGTACACATTAATTATATTAAAAAGGCGGTCTTACAAAACGCTTGTTTAGAAACTGACTAATTAAAAATCAGAAGGGAATGAACAAAGAGAACAGAGCATTACAGATTTGATTTAACTTATGTGTGCGTCACAAGTTAGAAATACATTTCAAAACAGGCTGGTTCCTGCACAGTGTGGTTGCTTGGATGCGCTTCATGGGGTAATTTTTTCTAGTTTTTTCTGTAAGTGTACAGTATTATGAATAATTTAATGGAGAGGTAACTTCTCTTCTCTCACATCAGACATCTGAAGATACGGCACATCTCTCCTAAAAGTGTATTCATGCATTAACTTTGTGAGTAACCATGGCTTCAGCATTTTGCATTGTAGCAATTTATTATTCTTTCCAGGCATGACACAGACAAAGACATTTGAATATTTCTCAGGAAGTTAAATAGGCATGAATCGTGTGCCTTATCTGTTCTGTAGCCCAGAAAATATATTCCCTGCAGTGGCTGAATTACCTCTGGTGCACGCTCACACTTTGTGTGTCCTCTGAAAGGCATTTCTTGTTAGTGTTCATGCAGCCCTCTGACTATTGCTGCCAATGGCTTTGAAAATGGACCAGTTTTCTGATCAAAAACCGCTTCTTAGACAAATAACAGAAATTGACGTACCAATAGATCGATTAAGATAGAGAGATTGACAGACAGAGAGACAAACAGAGAGAGAGAGAGAGAGAGAGCGAGAGATAGATAGACAGACAGACAGATAGATAGATAGATAGATAGATAGATAGATAGATAGATAGACAGATAGATAGATAGATAGATAGATAGATAGATAGATAGATAGATAGATAGATAGATAGATGATGGATAGATAGATAGATGGATAGATAGATAGATGGATGTTACAATTAGTGCCTGATTTAGCGTATGGTGGTTTTATCTCTGTCAGGTTGGCGGAGGACATTACATTTGTCACCATGACGGACAGACGATTGCCTTATTTAGGGTGATCTCTTTGCATTTACATAGTCAATACCACTTAAAGTTTGGTGCCCCACACAATGAAGTTTTCGTCCAGGGGGTAGGTAGTCTTTATTTTTTCTGTTCATGACAGGCAGAAATGAGGACAACAGAGTGCCTGCTCCAAACAGGGCGGACATTCTGATTCAAATACAATGACAGTCCCATCTCCGTTGAGGCAGTGAAGCTTTCCAGTGGGGGAGCCAGCAAGGGCACCATCACTTGAAATCTGCGTGACTCTTAATTGGCTGAATGGACCACAGGGTACTCCATCAATCACATTTTAACATTCACTGAACAAAACGGTCTGAAGCATGTATCTCTGAATGGGAGGGTGACGGGAGTTTCAGTTAATCCGAATTGCAGCCCTGCAGCCAATCAGACTGACCCCTTTATTGAGGTCAATCTTATTGGATGCATGCAGCCAATCACATTTTCTAAAGCACCATGCAGCTTTCTGGAAAAAATTGGGTGCTACTGTGAGCAATGCAAAAGAAATTGTCACTGGGTGTAGTTGTGGGCACAGTGTTACACACATTTCCTCAATACTGCAAACTATTAGCTAGTTGTAGTAACAGGTAGGTTGCTGATAGTGGGAACTGCTTTAGAACCTACTTTTTGAAACTTGCTTGACACCGTGGGAAGTGCTAATAGTTCAAGTTACAAAATGCCTAGTCACAGTGGGTCACAGTGTGACCTCTTTAAAGAATATTACTTAGGCAGATTATTATTTGCAACATCCTGCAAGTAACTACACATCCAAGAATGCTGACTTGCATAGGACAGCATGTCACCATACCAGCATTTGCATTCCCAAATACGAAACATGCTTTTCAAAGCAGTTCTTTTCCCTTAACTGAATGGAACAGGTGCTGCTTTAAAAAGAAAGTTTCCCATTTGGATAGCCGCCCACTGTCTTGGCCACCTGATACACTTCTGAAACAGTAAGCTCTCCAACAAAAACAGCTTCCATTTTGAAAATGAATTGCCACCTCCTTTGAGGTGTTCGTAACTTTTCAGTAATTTGCAACCAAAATTGTGGCCACAAACCATTGAGACATTGTAAGGGCGTGGAAGCCTCTCTCAGACAATAACCATAATACTTGTTGTGGTGAAATGTCACTAAATTAACCTGCACTTAACCTTCTGGCAGCTTGGTACAAAAACAGTCAAGCTTAACTTAGAGGCACTGTGTAAAGTATTTATGCAGCACACAAACATTAATAAATTGAAAACACAGCAGAAGAAAAATCCCAATTTAGAAAAAAAGAGAACATTTTAGCAAAAGAAATTATACCAGAACAGCCAAAATCCAAGCAGTAGAACCAAACATATTCAATTTTAAAAGTGTAAGTAGATATAGCATCTAAAAGTCCAAAGTGCTAGACAAGAGAAAGTCCCAAGTTCAGGCCAACTGTCATGGAGCATGAGTCAAATGCGCAGACCATATAAGTCCTAAAGAAAAAGTTAGCTTCTCATAGTCCTGTGCAAAGAGTGCCATTATAAGAGGAGGAGGCTATGAGTAGAAGCGAGACTGGTGTGAATAGTCATAGCTGTTGCTGTTGGATGAGCAGGCTTAGCGTCGCGGACAGTTACCTCTGTAGCACAAGTATCTGATTGGGTGTCACAGATGGCCGTTGCTGGAGCTTATTGTTGGCAGTCACCACAGCTGCCGTTGGCGTTGGGCGAAGTGCAGATCTCATGTTGCTGGTCATCGATGGTGATATTATCAACAGCAGCAGTTCTCATTGGAATTATACTTGAATTTCTGATAAAGCAAATGCACAATCACAAGAATTAAGCTGTGGTAGGATGTAGATTGAGAGAGCCAAACAAAGGAGTCTCATATATCCAGTTGTTTTCATTATCTTCAATATATATTTGTCAAACATACACATAAATATTGCACATAGTGTCCCATGTGGAACTGAACCAAACATTCACAAAAAAACAATGGTACAGTGATCTCAGTATACAGCTAAGACAAAAAGGAAGAAAGAGGTTTCCAAAATCAGCAAATGACATAAACAAGTATACATATGTGTATTAGTCAACCCTCAGATCAATCAGGGGGTTGAGTTATAAGGTTCATTTCATACTTTTAACAATGTTTCAACCCTCTACAGCAGTGGTTCCCAAACCTTTGACTCCTGAGGACCCCCATTGAGTCATCACTGGTAGCTGGGACCCCCAAGCAATGCGTCTGATTTAAATTTTAAACATTAAAACAGTACTTCATAAAACATAAAAACATGTGTGCACACAAAACAAATACTCTAATTACTAAGGAATTTAGCATTTTATATTGAAAGTATTTGCAAAAAACAAAAACATTTAATGGATAGGTTGATTCTGCATCTCTGTGACTAACTTTTAAATGGTTGGTTTTATTTCACAGTATGAGGCTCCTGCTCCTGACAGGGGAAGGCTTGAAACCCAAAGCAGCCCTGGCAAATGTTTTTACACTACTCCCCATACAGTGCACACCAAGTGCAGTGAGTGAGCCTGACCACTACAAAGGGGTCTTTGGGAGGCTCTAGCCCCAAGAACTATTAGGAAACAATGGTGCATTCTACAACACATTTATCATTATATTTTGAGTAGTACTAGCTTTTAAAGAAAAGTAAATGATGACCTTACTATGCACCAGGATACGAAAATTGGGGTTGTTGAATGATTCCCTTATTATCACCCTCAAACAGTACCTCTCATCTCTCCATAGCCCCTCTGTCACATGTATTTCATTATTTTTATTGCATCTCTCATACCATTGTAGGATGTCAGAGCACTTTACATCACACACATATAGAGACAATGAATCATACGTGTAAATCAATGTATTGAAAATGTTACATAAGCCGAAGGGGAATACAAGGTATAGGGTTCACATGTCATTCATACTGCTAGGCATTTTTAAAGAGTGCTTGATATGGAGATGCACAAACTCAGGTTTTGGAACATAACACAGTGGTTAGCATTAACTTTAAAAATAAAAATGTATTTACCCCAAATAAACCTTTTTAGCAGCATCAAGATAATGAAAGACTGGAGAAAAGTTACTAACTTGAACCATGCAGTTTGCAAGCAGCTCTTTGATGCCAGTTTATAGGTCACAGTGCTAGATTATGATTGTCACTTATTAACTGCACTGTAACAAAATAATCTCTGTGACAAAAGCAGTAACCCACCAACCTATGCACATAAAATACTGTTTTTTAAAATGTATAGTACACATTCTTTGCAGTAGGCATATGAACCCTCTGTGCTACATTAGATAAGTCAAAGCTGCCGCTGGACAACACTCTCATCTCTCTCCAGCAGGGAAATTAATCACTGGTGTTATCTTGATACTTTTATTGTTGCTCAAAAACTGCTAATTATACAAGGAACTTTGCAGTGCTTTTAAAACTGCTGCCTGAGGACCCCATAGAATATGTCATGGACCCCTGGGGGTCACGGACCACAGTTTGGGAAACACTGCTCTATAGAATATGGGGTCTCATCACGACCATGGAATGAAAGGGACACCTGAGAAGAAAAATAAATGAAGAGACTCCTTAGCCATTTTCGTGACCTGTGGAACTTTGCTGTCCCCCGTTGTTGTGCTGAGGTGCGGGAGGAGACGCTGCTGTAGCGCCCTGTGTGTTTTTGCCCTGGTGGACTCGTGGTCCCAGGGTACACCTTCCGCCTGAGAGGCCAAATTACAATCAGCTGTTGCTGCTGGGGGAGGCGCTGACATCGTGCTTAAAGTGCCTCCTTCCCCCACGCAGCGCTTGGCCCTTTTGCTGCCATTTTCGTGACCTGTGGACCTGTGAAACTTTGCTGTCCCCCGCTGTTGTGCTGAGGTGTGGGAGGAGACGCTGCTGTAGCACCCTGTGTGTTTTTGCCCTGGTGGGACAAAACACCAGGGTGCACTTTCCGCCTGAGAGGCCTAATTGCAATCAGCTGTTGCTGCTGGGGGAGGCACTGACATTGCGCTTAAAGCGCCGCCTTCCCCCACGCAGCGCAGGGCCCTTTTGCTGCCATTTTCATGACCTGTGGACCTGTGGAACTTTGCTGTCCCCCGCTGTTGTGCTGAGGTGCGGGAGGAGACGCTGCTGTAGCGCCCTGTGTGTTTTTGCCCTGGTGGGACTCGTGGTCCGAGGGTGCACCTTCCGCCAAAGAGGCCAAATTGCAATCAGCTGTTGCTGCTGGGGGAGGCGCTGACATCGCACTTAAAGCGCCGCCTTCCCCCACGCAGCGCGGGGCCCTTTTGCTGCCATTTTCGTGACCTGTGGACCTGTGGAACTTTGCTGTTCCACGCTGTTGTGCTGAGGTGCGGGAGGAGACGCTGCTGTAGCGCCCTGTGCGTTTTTGCCCTGGTGGGACGCATGGTCCTAGGGTGCACCTTCCGCCTGGGAGGCCAAATTACAATCAGCTGTTGCTGCTGGGAGGCGCTGACATCGCGCTTAAAGCACAGCCTTCCACCACGCAACGCGGGACGCGGGCGGGCGACGCCGGGCGAAGTCCGGAACAAGGGTGGGAACGTCTAAGGCCGTCGTAGGCCGGAGGAGGTCGTGTTGGGTCACCCCCCTTTCGTCAATAACTGCTTGAGGACACCAAGACTTTGGTTAGTGACTGTTAAATATTTCTACATCTTTGTGTGGTCTTCATGGCGACGAAATGGAAAATTGGGTAGAGAGTGGGGGGGAGTAGTAGGAACCTTGGACGCCTTCTTAAACAGAGCCGAATCCGTTCTACAGCATGAAATAATCATAACAGAGAAAAGATTATCCCTAGGCATACCTACAGGGCATAAAAGGTCATCTCTAGGGGCTATTAACAAAATAAAATCCCCAGTAGCAGCCTTGAACCCTCTAGTCCATACTAGTATAGAGGGCCAGGAGTTAGGGACGGGTAGTGCTGATATTCTTGACCCAAACGATATAATTGATATAGCGGATGTTACTAACTTAGTCGCTCATAGTGACCAGATCCCTGTCCCGATAGCAAATCCTTCAAACATGCCCAACATAGTCTTATTGAGCCCAACAGTAACTACTCTGAATACTTCACACCTATCAAATACACCCAGTACTCCCTTGATATCTCCCCCTGAGGAGGATAACCCTGTAGTTAGCCCTGCTTTGTCTTCAAGGCAACGTAAACATAGAACAGCTCCGGGGGCCAAGGGTCAAGATAACTTAATAACGCTAGGAAAACTGGGGGGACTTCACAAAAGAATACATCAAACTCTGAGACGGGGAAAAGGATAGTGCAAAGAAAATCAATAAGTACACAAACTGAGTATGATAATACATCTCATACTTCCTGGCTAGAAGAAATAATTGGAAAGTTAGAAAACAAGTTAAATCATACTCTGGAAACTGTGATTAATGAAAGAATGGGAGAAATAGAAGATCGTTTGACAGTAAACCTTTCCCAGTTTGGTTGTAAGATAGAGCACCTATGTAAAAAAATAGGGAATGTTGGAGGGAACAACGTCCCCATTTCCCCCATTTCATGTGTGAGTGGGGATAATGCTCCGCCTCAAAGTAAGTCAAAAGGGGATGTTGGTAGACTCTCAGCCAAAAATACAAGGGAAAGGATCGATGCTGGACAGGGTGTTGAAAATCTATAGAGGGAAGGAAACAGGGCATGCATGTTATTGAGGGGAGTAGTGCTAGAAGCTCACAATTACAACCAGCCCTGGAATGTTTGAATATAAATACTGATAGGATAGCAGTACATAGTCCGAAAGGAACTGATTTAATTCCCAATACTGTAGTCCTGCAGCTACCACCAGCATGTTCACCATATGTGGTAGTTCTAACTGGTGTTCCGACCCTAAAAAGAGAACAAAAGGAAACTTGGCAAACATCTACGTAATAAAACAGTGGATTGGCTTGCAAAATTTAAACGGTTTCATCCAGCAAACACTGCCGATATATTGATGGTTCGTAGAGTTGGGTTGTTGGGCGAATCATCAAGGAATATCAGGGGAGATTGTGTGGTGGTTAATTTTAGGTATCCACAACAAGCTAGGAGGATACTAGGAGTCAGGGAAGAAATGTACGTTCAAAGCACGTCCATCAGTACCCTTCCACTGGGCTATTTTTACAAACCAGACTATGGTAGTAATTTAAGTTAGCTGGCTTCCCATGTCCCACTAGCAAATAGATTTGATGGTCTATCGTTGCTGGATGAGCTAGATTGACTGAATAGTTTATGCACCCTTGTAAATCCCATTGCTGATCATTGTAAGGGAATTCAATGCTGCGAAAATGCACAGATGTTATCTATTGAACAAGGCATAAAAGAATCATGCAGAGGGGTTGGTCTAGGGGCCATATCGTCAACACATGTATATAGCCCAGAGTCGCAAGTGGGATCTAGGGTAGTTATGAATCCCCAAATGAATGGAATAAGTGTAAATTTGGAAGTAAAGCTCACATCCTGGAATATAGCAGGGCTCAACAAGAACCTCCAGGATATGATTTGGAGTGATTACATAGACCAAAGCGACATAATCCTCTTACAGGAGACTTGGTTATTTGAAATTCCCCACAGATCGGGTTATAAAACATTCTGTGTGAATGCCATTCCCTCTGTAAGTGGGAGACCGTCTGGGGGCTTGGTGATATGGATAAGGATTACCCTAGAAATTGATATTATTCCCTCCATATTCAGTCTCAGGACTTGCTGGGCGTAAAAATAGTCACAAGAGACAATAAGGTTCTATATTTAATTAATGTGTATAATAGACCTAATGCACTTAACAAAGAATCGCAGATAATAGAACAACTTGATTCCTTTCTTGATACAATAGGGCCCAGGTCTCAAATAATTGTTGGTGGAGACTTTAATTGTAAGTTCAAGCCAATACTGGGCTTTGATAATATATTTGCAGAGCAAGATATGGCAAACAATATAGACAGCAGTGGGCAGGTAAGGTGTACTGTCTCGGCAGTAAGGGTGGGCGTAGTTCGCGAAGTAGCGCTACGCGAAGCTACGCGAAGTGCACTTCGCACTACGCGAACTTCACGTAGCACTATGCGAGCTGCGTAGTAGCATGTTCGCACTGTGCAAGATGCGTTTTCAATGATTGCACAGTGCGGACAAGCATCCGGCACTGTGCAAGCATTGAAAACGGCATCTTGCACAGTGCGAGCTGTAGTTTTCTGCTGCTCGAGTAGATTATTACTCGAGCGGCAGCTTTCTCAACGCGAACAGGTAGTTTCTCATTGAGAGCGGTCGCGAGCATGCGCAACCACTCACAATGAGAAACCTGACCTCCTCGCGTTGAGAATCTCGCCGGGATGTCATTTTGCTTGCTCGCGGTCGGGAACATGACGTTCAGGACCGCGAAAAAGCAAAAAATGAGCGCTGCACTACGCTACGCTGCACTATGCATGTTCGCACTGTGCTACGTGCCGCTCGCGTAGTGCGAAGTTGCAAAAACTTCGCAAACTCCGCGAGCTTAGCGTAGTGCTTCGCCCAGGGTTACTCGGCAGCACAAATTCTACAACTTACTGTAGGACATAAATTAAGGGAATGCAATGGGCGTCTACAGTCAGATCGACCCATGGCATCCACGTTTTGTAGAGGCAGCTCTCAGAGCCAAATAGATTTTCTATTGGTTTCAATTACTTTGTGGCATATTGCAGTTGATTTTAAAGTTGACCCCAGGACGGAGAGTGATTATTTCCCCTTACAATTAATTTTAGAGCCCCAGCTTTTCAAATCTATTAGAGTTGGGGAAGTAGGGAATGTTCAAAGTGCCTGTGATCTCGAAATAAATAACAATAGACGAGCATTAAAATGGCCTTATATCCTAGCTAAAGATGCGACAATGATAAGTATTTATAATACTTTCACTGATATTGTTACATCCTTTCAGGATCTCCCTATGGGGGAACGCTGTGTACTAGATATGCACTACAATCTGGTGGATGAACTGACCCCGCTTCTAAGTAACATCTATAAGGAAAAAAATGGAGGCAGGGATAACCAACTTGAGACAGGAAACCCTTGGTACAATAAAGAGTGCAGATCAGCTAAGACCACCCTAATCCAGGCAATTAAAAATAAGAATATACAGAAATAAGAGGTAGAAGGCGTATATATAATAGAACGCTCGCGGAAACTAAAAAAGCCTGGGACGATGAGATATGGTCTGACCTAATCACCGCAGCTAAGTCTAAAGACCAGGCTACCTTTTGGAGTCTAATATCCAAGGGAAATAAGACAGGAAGGACTGCCAAAGATCTCTTCCTAGATGAAAATACTTGGGTGGATCATTTCTCCAAGCTGTACTCGGATAACACTGGGGAATCACCCTTAATGGAAAGGGACATTGATATTGTACCAACGGTAGCTGATTTGCATTTTAGTCTAGAAGAGACTATCACAGCGATACAGGCCATTAAAACAGGGAAAGCTCCAGGAAACGATAAAATTCCAGGAGACCTACTAAAGCACGACATCGAAGTCTGGGGACCATATATACATTTTTTATGTAATTCAATAGTAGACGGTACACCAATCCCTGATATATGGAAGGGAGCAGAGATTGTGACACTTTTTAAAAAAGGTAATCGCTATGATCTGGCAAATTATCGGCCAATTAGTTTAATTGATCTTTTACAGAAAGTTTTTGCTAGACATATTTTAAATAGACTTTTAGAATGGATGGAAGATGTTCACATATTATCAAAGTACTAAGCGGGGTTTAGAATCAAAACAAGCACCACTGATCAAGTGTTTAGATTCACATGTATTTGCTGGAAATATATTACCCTAAGGAAGGGCAGCCTATATATTGCCTTTATAGATCTGAGGGCTTCTTTCGATTTAGTTCCTCGAACCCTACTTTGGGATTCGTTAAAAGATATTGGGGTTCCAGGAGAATTGCTTGTGCAACTGATTAGGCTCCACGTAGGGAACTATGAAAAAGTGAGATGGGGGCAAAGGGGGTAATTATCTAAGGCAATACCAGTGAGAAGGGGCGTACGACAAGGATTCGTGTTGGCACCCACACTCTTCTCGCTGTATGTAAATGATATCCCCAAATATTAAAAAAATTGCAAGCATGACTCTCCAAAACTTGGGGGTGAAGCTGTCACAGCATTATTATTTGCTGATGATACTATCTTAATTTCACAGACCCCCAAGGGATTACAATGTCTAGTGAACTCCTTTTATAATTCTTGCAAGATGAAAGGGCTAGAAATTAACTCAACCAAGACCAAATACATGTCTATAAACCCGCATAAATCTTTCAAGAAGAACCTAGTCTTAAATAATCAAAAACTGGAATATTTGGAAAGCTTCAACTACTTAGGAATCACTCTGGATAGTAAATTGTCTTGGAAGGGACATTTAGAAAAGAATAGGATAACGTTCCTGCAAAATGTGCTGCCAATAATGAAAAAACATGGAGACAGCCAATCTAAGGCTATTTCTCCTGCCCTGGAGGTTTTTAAATCCAAAGCCCAATCAGCAGTCCTTTATGGGGCTGAGATTTGGGGGCCATACTGTAAAAAGAATTTTGAACTGGAAGAAAATAATTTTATTCGGAAACTGTTAAAAATCCCGACCAGAACGCCCTTAATCTCAGTACTCTTGGACCTCAACATGCTATGTTAAGACCTTTATTATTTTGGGTTAGGATATGGACTACCCCAGAGCTGATTAACTACAGAGGAGGTCTGGTAGAGATCATGAAGATTGATGGATGCAAGAATATTCCCTGGCTAAAGCATGTAATATTCTGGACGAATAAATTAGGCCTTTCTTACTATTGAGAAGAACCTCTGAAGCTGACACACCCTTGCAAGAAACTTATAAAGTCTACTATATGGTCCTATATGAATAATAATATGTTGTTTAATTCCCCTGTGGGGTCATTAACCCTGAGGTTTCTATCCTTTAAAGATGTTGCTTCATTTGAACCTTTCTTGGATGAGATAGGCCCCCGTTAGCTAAATCCCTATTTTTACAATTCAGATATGGGGTTTTACAAACAAATGTAAATACATCTAGATGGGGGGGAGTAAAGGTAAATGGCTTGTGTCTTCTTTGTACACAGGAGGCTAAAGAAAATGACGCACGTATACTTTTCTTTTGCCCTTCATACAAATTAGCCAGGGAACGATAGATCAGATCTCTATGCAGGAACTTGGGTGTTAGGGTCTGCAGTGAAGCAGAACGTATATTGAGGACTGACACCTCACAAATTGTGGTCTTCTGTGTAAGTAGATTTTTATTCAATGTACACTTAAGAAGAAGACTGGATTAAAATTCTAGAGTTATAAATTCATATTATTTTGTTGAATCCTAAATACAGGAGCTACTGCATTTGCACTTTATCTACTGGTTGGTTCATTGTGATTACATTTTAACCATAAATTCACTTATTTAGATTTTGTATATGCTATGAATGTCTAGCTTTTAAATGTATTTTTAAGATTGTATTTATGATATTATTAGATAGGCTTTATGGCATATTTGCATCCGATCATTAAAAAATTGTGTATCAATTATCGTCCCCTTCCCTCTGTACCTGATCTCTTGGATTAATTGATATTGTATAAATTGTATTTTAAATGTATCTTTTATGGTTATGATTAGCCGAAATAAAGATTAATGAATAAATAAATGAATGACTCCTTAGTGAAAGAAAATAAACAAAATTGAGAAAAGCCAATGGTGCAGGTAAAGGTTAGGCAGTGTGCCTATCTGATGGACTTGAAGGAAACAAAAAATTGTGCAACTCAGCACAAGTGTTTACAAGATTAAAGGTACTTACATGGGGGATGTGTTGGAAACTGCATATATAAGAAGAAAAACAAATAGTAGGTGAGTGAATTACATCATAGATTAGTATTGAAGCACCACAATTAGCCTATGGTGGACCTCGCAGACTCAACAGCAGGTCATTGCAGGTGGTTGCAATAGAGTCAAGCTCACAAAAGCTATATGGTGCTGGTCTTTACCGGTGGCAGACTATTGGTGCAAACGGGCCCACTTGCAGTCGTGAAGTGCCTGAAACTTCAGGATTTCACCTTCTTTCATAAGAGGAGCTCACCTGATGTCAGTCAAGGGTCCAGGACATGGCGAGGCACCTCTTGGGGATCAGTTACTCACTACAGCAAATACCAGCAGGATCCGGACAGGCCCAGTTACAGATCCAGTTGCAGGTACAGTGCAGCAGGGCAGCTGGGCAGTTGCAGGCAGGTCTTTGGAGTTTGTTGTGTTCCAGTAGCTGAGACTGAAGGTCAGCCAACTGACCCTAGGAATCACTCAGGTAGCAGGTGCAGCTGGAATTTAATGGCCTTGGGGGGGGGTTGCTGGGGAAGGAAAATAAAAATACACTTACATGTCTGCCGCTGCCTCCTCCTCTCAGTCCTCTTCTTCGCTTTCTTCCAGGGCAGGAAGCAGGAAGCACCTCGCTCCCAGCCTCTTGATAGCCAATCACAATGCTGCACTGCAGCGTTGTGATTGGTCTGAGCACCGTGGATCAGTGCTCAGCCAAAGTGAGCAGAGAAGCAAACCCCTCTCTAGCTGAGCATTGACGTAAAAATAAAGTCATAACAATGATTGGCTATCCTTTTATGTTTACCTTTTTGTTCTCAGTGGGGCAACGCTCATCCACCTTAGCGGAGGAGCCGGCACTGTCAAGTAGCCCAGGATAAAGGAAGAAGTTAATTCTGCAAGCACACTAGTAGCCTTTATCATACAGGCCCTGGGTACATGTTGTACGATTTACTAGGGACTTACAAGAAAATGTGCCAATTAAGTGTAAGCCAACTTTACTATGTTTTAAGTAGAGATCACAAACACTTAACCACTAAATTATTAGTGGTAAAGTGCACAAAGTATTAATACCAACAAAGCGGGTACAGCAACAGAAGCAGAAATCTGGGGGAGACCCTGCAAAAAGGGCCAGGTCCAACACACATCTTATTGCAAATCATAAATAAGAGGAAACACCCCTTTAACTCCCTCTTCCTAACTACAGAAGGAGGTTTGTACACCACAAAATTGTATTTTTTGTTTACAAACCCTGCTATTTTGCAAACCCCAGGAATGGTGTTTTATGATTTGGCCCTTAATTTACTAAAGTACCAAGAGAATCTATCATTTTGTGGTGGAAGCCAACCTTGAAGGGGCTTGAAATGTGGCCTAGTTCAGTGGGAAGTTTGGTTATGTCTTTGGCTAGTTACCACCTTGAGTGTTTTGTGATTCGAAATAGACATCAAATGAATTACAAAAAGAGACCATGATCTTGTAATTCCTGAAATATTACTATCTTTTGTAGCTGCAATAAGAAATCTTACACGCTTAGGAAGAAAGAGTTGGTAGTTAAATATTTCATAAAATTAAGTTTAGTTTATTTAAAAGAGTTTCCCACAGAACATAGCGTATTGAAGTGTGTAAGATTGCAACCAGGTCTTTAGAATCTAAAATAATAAGTCCCTGATTCCTTTGATACTATTAAATCGCTTAGTGCCTCAACCAAAGTGACCACATGTGTGGTTTATTTTGTAACTAGAGTTACAGCATACAGCAGTGTTTATAACTCTTGCAGAAGTGAGGATGTTTTAGATAAAGAACAGTATGACATAAGAAATGTTAGAACTTTTACTTTTCTTTTTCACCTATTTAGTATTTATACATTGAGAAACTGATGGATGCTAGGCTGAAGCTTGCTCATTGGAATTGTCCAAAGACTGTATCTATGTCTATAAAACATTAACATATATTCAATTCAAAGAAGTCTTTATATCGATAAACATATCATAAAAGACTATACAAGTAAAAAAAAATCTGTACATATTCAAAAGAGAAAGATCATAACAGTGCATTATCAAGTGACAGGGCATCTCTCCCACAGAAATAAGTCTTCAAGTTAATCCATACAATAATTAATAAATTACTCATAAAACAGATAAAAAGCCTATACAATAAGTTAAAAATATATATTAAAAAAATCCTGAGATCAAGATAAACAATTGGCATCACAGAATTGATAATACACTACAATTGATAAAAACAGTTTTAATTCTGGCGTAGCTTTCTCCTCCGAATTGCCCACATCCAGTGTAAGAATTTTGCGACAGCAATTACAATACATTCTGAACAGTCAGTTTGGAGAATCCTTAATGCCTCTGCCCCAGTAGTGATACCCTTCAACAAACAGATGGGCTTCAGCCACTTGTGCCGGGGATGTTTGTACTCTGGGCAAATAAACAAGATATGGGCTAAACTTTCCGGCTGAGACAGACAAAATGGACAGGGTGTATTATTCTTTGCTTGCCATTTGCCGGTAAAGGAATTTACAGGAAGGGTATCCACCCTATATTGGTGGAACCGTTTTCTGTCATCGGCAAGTGTTATAATGTCCCAATAGCCCTCATATAAGGATTCTTGTTTAAGCTCAAGGAAGTTTCTTGTAAGTGATGGGTCAATACAAGTTCTAAAATTTCACAATGACACCATTAACCAATATAACTCCCTGAAAGATTTATGTGGCGGAAAAGAATTAACGGAAGGATTCTCCCACAATGAGCTCAAACCCATGGCGGTGTAAGCAGCCTTAACCTCTCTCAACCATAAGATTCTATTGGCCGTATCTGCGTCTCGGACTTCGAGGACTGCCTGCGCGTACTGGGAGAGTTCCGGTGTAACCCAGAGTCTCCTCCAGTGGGCCACAGGTCTAAAGCCTAAAGCGTGCCACATCCTCTAATCGTTGGCAACCCAGGTCATAGAAGAGGGGCAAAAGTGGCGTAGAAGGAGGAAGAACAACTAATCCCCTCACAGAGCTCGTAAGTTGCGCTAAATCTCCAAACCCCCATAATTCTGCCCCGTATAGTATGGATGTGCTTATTTTGGTGCTATACATTTTTAAAGCTTGGGTGATGGGTTTGGTGGCTGAGAGATGCAATTCCTTCGTTAGAGCACCTGCTAATTGGGCATGTTTGGTGGCCAGCTGATTGATGTGAGGTTTCCATTCTAACTTGCATCCCAATGTAATACCAAGGTAGGAAAAAATTTGGGTCTGTTCTAACTGTTCACCATTCATAACAACCCTCCCTCTCACAAGCTTTTGCTTGTGCATGACCATGAACTTAGTCTTGGCCACATTGATGATAAGACCGTAATCCTTGCAGAACTCTTCAAAGCGCCCAATAGCCTTCTGTAGACCTTGCTGCGTTTTTGATATTAACAGAGTGCCGTCTGCAAACATTAGCAGGGTTTCCATCCAATTTGGGAGCATCTGTAGGGTGGTTCTTAAAATACTGGATAACCCTGTTAATGTATAATGAAAACAGTGTTGGGGCCAGAACGCACCCTTGCCGAACCCCCCTATGGATTGGAAACCTGTCTGTAACTTTGCCTTGCTGTCCCCACCGGACTTGGGTAAAATTTGCTTCATGGAGTTTGAATAAAAAAGCCAGTACATCCAGTGGCATACCTTGTTCTAAAAAGACACTCCACATCTTGGAGCGCGGTACCAAGTAAAATGCCGACTTGAGGTCGACAAATGCCGCAAACAGAGTGCCACCTCTAAGGATTACCAACCGCCAGTACATTAAAACAAATTTTAAAACCTGATCTATAGTGCTCCTGTGTGAATGGAACCCAGCCTGGAGGGGGGACAGAATATCTTCCTCCTCAATCCAGGCTTGGATCATTGCCAACACGAGCCTTGCTATCACCTTCTGGATGCAGTCTATCAAACTTATAGGCCTGTAGTTGGCTGGATCCGAGCGATCTCCCTTCTTAAAAAACGGGATAATCCCGGCACCCTTCCAAGTATCTGGGATGGGGGAACCCTTTGCAATAGCATTTGCGAGGGACTGGATATAGGGTGCCCATACTCCCCTTTCACGTATAAACAAGTCAGCAGGGACACTGTCCAGCCCGGGTGCTCAACCCTTTGGGACCAAATTGAGTGTTCTCTCGACCTCATTTAAACAAAAATTTAAGGGAGTGATATCTAGGGGAATATTCAGGGTGTCAAAACACGGCACCCCTTCAAAAAATGGGCAGGCAAACTGAGTCGTGAAGTGCGAGACCCACAAATCTGGATGGAACATAGTTTTGCGGTTGGTCCCCAGCGCACCCCTTCCCCCATTTCACCAAATCCCAAAATACACCCATGTTCCTATCACTGCTAGCGTGATACAACTCATTCCAGTACTGTTCATCCCAAGCCCGCTTTGCTTCATATTGCACTTTCTTGTACATTGCCCTTGCATTTTGAATAAGGTCCCTCTCTTTAGATCTTATTGCCGTCGCCAAATGTTTGTAGGCAGTCCTGGTAGATTTATCATACCATGTTTCCTCCCTAACTTTAGGCCTATGTTTTGATTTATGTACCTCTTTAATAAAAAAGCCCTAAGCTTATTAAAAAGATTAGTGTGAATTGGAATAACTTTTGACATCATGTCCTGCTCAGTGGCACATTCCTGGAGCTCTTTAGTCACTTCTGCCGCCATCCCACTCATTACTGCTATATGGTCCTCTTTAAGGAGGCAGTCTGACCATTTTACCCTCCTGGTGTCGTTTGTAAGATACATATCAATTATGTCAGTACTAGGTTCTGACAATCTACTTCCAATCAACTCAGCCAATAGAATAAGCGGATTATGTCCTTAATAGAGGACCACTTCTCTTTATTAATAAGAATATAGTCTATGTGACTGCTACTTATCTCATTACTAAAAGTGGGCTCGCCCTGCTTATCTCACTTAGTTCTACCATTTGCTGCCCGAAGCACTTGTTCTAGACGTAGGACTTTAAGCTGTAATGCAGTTTCAGACCACTTTTTAATTGGAGGTATAGTCAATTGCAGAATATCCCAAGCAAGATCTTCCTCCAATGTAAGTTCAATATCATTGTTGTCTAGCGGTTCGAAGCAACAGTTAAAGTCTCCTGCTACCAGTCTAATTCCCTTACCATTATATAGATCAAGATATTAATCTAGCAATCTAATAGTCTCAGAGGCTTAACCCCCAGGCTTCCCCCTTGCATAGATATTTAAAATGTAGAGGTCCTTAGAATTAGGGCTTACAATTTTGATTATTAAAATGTCGCTGCTCTTGGAGTCCAGCTGGCTAACTTGGTAGCTGGCATCCTGTCTAACCCATATAGTCAGCCCCCCCATTGGTCTGCCCCTCATACTCGGAGTGGCTGGATTATAATAATTTAGGTAGCCTAGTCTATACTGAGGTTCCGTTTGCCAGGTTTCCGGAAATAATACAACATCATGTTTGTCTATGAATGTCAGCCAATCTAAGGACTTTACTTTGTTCTTCAGCCCTGCGATATTCCAGGAGACCAGGGATTGTACTGTAAGGCCAGGACTGGGGAGGCCACATAACTGGGATCCCCTATCTCTAGAAATAACATTAGGAGTCATTGGACCTAATACTAGGCTGACACCTGACCTCTGCATGAAAAGGGAGCTACTAGTCCCTATATGGCCTACCCTGTTGCCGATGCTGTTAATAACGCTGTCACATTCATATTGACTGGTGAGCAGTGGATCAGTAATCTCCACACTATGATTGGAACTTAGGCTTTCAACATCGCCATGCCCTTGTAACATGCCCACTCCTGGAGTCTTAAGGTCTTTTGAAGGGGGCAGTCAATCATTGGCATCTAATGTGCTAAGCGCATCAAATCGATTAGACACCACGATTGTACTATTAGTAATTTATGACCAGTTACTAATTGGCCTATTGCTTCTTAGTTGGTGATAAACATCGGGTCGATAGAAGAAGCCCAGCGGGAGAACTTTAATGCCCTCATTACTTGGCCTGAAATAAGCTACCTGATCCAGTATAAACCTGACCATATTTGGTGACCTGAAACTAAGCACTACACAGTCACCATCTAGGTCTTCAGCAGAATGACCAACCCAGGCTACCCTTCTAACCATCTTAAATTCCCGAAAAAGATGGTTTCCAAGCCCTGTTTTGCTGTTCAGGAAGTGGAGTGCCTTATTCTTAAGAGAGGGCCATTGTTCCTCTTCGTTATGTGGGAGTTTCGTACGTTTGCTAAGATTATCGTATACGGAGTCGCCTCAGGTGGGAGATGTAATGATGCTCCCTGAGGCAGCTCATTTGTACGGCCCGGTATTCGACCTGTAGGTCCCTGGGGTCCTGCACTGCCATTTAGATCGGACGATATTGCATGACTCTGTGGCATAGCCGGATCACTGACATAACCTCGAATGACCGAATATCGACTAGACAAAATAGCGGTGACAAATTATCGACTACAAAAATATCGACTCCCGATACTTAACCAAGAAAACACAAAAATATCGAAACCACAATATCGTTAATACTAAATATTGATTACAACATTATCGACCAACAAGAATATCACATTTAAAAATCTCGATTTTCAGCTCTTAATGTGAAACATAGACAAAATATCGAATACAAAAATATAGATCACAAAAATATCGTCTTTTAAACATTATCGACTTTTAAAATAACATAAATAATACACTTTGTAATGAAATATAACTATTAGATTCTTCACAAATAAACATAAACTCCTTTATAAAAATATATACAACATACAATAATTATTGCTAAACGTTAAAAATATACATTTACATCAAACAAACATTTTTAAACACATAATGAATCTTTGCTAATTATAAAACATTGCTTGCCACACAGTCTAAAAAATATTACACTTTAAATAAATGAAATGACCTTACCTATAAAAAAAAGTCACTTGCACTTAAAAAAAATAGTAATTAGCATCACCCATATAAGGAAAATAATTAGCATAAATTTAAAAAAAATTCAAATTCACTAATCAGAATAAGCTATCAATTAAAACAACCAATAAACTTTCAGAAACAATTAAACTAACACTATAAAAACAGAATTAAACCTGCTAAAGTTGTTCACAAGACCTCCAAACAAAAGGAAGGAGAAACTCTGCAAGATTGCTACAAGAAAAGTGATTGACTTCCACAGAAAACCAGCTAAACCTATCTAAAGTAAATACTACCACCTTCATATATATCCAAAACCTAACTCTAACTCGTCAAACATTTAATTTAAAAACAAATATCTTAAACATGTCTTTTATTTTTCTCTATTTTCTACAGATTTAAATAAAATACAGAATACCTAAACAACATCTACACTACAAAGAAAAAAGATAATAAGTAAGTATATATGTAAAACATGACCTAAAACCTTCATACATAGGTAGCAAAGTAAAAACTAACTAGCAGACCACAACCGAATAAACATAACTGCTTTACAAACATTTTAACACTTTTTCTCAATTTCCACAGGTACAAAAGAAATACACAGTAAAGAACAATTTAAAGAAACTCAACACTTGAAAAGAACAATTTGAAGAAAACCAACACCTGAAATCAAGATACAAATATACAGGTAAATAATAAATGGGCCAAATTGTGTAATTATATTACAACATGCATTTTTTAAAATCTTTTCTAATATTTAAATTTCAATTTCTCCTAGCAACAAAAAGCAAGCATGACTGAAGGAGCTAAATGTATTTATTCTCAAAAAGGGAAAATGCTTCTCTGTTATATGGGATATGTTTACACTCAAGAGAAACAGAAAGATCTGAAAGTTTTTTGGAAGTGTACAAAATATTATTCTAGCAAATGTTATGGTAGAGCAATCACTCAGGAAACGACTGTTACTTATACTAAAGAACATAATCATCCACCCAATGTGACTGAAATAGAGATTAGACAAATGCTAGATTCCCTCAAAGAAGCCAGTACTAGAACTGATAAACCATCAACTACTATTTTAAAAGAACATTTAGGAGTACTGCCCCAACATGCTTCTAGACAACTACCATTTATTGAATCCCTTAAAAGAACTATAGCTAGAAAAAAAAGAGCTACATCAACTACTCCTCCCACACCTACAACATTTGAAGAAGTGCAAATTCCCCTGAACTCTCAGTAACGCACAATAAAGACCCTTTTATACTATATGACAACAACTCTAATGACAAAAGAGCAAAAAACATGAATAAACTAAAGCTATGCTAAACTTGGATGATGGACGGTACTTTTTCAGTTTGCCCTAAACCTTTTTACCAATTGTACACTATCCATGGTCATTTCCAAAATGCAAATATTCCCTTACTATATGCCCTTCTAGCAAACAAACAACAAGCTA
Source organism: Lissotriton helveticus (assembly GCF_964261635.1). Lineage (NCBI taxonomy): Eukaryota > Metazoa > Chordata > Amphibia > Caudata > Salamandridae > Lissotriton > Lissotriton helveticus. The sequence continues at coordinate 1,209,679,904 of NC_136057.1, forward strand.
CCTACCACAAATTACTAACCCAAGTCAAACAACATACTAATGACTATTTTCCTCAAACAATTATAATTGACTTTGAAAAAGCAATGATAAACAGCATCCTTAAAATATACCCAAACACAGCAATACAAGGTTGCTACTATCATTTCAATCAGTGTATATGGCGACACTTACAAACATCAACATTAAGTATCCAATACGCCACAGACAGCACTTTTGCTTATCAAATTAAAAAATTAATTTCACTAGCCTATGTGCCTGTAACAGATGTTGCTGAACACTATAACTTATTAATAGACAGCCCATACTATAAAAGAAATGAAGAAAGACTAAGCCCTATGCTTGACTACTTCGAAGATACATGGGTAGGCAGGCTACACCGATCTGGCCATAGAAGACAACCTAAATATCAAATAGCCTGGTGGAATGTCTACCTTAGCACACTAAACAAAGAAGCAAAAACAAACAACGCAGTTGAAGGATGGCATAACGCCTTCCAATCAACTACAGACAGAAGGAGACCTACCTTTCACAAATTAATAGAATCCTTACAAAAAGAACAGAGTTACAAAGAACTCAGAATGGAGCAATCAGTATCCCTGATAGGACCGAAATTAAGGAAAGAAACCAAAAAAATGTATAACACACTCCAAAGTCAAGTTACCCTCTATCCAACTAGCAAAGTACTAGATTATCTCTCAATGATCGCTAAAACTCTTCTATAAATTATAAAATAAATATACATGCAACATTAGCCACTTTCAAATATAAAACTTCCTACCTTTGTTATATATAACAAACAGTAATTAAACTATCAAATACATTTTAAATACATATCTTAAATGTATTATGATCATTTATTTACCAACTGTTACACATAACATAACAATATAACAAATAAATACACTTTTCCCACCCAAAAATTATTTCGTTTAATACTTACATTTCCGTCGCTGCTTAAGAAGAAATCCAAGGGCTAACAATCCATACGAAAAAGTTCAAATGGCCATACAATCCAAGGAAGCCAAAGAAAAATGAAAAAATACAAGCAAATCCATGGCGACTCCTCTCCAATATAAAGCACAGGATGTACCCTTCAAAACCCGAAAGTATTAATTTAAAAAAAAAAAACGCTCCTGGAAATACCGAAAATGAAAGTATGTGTGTAAATATAAGATTATATAATACTCGTCACACAACTTTAAAAAAAAACCGACCTCCTCCTAAACTTCAAACCGCGTAGATAACCTGAAAAATAGAAAAATACATACCCACCCACAGGAATACACCCATACAGATATTAAAACACATAATTATACTCTAAACATATCCATGTAAAAACATTTAAACATATTAGCATACCTCACACACCTAGAACTAAAACGCAGTAAAAACAAAATAACGTACACTCTAACTAACACCTACAACACAATCTAGGATCGATAATACCATCTAACTAACCTAAACACACCACACATACACTTAAAATAACTTCATTAAGTAATAACATATAATTAAAACAAACGTACCCTCTCCAACGCGAAGCAGCATCCAACCGCGAGCTGTTAAAGCATCAAATGAGCCAAAGTGACATTACGCGGTTAAAAAAAAGTCCCTGTAAATATGAAAAGGCTATTTAATTTCTATTTTTCCACACTTTAAATTTAAAAACACAGCCTTACATTATGTTATTACACATAAATATTTTTTATAATCTTTATAAAATGTCCTTTGTTTAAAAAAATGATTTCCACTACTATTTAACTAACTGATAAAAAGAAACTATTATTTATATGTACACTTTGTAATTAATTAAAATGTAAACATTTCTTCTACATGTATGTGTTAAACATAATGTTTACAAATATGTTAATGCTATTTTCACAATTACCTATGTATTTGATTACCTTTTGTATTATTTAGCTAATTAAAAATTAATATTATTAATATTTCCAATATTAATTTTATTAATTTGCTAATTAACCTATTGCAATTTTGTTAACCAAAAATATGGTACTCTTCTAAAATGTTTATTAAAATGTATCTATCAATATTCTGTACATTAAAAAAAATGTATGTACAATAAATATAACAAATATTTCCAACATGTTTATTATTTAAATATTTCTATTTTGCATGTGATTTAAATAATTGTTATTCAATATTATGTACAATATGTTATTATGTTTATTAGTTAAATGTGCATTTACAATAAATGTGATTAAACATAAACATCATTTATATGTAAATGTAAAATATATTGATAAAAGTATATATTGCCTTGCTTTATTTTTTGTGTTAATAAAAACTATTTACTTATTACTTTATACTGCTAATACAATTATTTACTGTACTTCTCATTTGTTTTTCAATATCAATAAAATATATTTCTAAAATTCCATTTAACCCTCTGTGTGTATAATTGTTTGTTTTATTTTTTTTTATAATACATATTATAGTGAATATTTTTACATAGATTTTTTAATTTCATAAATATTTTTATTTATGTATCAACTTAGCAATAAAGTAACATTAATTTTAATTTGTACTATAACTTGCATTTTTTAACAAATAAATCTTGTAAAATTCTATCAACAAAAAATGTATTTTCTACAAATATTACACTATTCCCACTCCACCAAGTATAAAATCTGGGAAGGTGCTGGACCCTAAACCCATATAATTTACTATTCCAACTCCACCAAGTATAAAGTCAGGGAAGGTGCTGGACCCTGAACCCATATAATTTACTATTCCAACTCCACCAAGTATAAAGTCAGGGAAGGTGCTGGACCCTAAACCCATATAATTTACTATTCCAACTCCACCAAGTATAAACTCTGGGAAGTTGCTGGACACTAACCCCATATAAATTAGTATTCCCACTCCACCAAGTATAAACTCAGGGAAAATGCTGAACACTAAACCCATATAATTTACTATTCCAACTCCACCAAGTATAAAGTCAGGGAAGGTGCTGGACCCTAAACCCATAACAATTATTATTCCCACTCCACCAAGTATAAAGTCAGGGAAGGTGCTGTACCCTAAACCCATATAATTTACTATTCCAACACCACCAAGTATAAACTCTGAGAAGGTGCTGGACACTAAACCCATATAAATTACTATTCCCATTCCACCAAGTATAAAGTCAAGGAAGGTGCTGGACCCTAAACCCATATAATTTACTATTCCAACTCCACCAAGTATAAACTCAGGGAAGGTGCTGGAAACTAAACCCATATCATTTACTATTCCAACTCCACCAAGTATAAACTCAGAGAAGTTGCTGGACACTAAACCGATATAAATTACTATTCCCACTCCACCAAGTATAAACTCAGGGAAAGTGCTGAACACTAAACCCATATAATTTACTATTCCAACTCCACCAAGTATAAAGTCAGGGAAGGTGCTGGACCCTAAACCCATAACAATTACTATTCCCACACCACCAAGTATAAAGTCAGGGAAGGTGCTGTACCCTAAACCCATATAATTTACTATTCCAACACCACCAAGTATAAACTCTGAGAAGGTGCTGGACACTAAACCCATATAAATTACTATTCACATTCCACCAAGTATAAAGTCAATGAAGGTGCTGGACCCTAAACCCATGTAATTTACTATTCCAACTCCACCAAGTATAAACTCAGGGAAGGTGCTGGAAACTAAACCCATATCATTTACTATTCCAACTCCACCAAGTATAAACTCAGAGAAGTTGCCGGACACTAAACCGATATAAATTACTATTCCCACTCCACCAAGTATAAACTCTGTGAAGATGCTGGACACTAAACCCATATAAATTACTATTCCCACTCCACCAAGTATAAAGTCAAGGAAGGTGCTGGACACTAAAGCCATATAATTTACTATTCCAACTCCACCAAGTATAAACTCAGGGAAGGTGCTGGACACTAAACCCATATAATTTACTATTCCAACTCCACCAAGTATAAACTCAGGGAAGGTGCTGGACACTAAACCCATATAAATTACTGTTCCCACTCCACCAAGTATAAACTCAGGGAAGGTGCTGGAAACAAAACGCATATAATTTACTATTCCAACTCAACCAAGTATAAACTCAGGGAAGGTGCTGGACACTAAACCCATATAAATTACTATTCCCAATCCACCAAGTATAAACTCTGGGAAGGTGCTGGACACTAAACCCATATAAATTACTATTCCCACTCCACCAAGTATAAAGTCAGGGAAGGTGCTGAACACTAAACCCATATAATTTACTATTCCAACTCAACCAAGTATAAACTCAGGGAAGATGCTGCACACTAAACCCATTTTATTTACTATTCAAACTCCACCAAGTATAAAGTCAGGGAAGATGCTGGACCCTAAACCCATATAATTTACTATTCCAACTCCACCAAGTATAAACTCTGAGAAGCTGCGGAACACTAAACCCATATAAATTACTATTCCCACTCCACCAAGTATAAAGTCAGGGAAGGTGCTGGACCCTAACCCCATATAATTTACTATTCCAACTCCACCAAGTATAAACTCAGGGAAGGTAATGGAAACTAAACCCATATAATGTACTATTCCAACTCCACCAAGTATAAACTCAGGGAAGGTGCTGGACACTGTGGAAAAGTAAATTTTGTCATGTTCTGTGTCTCTACGTGTCATCCATCATATGTTATGTGTGCATGACCAATATGCATATGTTATTCCCCATGTCCGATTCAAGACGCAATTATAGTTGTGTCCACCTCTGGTATGTCATTCCCCAGTCTCCATGAGTAATATGAGTATCAGGCCTATGTAAAGTTACGTTGCCACGTTTCTCAGTGTGCACGTTATTCTATTATAAAGTCCCCGTTTCCAGGCCTCAACAGGGCCCGGACATCAGATTCAGCCCCTGTCTCCTGAAGCCTCGCTGAGGAGCGATCCAGCCCCCACCTGTATCCTCAACCCTTCACTTACTTCCTGCCTCGCAGTGCCCGGTGCAGCTTGGCTCAGTCTCTGAGTCTGCCAAGACTATGTTATGATTCCAGTTATCAGTTTAGTCCTCCTTCTCTGCATTCCTAAGCTACTGAACTGCATCAATAGTTTCCGTCATTGTCTAGCCTATGCGGCTCCATGTTAAGAGAAATACTGTATTTAATGGTCATTTAATATTCTTCATCACGCACTACATGTAGAATAAATGCATGCTCTAGTCTTGGAGTCAATTAGCTTTTCCCCTCATGACTTCTAGTTTATATCAACATGTTCCCTAAACATCAGATACTAGATAGGGTTTAGGTACATGTCGCTCCGACCCTCCAGACTTTAGTCTCTGCTCCTAGCACAGAGTTCATAGCCCCCAGCTTCTCCTCGTAACACGTCATTACCAGTTTGCGCGCACCACCAGGTTAGAGGTCCCGGCTCCTTAGGTAGCCCCCTCCTATGTTTCCGCCCATTCATGACATATTCTGTTACGTTTGCATCACATGTCTGAGTTACACCTTCTTTTTACTCTTATCTTTCGCGACTGCTACGCGTCACGCCTTCTGCTCCACCCACTGCTACGCCTACTGCAATGTAATGTTATGTGTTCGCGCTATGTATATATGCTCGTGTATTGTTATTAAAAGTCAGCGCGCTCATCCCAGACCCAGCCCCAGCAGCTGCTGGGCCCTGTCATCCTATTCCTATGCAGGTTGTCCTGTTCCTGCCCTTATGCTGTATTAAACCTGCAAAAACTCCCACTACCTCGAATCTTGACTCTTATTTATTGAGCTATCTGTTATTCATTCATTCATTCAAAAATAGATCCGGTATTATTTATTTATATACCACATAATGGCGCCCGAACAGGGACTTGCCCTTTCCCCACGCGTCGGTGAAGCCACGCCGACCCCCTGACCCTCTGCAGTCGTGACGGAACTCTTCTGCGCAGTGGCAGATATTTCTGCTCAAGTATCCCTCAGGCCCACGGAGGAGAAGGAGGAGGCGGTCCAGCATCCAGACGAGACGGTGGAGGAACGCGGCGAGTCCCGACCAGAGCCCAAGCCAAGAGTCCAAGGTCCGAGGTATCCGGAGGTCCACCCGTAACTGAAGTCCGAAGTCCGAAGTTCGTCGTCGTAGCAGTCCAGTCCAGTCCGAGGCCTTCCGTTCTTGCTGCCCGGTGAGTACCGTTACTGGGGTGGTATCTAGACAGGGTCAATTTGATTGACTCTGGTCTGTGGGTTGGTGGTACACAGTCCCACAAACGAAGTGTTCACTTCGGTGGATGCGGGTCCTGACGTGTCTCTTTATGAGACCGGTAAGTTTCGTACTGTTTCAGCAGTGCATCTAGTTTCTGTTCTAGTCAGTTTCTGTTCTCGAGAAAATTCACGTGTTCTGTTCTCAGTATTTCCAGGTAGTATTCTGTCCGAACTGTTATTTTAAATGTTTTTCATGTATTCTAATGTCGTGGTATGAATGGGAAATAAGTATCGTGTTTATTGTGTATTGTATTGTGTCTAGATTACAGTTCAGTCATGCCTATATTTTCCAAGTTACGTCAGTTAAAGACTAGAAAGGGTCTGCTGGAAGCAGCAGTTCCCGTCCCGCCCAGGGACAGTCCAGGTCACTTTATGTATCAGAAACATGGCATAAGTGCCATATTGTATCTAGATTTATGGGTAGAGTATACCAAACAGTTAGAAGAAAAGTATAGATGGCCCGTATCGGGTACATGGGATGCCGAATGCATCATGCGAGTAGAGGAAGCATTATGGAAAAAGAAAGCCAGACAATCACAGAAAGATGCCATCGAGTTATGGCGCAAAGAAGCTCATAAAAGAACCGAAAGAGAAATCAGAAAGTCAGAACTAAGTAGAGAATCCCAAGAACGAGCCCAAGAAAGAGAATTAATCGAGATAGGTGAACGAGTTAGAACTGAGCAATCAGACAGACAGAGGAATGCCCTCATCAAGGGTATGTATCCTCTTCTTGCTGAGGGCTTGCCAAAAGCGACCCCAGAGGCATCCAGTAATTTCCCGCCACCATTAGTTCCGACCAAGCTACGTCACAAACCGACCGCAGCTGATATTTTTATTTCGTCCTATCTGGACGACACAGTCCCCGAATATGCAAATCCTGTTCGCACTCCGCCAGTCCCTGTAAACCAGGTAATTCCTGCTCCTCCAGACACCGGGGTGCCCTTAACAGCCCCCCTGGGTCAGCCCGCCATACAAGTCCAGCCCACGTTACAATTACCCACCCTGCCAGGACGAAAAGCATCAGTTGATGATTCCAGTTTAGGGGCCGCAGGAGGAGGTCTTCCTCAAACTCCGCCGCCATACAAGCGTTTATCAGCACTCGAATTACATGCTCAAGCATCACAGCGTACTCCCAAGAGTAATAAGTCTGTTGCAGAAATCAGGCAACCCCTTGGCGAATGTGTCTATGACCCAGTTCCAGGCGAGTTTAATATGGTTTTATATTCCGTACGCGTAAGGAGAGTGACCGAGTATCTAGTCACCCTGCCGAATATGAAAGAAGATCTAGACAGGATATATCGTTTCATCCGTACAGGGGATGACCCACAAAGTATTAGTGATGCCATGTCTCAAAGGAAAGCCGAGATTCAGCGCATGATATTAAAGTTCTTAATTAACTGTCTAATAAGAGAACAGGATTACCCGTCTAAAGACCCGGAAGAAATGAAAACTCTAACAAAGTGGAGTGATAATATAGCCGAAGGAAAGCACAATACCATTGGTGCCATGGACAGTATGTACAAGAAAATCCGTAGAGAAATAATAAAGATACACGAACAGCGTAAAGCAGCACAAGTAAGCGAGAAAGAAAGTACCTCTGATCCTGAAGAGGAAGACGACGAGAATACTGCCAGAATAGCGTATGTAGGAAAATCTAGATTTCCAGATCGCCATTTACGTCTAGAACACAAGTCAATTTTCCATCATCCAGCACCAGAACAAGGTTCCCTAGAACAAGTATTTCAAGCTACCGATCACATTCTGAAATCACGAATCGGTTATAGTGAGTTAAGTACCATGCATGAACAAGAAATAGCCCGATCAGCAGTCAGATGGATTACTGATTCTACCACTTTTCCAGACGAAATAGTGGCACAAATGTTTCTGAAAATGCCCCCAGCCGAGCAGCGACTGGTGGGTATGTATATGATTCAGCACCTCATTACTCTGTATGAGGGTCAGCACTCTGATCCAGGCCCGTTACATGATATCCTGAACGAGTTACTCCAGTACAGATGGAGAGGTCTAGGTACCGATTTAATTAGTGTCATTCTAGAACAACGCCACAAATATAGAACATTCTTGAACCCGCATTTTGTTCATGTCTCACCCCCAGAAAGTAAATCATTCTACATAGACAGACAGAATCCGTTACGAGAAGTCCACCCAGTCAGAGGAGCGGGTGGCGAAATGCAGCGAGTGTTTGTATACACTCCGATCACAAAGATGGAACTCCTCGAAATGAAGAAATTAATTCCCTGTCATGATAAAGATCCAGCAGGGTTCCATAGAGAATTAAAAGACATGCTCCGTATGGGAGAATACACTTACCCAGATATCATTAAAATGTTAAAGGTTCTGCTACCCGCAGGGGTGTATGAAAAGCTAAAGGAAAAAGAATGGGAGGTGGGAGAGAAAAAGATCGATTGGGCAGTCCTAGAAGCTGAAGATAAGATACGTGTACCAGGTACTGGTCTAGGAGAGAAATGTAAAGAATTACCAGAATTATTAATTCAAGTTTTACCCAGATTATTAACAACTAGAAAGGAAGACTGGGATGCAATCTCAGCCTGTAAACAGAAACAAGATGAAGATATTAGTGATTTTTATTCTAGGTTTGAAAAATGCTTTAGTATCAACAGTGGTCTCAAGACAAGTAGTGAGTCATACCCTCACCTTTTCGTTACCAAATTAGTCGAGAATTCAAGTCCACCAATTAAAAACCGAGTTTTGAAAGTCGAAAGCACCTGGCAAGCAAATACTCCGTCCCAGATGCTCCAGATGCTCCAGTATCACCAGAATAGAATCAGGGAAGAGCAAGAACACGAGAGAAAACGTATGAAAGACACGAAAATGAAAGTACTAGTTGCACAATCCGTTCCTCAAGACAGTCAGAAGAGGGGTCCGAATCAAGTCAGTCATCCTGCAGCTCCCGTTAAAGGGAACTGCAATTATTGTAAACAGCCAGGTCATTTTATAAATGAGTGTGCAGTTCTGAAACACAACATAGCTACTGGTAAGACTAAAGAAAGACCACGTCCGCCTAGACAAGAACAAGTTTCACAGACTCCTCAGTCACAGAATGCACCACAGACAGTTACAGTACCGCAGCCTATTGCTGCAACACAGCATGTTACATCGCAGATGTACCAGTATGCACAGTCTGAGTATCCAGAGTACCAGCCATATTCATGAAACAGCCTAGAGAGGGAGGTAGGCTTGCCTCTCATCGAGATACCTGTAGATCAAGAAGGTCCCTATGTTCACAGTCAAGTATTAGGGAAAGACAGAAAGTTTTTGATTGATACAGGGGCAAGTAGGACCACAATTAGTCACGCCGAAGTTCCAGGGGCTCCGCTCTCAGGCTCAAGAAATGTTTCCCTTGGATTTTCAGGAAAGCCTATCGTTAATGAGATTTCAAAGCCAGTCACTCTAGAAGTAGGTCCATTGTCCCGCACTACTGATCTGTTACTTACTAAGTCATGTCCAGAAAATCTATTAGGCATTAAAACACTGAAAGAGTTAGGTGCCGTTATATGTTGTTCCCCAGAGGGAATACGATTGTTCCTACGTGACTTTAAGGGTCACTATGTATTACGAGATTTTGATTCCAGACTGTCTAAAGTTCCGCAGCATTTATGGGCGCAAGGTCCAACTGATGTAGGTTATATGCAAATCACACCCCATCGTGTGACTCTCAAACCAGGTGTAGTGTTACCACGAATCAGGCAGTATAGATTGCCACCTGAGGCTGTAGCAGCCTTATCCAAAATTATAGACGAGCTCATGGCTCAAGGAGTAGTTGTAGAAACTGACTCCAATGTATGTAACTCTCCGATCATTCCAGTCATGAAACGTACTGATCCAAATGCACCCCCAGTATATCGATTAGTGATTGATCTACGGGAACTTAACAAATGTATTATTCCGCAGTACCCAGTTGTCCCAGATATCTCTTCCCTATTGACAGCCATTGATTCCGAAGCCACGTTCTTTACTGTAATCGACCTCAAGAACGCATTTTTTAGTGTTCCGATTCATCCAGATAGCCAGTTTCTTTTCGGATTTTGTTTAAATGGAAGGAGCTATATGTTCACACGCGCTCCTCAAGGTTTCACAGAAAGTCCTAGTATTTACAGTCAAGCACTCAAGGGACAACTAGACAACATTCACATGCCAACTGACACTGCCCTGCTCCAGTATGTCGATGATCTACTGATCACAGCCCGTTCTGAACGTGACTGCGAGCGAGCGTCACTGACGGTTCTGTATTTCCTAGCCGAGATGGGGCACAAGGTGTCCCCTTCGAAGCTTCAATTCTGTGTCCAGCAAGTGGTCTACTTAGGACACTTACTGTCCAAGAGGGGTAGGCAGTTGACACCAGACCGTATCCAGTTGATAGCGAGTCTTCCCCAGCCCAGGACCCAGAAGGAGGTACGTGCCTTTATTGGCCTTACTTCTTATTGCAGACAATGGATTCCTCAGTATGCATTTCTAGCCAAGCCACTGATACAGTTAACGACACAGGAGGCAGCCGTATCGACTGTCCTCCCTTGGACATCTGAACATACACTTAGTTTCAACGAGTTAAAGAAAGCTTTATGCCAAGCTCCAGTTCTAGCTACACCGAACTACAGTAAGCCTTTTACACTTTTTGTTACTGAACGTGAAGGTACAGCATTATCTGTTCTCACACAAGATCAAGCAGGACAATACAAGCCCTGTGCTTATTTTTCTAGCACACTAGATCCAGTCGCCCAGGCTCTGCCTGCGTGCCTCAAGTCAGTTGCAGCCACAGCACTAGCAATCAGACAAAGTGATTCCATAGTTCTAGGACATACCTTGACAGTACAAGTTCCACACTCCGTGGAAGTTCTTTTAAACCGAACACAAACACAGCACTTGACAATTGCACGTTTAACAGGTTATGAATTGACATTGTTCCAACCACACATAGAAATCAGACGCTGCAACGTCCTGAATCCTGCTACACTGTTACCATCAGTTAGTTCAAATTCTGCCACACATGATTGCGTGGAAGTAGTTAACATTACGACAAAGCCAAGAAAAGACCTGACAGACATTCCGTTACTAGATCCCGACCTGACACTTTATGTGGATGGTTCATGTATGAGAACTAGTACAGGAGAACTAGTAGCCGCGTATGCAGTGACTACTGATACTGAAGTTATTAAGACACACCGTATTGATACCCTGTCCGCTCAAGCAGCAGAGCTAGTTGCTCTGACACAAGCCTGTATACACGCCAAGAACCTGAAAGTTAATATTTACACAGATTCACGCTACGCATTCGGAGTCGTTCACGATTTTGGAGTGCTCTGGCAGGAGAGAGGTTTCATGACTTCTCATGGAACCAAGATTCAGCATGGTTTCCTTATCCAAGCTCTGTTAGATGCCATACATTTACCGACATCTATCGCTATCATGAAATGCAAAGCACATACGAAAGTTACTGACATTATTTCTCAAGGTAATGATCTAGCAGATCGCACAGCCAAGCTTACAGCACAGACTCCAGACATTCCAGTTAACATGACACATACTCCAGATCCGACTACATGTATGACAGTTAAGGACCCTACTCAAGATGTCATAGATATCCAGTTACATGCTACTCCCGATGAAATCAAGAAGTGGTCCGAACAAGGAGGGGTCCAGACAGATCAAGGATGGGTTACGAAGGGTAGGACCGCATGGTTTCTCCCCGACTCTATGGTTCAAGTTATCATTAATACCGCACATAGTCCAGCACATTTAGGAGAAAAAGCAATGTTAGACAGTATCCAGAACATTTGGTTCAACAAGCATTTACGAGCTGCAGCCAAGCAGAAAGTCCGTACCTGTATGATATGTTGTCAGTTTAATCCAGGTAAAAGTGTCCCGGTGGAACAAGGTGGTTTCCAGCCTCCTGACCACCCTTTTGAGGTCCTCCAGATGGATTATATTCAGATGGAGCGATGTCGAGGTTTCAAGTATGTCCTTGTAGTTGTATGCGCTTTGTCCAGATGGACAGAAGCATATCCAGTCCCAGATTACACAGCCGCGACCACTGCCAAGCAGTTGGTTCGTGAATTCTTCCCTCGATATGGACTCCCTAGAGTCGTATATTCTGATAACGGTCAGCCATTCTCATCTGAGTTGATGAAGCACGTTTCCCTGTTGTTAGGGTACCAGTGGAAGTTCCATTGTGTACGCCATCCTGAAGCAGCCGGTCTAGTCGAGAGACATAATCAGACTCTGAAAATTCGAATTGCCAAAATCTGTAAAGATAAGGGTGTGGACTGGCTAGTAGCTCTGCCAGTCGCTTTGTTTTATATGCGCATGGTCACACATTTCAGATCAGGTCTGTCCCCGTATGAGGTCGTATTCGGCCGCCCCCCTAACATGTGGGGTACTCCTAGACCCCGAAGTATTACTGATGTTTCATGTAATATGCTGACAGATTACCTAGCTTCCTTGATGTCTGTCCTCAACTCATGTCGTTCACAGGTTGCCGCCGCATTTCCAGACAATACCGAGGTGGCACCGCATGAGATTGTTCCAGGTTCGATGGTGCTCGTCCGGAACTTCGACAGATCAAGTCCGCTGGAGCCTCGTTGGAAAGAGCCCCGACAGGTCCTCCTCACCACCCGTACAGCCGTGAAGTTGGAAGGACGCAAGGGCTGGGTGCACCTTTCTCATGTTAAACTTTTTAAAGGACTGAAACCCGTCTTTAAGAACATTTCCCAGGATTCGAAGGATTGCCAGAATATTGCTCTCAAGGACTGTCCCGCAAATGACATTGACACAACCCCTCCCTTGGTAGAGAAAACTCCGCAGCAGGAGTATAAACAGAAACTCCGGTCTAGTAAAATAAGTCAGTCAGTTTGATTGTATAAGTCCTCCCCTAGGTGAAACGGTTAGACTGTTTCTGACATGTATAAAATAGACCCCCATAGTGAGAGAGTTAGTCAAAACTCAAACCGATGTATCGTTTTTCTGAGTTTCATATTATTCATCAGCATAATGATTTCCTGCACTAGTTACGCATTTTTCCTGTGTTTCCCAGTTCCTCATGTAAATAAGCATTCTAATGTTACAGTAGAACACACGTTTAGTGATCTGCCTCCCCACGAATATTCATACCGCCTCGCTATGCGTAACAATACCTTCATCCGTATGTTGCATTATTCACACCAGACCAGCAATGCCACTAATTGTTGGGTGTGTGGTCGACTCCCCCCTTTCCAGACACCGAAGGGAGTTCTGCCACTCTTTCCTTATCCTTTTTCACATAATGGTTCGTGTGGAGCATGGTCCACGTTAACGTCATCCTTAACAGATATGTCTTCTCTTAACAGCACATGTTTCCCAGACAAGCAAGGTTTCCCCCACAGAACAGGTTTAGATCTAGAAAATGAAGTGTACAATTTAGGTAATTATTCGTCGAATTTCATGGTCCTGAATGTTCAGTCTGATACTACTCCAGACTCACCTGCTATTTCAGTATTACCAGTCAAAGGCGAATTATGTGTCCGTAATTATGGTTCTGTACACGTAGGACATAGTGATTGTACTACTATTATCCAGTATAGTGACAGTGGGAAATCTATTTTTAAAGCTTCACGTCATTCTTATTTTGTTTGCGGTCAAACTGCATATGTTCGTCTGCCCCTCGATTGGGAGGGAACCTGTTACATTGCCCTCCTACTGCCACCTGTTTTTCTAGCCCCACCTGACTACCATAGGAATTCCTACCTAGTACATACCAGACACAAGAGAAACCTCCCGATTGTCGATTATACTGAAACTGCTGCAGAGCAATTCATTGATATTGATAAAGGTGTGTTCCCTTATTTAGGTACAGTTGTAAATAGTAAGCTAATCCGTAGGTTAACAAGAACCCTTGAAGCAGTAGTAGATGAGACTGCCTCCGCTCTAGGTAACTTAACCGAAGAGCAATCCTTTATGAGAATTGTTGTGCTCCAGAATCGTCTCGTCCTTGACGTCATACTGGCCGATAGGGGCGGGGCCTGTAGACTTATCGGATCTAGTTGCTGCATTTTCATTCCAAATAACGCGCCGTCTGTTTATTCAGCTATAACCAGACTTCATAAAATAGCCCATCTATTACACCAGGATCCAGGCACCTGGACATGGTCCGGTTGGTTCTGGAATATAATTTCCGCCTGGGGATGGAAAGTCCTGTCCCTTCTAGGTATCGCAGTAGCAATCATATTCAGCTGCTGTCTCTGTATACAATGTGGCCCTGCGATTTGCGGCATGTGTGCTACCTCTTGTATTCCTAGTCCCAAGCCCCGTTCTAAATCCCGTTCCAAGACAATTCGAGATGAACAAATGGTACTATATGAAATGATAGATGGTATCATGAATATTGATGTTTCCTGATGGAAACGTAGTGACAAGGAGGCAATGTGGAAAAGTAAATTTTGTCATGTTCTGTGTCTCTACGTGTCATCCATCATATGTTATGTGTGCATGACCAATATGCATATGTTATTCCCCATGTCCGATTCAAGACGCAATTATAGTTGTGTCCACCTCTGGTATGTCATTCCCCAGTCTCCATGAGTAATATGAGTATCAGGCCTATGTAAAGTTACGTTGCCACGTTTCTCAGTGTGCACGTTATTCTATTATAAAGTCCCCGTTTCCAGGCCTCAACAGGGCCCGGACATCAGATTCAGCCCCTGTCTCCTGAAGCCTCGCTGAGGAGCGATCCAGCCCCCACCTGTATCCTCAACCCTTCACTTACTTCCTGCCTCGCAGTGCCCGGTGCAGCTTGGCTCAGTCTCTGAGTCTGCCAAGACTATGTTATGATTCCAGTTATCAGTTTAGTCCTCCTTCTCTGCATTCCTAAGCTACTGAACTGCATCAATAGTTTCCGTCATTGTCTAGCCTATGCGGCTCCATGTTAAGAGAAATACTGTATTTAATGGTCATTTAATATTCTTCATCACGCACTACATGTAGAATAAATGCATGCTCTAGTCTTGGAGTCAATTAGCTTTTCCCCTCATGACTTCTAGTTTATATCAACATGTTCCCTAAACATCAGATACTAGATAGGGTTTAGGTACATGTCGCTCCGACCCTCCAGACTTTAGTCTCTGCTCCTAGCACAGAGTTCATAGCCCCCAGCTTCTCCTCGTAACACGTCATTACCAGTTTGCGCGCACCACCAGGTTAGAGGTCCCGGCTCCTTAGGTAGCCCCCTCCTATGTTTCCGCCCATTCATGACATATTCTGTTACGTTTGCATCACATGTCTGAGTTACACCTTCTTTTTACTCTTATCTTTCGCGACTGCTACGCGTCACGCCTTCTGCTCCACCCACTGCTACGCCTACTGCAATGTAATGTTATGTGTTCGCGCTATGTATATATGCTCGTGTATTGTTATTAAAAGTCAGCGCGCTCATCCCAGACCCAGCCCCAGCAGCTGCTGGGCCCTGTCATCCTATTCCTATGCAGGTTGTCCTGTTCCTGCCCTTATGCTGTATTAAACCTGCAAAAACTCCCACTACCTCGAATCTTGACTCTTATTTATTGAGCTATCTGTTATTCATTCATTCATTCAAAAATAGATCCGGTATTATTTATTTATATACCACAACACTAAACCCATATAAATTACTATTCCCACTCCACCAAGTATAAACTCCGGGAAGGTGCTGGACACTAAACCCATATAATTTACTATTCCAACTCCACCTAGTATAAACTCTGAAAAGGTGCTGGACACTAAACCCATATAAATTACTATTCCCACTCCACCAAGTATAAAATCAGGGAAGGTGCTGGACACTAAACCCATATAAATTACTATTCCCACTCCACCAAGTATAAAGTCAGGGAAGATGCTGGACCCTAAACCCATATAATTTACTATTCCAACTCCACCAAGTATAAACTCTGAAAAGGTGCTGGACACTAAACCCATATAAATTACTATTCCCACTCCACCAAGTATAAACTCAGGGAAGGTGCTGGACACTAAACACATATAAATTACTATTCCCACTCCACCAAGTATAAAGTCAGGGAAGGTGCTGGACCCTAAACCCATATAATTTACTATTCCAACTCCACCAAGTTTAAACTCAGGGAAGGTGCTGGAAACTAAACCCATATAATTTACTATTCCAACTCCACCAAGTATAAACTCATGGAAGTTGCTGGACACTAAACCCATATAAATTACTATTCCCACTCCGCCAAGTATAAACTCTGGGAAGGTGCTGGACACTAAACCCATATAAATTACTATTCCCACTCCACCAATTATAAAGTCAGGGAAGGGGCTGGACACTAAACCCATATAAATTACTATTCCCACTCCACCAAGTATAAAGTCAAGGAAGGTGCTGGACCCTAAACCCATATAATTTACTATTCCAACCCCACCAAGTATAAACTCATACTACATTTTCCAATTTATTTTAATTTGTAGAATTTCTAAATAATTGCCAATATTAAAATAATATTTATAATTTGTAAATTCATTATAAAATAATTATTAATTAAAATATTACCCACATATTTCTCTATAATACCAATAAATATCTAATTACAAACAATACCTCGACACATTTAAATTTATAACTAATATTTATAAAATTATTTATTTAACATTAGTAAATTGGTTACCATACACAAATGTTGTCATAATAAATATTAGAATTTAAAATGTAAAAATATAATCAAATTTTTTTCTTTTTAAAAAAAATATTTTAAAATTTAAAACATTTAAATTCAAAATTCTATTTTGGCATCCATTTTATTTAATAAATATTTAAAGTGTATCAAATTTTTAAAATGTAATACTTATTTATATATATTTTTTTTAAATTTTGAAATGTAAACATTTTTATAATTTTTTATTTCTAAATTACTAAAATTCCCAACATTTAGTATATAATATTTTAACAATTTGAAATTTTTAAACATTTTTTCAAATTAAAAAAAATATATATATTTTAAAAACAAATTATTTTTAAAAATTAGAATTTTTTTTTAAAATGTTAAATTCCAAATATTTTTATAAATATTAAATAATTTGTAAATGTATCATTTTTTAACATTTATCTAACCACATTTATTAAAATAGACACTATTTTGTAATTTTTTCTAAAAAAATGTTTAAAAATGTTTTTTCTAGATTTAAAAATGTTTTCAATATTTTTAAAAATGTATTTTAACAAATTTTAATACACTTCCCACCCTATTCCCCTACAAACCCACAACCCGCTCCTAAAAATTATTATACATTTTTGGCAACATGTAATTATTAAAAAACATATTTAATAATATTTTTTACATTTTACATAATTTGAGATTTTAAATTAAATTTGTAATATATATTTTAAAACACTCCCCATCCTATTGCCCTAAAAACCCACAACCAGCTCCTAAAATTTATTAAACATTTTTTTATTTTTTTTGTAACATATTAAAAAAATATATTTGTATTTAATATCAATAAAATCACTACATTTATAAACAAATTATTACTATTACTACATTATAAACAGTCAATATTTTTTTTCTCGATATTATCACAGTCGATATTATTACTGTCGAAATTATGACAATCTATATTTTGACTTTCGATAGTTTTTTACCTATACAAATAAATGATATTATTTACTGTGGATATTAATGATTCGATATTTTTAACTTCGATATTTTTTCAAAAACTCATAAATCAATATAAATAACATCGATATTACTGGCATCTCGATATTCTGTAGTCGATATTCTGTCCACTCGAAATAAAAAACTCGATATTATGACTTGACACCGGCATAGCCATAGGAATTGAAGGAAAACATGCCAGCCCGCTACCCTGGGAATTAGGTGGTAATCTTAATTCTCTATCATTAGGCTCAGATTCTTGTCTAATTCCGCGGATGGTGAGTGGATCTTTAAATAAGTGCTTCTCAAGTGTACTTAACCTTTGTGCAATTGCATCAAGGTTCACCATAACAGGAATGATTAATACTGATATCCTCTCTTCTAACTGCTTTAAAAAGTCGGGTGTCACCTGGGAACAATTAAAGCCTAGCGCTCCCGCTGGTGAACTAAAGCTATTTCCGCCCCCCTTATGACTATCTGAGGCTAAAGACATAACCGCAGGCCCTCCCTGCTCGTGTGTGTCATTGCTATTCTTAGCCTGCTTAGCCGTCTATTGGCTTGTTTTGGGTGCGCCGTGAGCTTTTCTCTTCTTTGGCTGATCTTTCCCTTTGGGCACTAGCATGACCTTCGGTTGCCTAGTGCGGGTCGATGGCGGAGAGGGAGGTGGTGTTGAGCATAAAGAATTGTCTGATGTTGGTGGTTCAGAAGTACCCAGCTGTGGGTTGGATACAATACTCTGTGTTGCTCCATGACTCGTAGCTACAACTACATTGGGCTCTAACGGGTGGACTTGTTGTAGAAGTGGGTTTAGTGGTTCTAGGGATAGCCTCCGCTCTGCGAGCTGGATCTTGTGTATTAGCAAGGACTCAGCCCTAGAGAGAAAGGCATCTAGGGTCCCCACAACACCTACCCCATTGCCCCCTTTACGTGTGGACTTGCTCAAAGCCTGAGTTATCACTTTTCTTAATTATACAGAACTTAATTGCCAACAATAGACCACTACGTAGCACAGCTTTATCCAAGACAATTATCCAACAGTTAGCCTCCTACTCATGCTTACAGTACAATATTAACTGTGGTCCCTTAAATCCGGAGTCATAAATAATTATTCCGCTTACTTCAGATCTTGATAACAAAGTTAGGGGGATGGCCCAGCCCAGCCTCTGCCAGTCGCTGACGGGCCCGCCCTTGGCCTGGGCTTCGCCCGGGCACGCCCGCACACGTCCCGCGCTGCGTGGGGCCTTATCGCTTTTTAAGCGCCTCCTGGCGCAGGTCTGTGACGCGTTGCGCCGCTGGGGATTCTGGGTGTCGTAGTTCACCCTAGTGCAGCGATATGGGCACTGGCAATGGAGGTCCTCGGCCGCCGGAAAGGAGCAGCGGGCCCCGCAGGAAAGGAGCAGCAGTCCCCGTGGTAAAACAGTAGGTAAAACAGAAGGCAGAAATCACCGGCAAGAACAGGGCAGGCAGCAACAAGAGTAGGTCAATAGCATATAAATATATATACATATTGTGATCAAAGAGCTCTGTGGAAGATAGAACCTCACTTCATATGATAGGTAATGTTGTTTTGCCTATTCAAACAGTCAATTCACATGTTGGAAATGTAATTGAAGTATAGAAGGCTAAAAAAAGCCTTTTACTTCCTCTTGTCAATTAAATGTACCTGAATCGGTTTAGTCTCTGCATGGTTCTGATAGGCACAGGTGGGCCCGCCATTGGCACGTATGTCACGAGATGTGTGATCAACCTTTGTGGTACATGATTATACATTCTAGTCCTAATTTTCTTAATTAACAGAGAGTATCATGCCAACACATTCCTTTTATAACCCCCGGAATACAGCCTTTCAGAACAAGCACCAGCTGTTCTTTAAGAAAAAAGCAGAACATTTTTCAACCCTCAGATGGGAGGGATTACTGTGTCCCAGTTTTATTCAAACTCCTGTAGATACCACATGAATAGCCCAGTCTGTTCCACAAACTCCTTTTCTGGTTTTGCCTTCCCACTTGGCAATTATTGTTGACTCCTTTATCATACAGCTCCTACTTCCTCAGTAGAAACTGTGCATTTGTTAGACAGCATAAACGATGGGATGGTGCTAGACTGATTCTATGCACCCCCTCAGGATATGCTGGCCTATAGTCCTGCTAGCTCACAGTGCAACCATAAGTACCCCTCAACCTAGGACGGTAACAAATGGATTGTGCAACCTCGGAACATGACAACCCTGAATCCTGGTCACAAATCTAGAACCCTTCATATTTTATAATATTACAGTAATTTGGAAATTATGATATAAATTAAAATTAATGGTTTAAAATGTGTTTTTAAGTATATATATATATATATATATATATTATATATATATATATATATATATATATATATATATATATATATATATATATATATATATATCACCTACTGGCGGTCGCCAGTAGGTATATATAGTTAGGATTTTTTCTCTATGGGATTTTTGAAAATTCTATGTCTAATAACTTTGGCGTTTGTGGACGGAATTGGCTGAAATTTTCAGGAAAATGGCACATTTTGTTTCTGAGCAGCCCCTGAAAATTTGGGGGGGGGGTTCGTCAAGGGGGGGCCGAGAAAAAAGGGGGGTCCCAAAACGCATTTTCCAATGTTAATTTCCATAGGGCGGTTGGCCTCACTTTTAGCCCGAACGGCTGAATGGATTTGCACGAAACTTGGCAAAATTGTAGGGACTGGTAGCCCGATGTGCCTTTGCTAGGTCTCAATATATGTGCTCCAGTGGATTTTGAGAAATTAACGTTCAAAAAAGATATATATCTGTAACAGCGGACCGGGCATCGCTCCAGTTCGCGTACTTTTCGCGTTACGGAGCTTTGTGTAGCGAAGCTGATTGGTTCTCCGGCGTCTGTAAACATTCCAAACAGTCCGTAGCGGCCGCCATCTTGTCTCTCGGTAGGATCGAGAGACAAGAGGAGGCCAAAGCGAAGGGGCAAATGACCATAAGGGGGCATAGTAGATCCTCCCTGACCCCCTAGGTTTGATGTGGAGGTTTTAAAAGGGCCCCGCGGGGCAAAAAAATAAAATAATAATAATCGAACGGCTGAATGGATTTGCACGAAACTTGGCAAAATTGTAGGGACTGGTAGCCCGATGTGCCTTTGCTAGGTCTCAATATATGTGCTCCAGTGGATTTTGAGAAATTAACGTTCAAAAAAAGATATATATCTGTAACAGCGCTCCGGGCAGCGCTCCACTTCGCGTACTTTTCGCGTTACGGAGCTTTGTGAAGCGAAGCTGATTGGTTCTCCGGCGTCTGTAAACATTCCAAACAGTCCGTAGCGGCCGCCATCTTGTCTCTCGGTAGGATCGAGAGACAAGAGGAGGCCAAAGCGAAGGGGCAAATGACCATAAGGGGGCATAGTAGATCCTCCCTGACCCCCTAGGTTTGATGTGGAGGTTTTAAAAGGGCCCCGCGGGGCAAAAAAAATAAATAAATAATAATCGAACGGCTGAATGGATTTGCACGAAACTTGGCAAAATTGTAGGGACTGGTAGCCCGATGTGCCTTTGCTAGGTCTCAATATATGTGCTCCAGTGGATTTTGAGAAATTAACGTTAAAAAAAAGATATATATCTGTAACAGCGCTCCGGGCAGCGCTCCACTTCGCGTACTTTTCGCGTTACGGAGCTTTGTGAAGCGAAGCTGATTGGTTCTCCGGCGTCTGTAAACATTCCAAACAGTCCGTAGCGGCCGCCATCTTGTCTCTCGGTAGGATCGAGAGACAAGAGGAGGCCAAAGCGAAGGGGCAAATGACCATAAGGGGGCATAGTAGATCCTCCCTGACCCCATAGGTTTGATGTGGAGGCTTTAAAAGGGCTCCGCGGGGCAAAACAAAAAAAAAAATCTTTTTTTGGTGGGGTGCGCCCGGTTAGCGTAACGGGAAGCGGACTGGGGAGCGTACTACAAGGAAAGAAGAATGATTGACTTTTAACTTATTGTATGTTTATAGACTTTTTTTTAACTTTTTTTTCTGCTGAGTGACGTCTCGGCCTATCTCCACGGGATGCAGTCCCTACCATCTCGGCGTTTAAGCCCAGGGGGACCGGTAGTGTGGGAGAGATAACGGGGCATATTATCAAGGGGGTTTATCTCCGCTTTTTTGGCTTTAAAAGCCAAGAAAGCGGAGATAAAATTATCTCTGTATTACCTAGCTGTCGCTAACACCAGTTAGCGACCGCTAGTAGGAGATAGCGACCATCTTGGGCCCCACTTTGCATGTCAGTGATATTTATCACTAATGACATGCAAAGTGGGCATGCCAAGATGTTAGCGACTGGAAACAGTTGCTAACATCGCTATCTCCTATTACCAACTTTTGGAGATATTCGCGCTAAGAGCGAATATCTCCAAAAAGTAACACCTGCCCTGAGCAGTTCTTAGCCATGTTATCCAATGGGAGGTGGATAACATGGCTAAGAGCATTAGCTCGGTAATGCATGAATATCGCTGACTTTTCAGCGATATTAATGCATTGCGGCCGTTTTTTATTGCATTTGCGATAAACCTTGATAATAGCAAGGTTTATCTGCGATAATTTCTGACGATGCTTAGCGGTAAAAAATTCGTTGCTAAGCATTGTTAGGGATAAATATCGCTTAACTTTGGTAATATGCCCCAACGTCTGTTAACGTTCGATTCGAAGGAAATCAGGAAGTGTTGAAAAACATTGTCTGCGCCATCTTGCCTTTTTTCAAATGCCACACTTTTGTCGTACACGGCAGCCATTTTAGATGCCTTGACCAGACCCACTCTCTGCACGCTGTCGATCCTTAGCATGGCTCCCCACCCTCGCAAGCATCTCCCCCAGGCACTGGTCACCCCCGCTCTCTGTCTTATGCATGGGCAATAAACCTCCCCCCATCTGCGCTGCTCTTCCCTGAGAATCACACCCTGTGCCCGCCCGACACCTCCCTTTCGCCCTATTCACTACCGCACCCTCTGACACTCCTCTTGCTCTGTGTCCGATTGTCCAGGCCGGTCCCAGGCTATCAGCTAGCCTTGCAGATGTAGTTTATGGCCCCAGCTGTAAAGAATCACCCCTCTTCAAAGGAGTTATAGTAGATCAAGGCCCACACCCGATGAGATCCGTCACACCACACGCGTTCCTACTATCTGAAAACCATCCTGTATTGTGATTGGGGAGGGGACCGAGCCTGAAGCGGAAGATTCCAGGGATGACTCTTTGTACATCAAAGTTTTTACAATTATGTGTCACATTAAAAATATATAGCACTCCAACAAAGTAGTAGGATTATAAAACTTTAATAACTTATAAATATATACAACAAAACAAAAACAGTAAAAACATTTAAACATTTTTAGGGAAAAAGAAGGAACAATGGTCAGTAGCGGTCGGTTGTGCGAATAGTCCCAAGGCAGCACAACGTCCAGATTTCTGGACGGCACCCAGGTGATGTTGCCTGGGTGCCGCACTGATTTGGGTATCCGGCGTGGGGCGTCCCGGGGGGTGGGTCGTCAGTAGCAGTCTGTTGTGCGAATAGTTCCAAGGCAGCAGAACGCGCTGAAATGTGGATGGCACCAAGGTGATGTCCAGTAAGTTGCCGCCCTCCGAATAACGGCGTGGGGCGCCCCGGGGGGGGGGGAGGCGGCGTGAACGGGCCTCCCCAGGTGGAGCCTCGTCTGCTGTAGTGGGGCGCCCCTTTACCGTTTCAGTTGCCATTCCGTCCGCTTTTGGTCCACTGTGTCAAAATCCGCAATTCAGCTGAGTTGCGCCCACTCTTGCGGTGCAGCGATAGGCGGCTGTCACAGGACTCTCAAAATGGCGGCAGGCTCTTTCCTTTTTGGGCCTGGTCCACTGAAATGGCCCTGGGACACCTTGGAAATCGGACGCTTGTCTGCTAGGTCTTGGACCCCATTCTCGAAAGCGTCCCCTCCGCCTTGAGGATTCTACAAAAGTCTTGGGGGCCCCCGACTCCTGCAGGCTTCCGGTGGGGAGCGGCTGCCATGATTGCTCGCGGAATGACCACGACGGAGCCACGAGATGGTGGTGCTTTCATGCTGACGCCAGCTTCAGTCTGAAACATCCAGAAACAAGGTGGGGCTTTCATCGTTTGGGAAAAAAAAAAGTTTTCATCCAATGAAAAGTGTTATTTTTAGGTCATATGATCAAGCCTTCCATCATTAGGAAACCAAAAGTAAAATGAACCAATGAAAAGTTTTATAAACAAGTCACATGACCTGTTATGCGGCATAGGGTATAAAAAGCGTAGAAAATCCGTTGGCACGTGAGGCGGCGTCAGTAGCGGACCGATGTGCGAATAGGCCGAAGGCAGCACAACGCGCCAAGATCCGGATGGCACCGAGGTGGTGTCGAGCAAGTTGCCGCACTGGTGTTGCCATCCTACAATGCTGAAAGTCGGCGTGGGGCGCCCCGTTGGCCTATGAGATGGCGGCAGTAGCGGACCGATGTGCGAATGGGGCCAAAGGTAGCGCAACAATATTTTCTGAATAGAAGACACCACAAGGCGCTGAGATGCCAAGATCCGGATGGCACCGAGGTGGTGTCTAGCAAGTTGCCGCACTGGTGTGGCCATCCTACAATGCTGAAAGTCGGCGTGGGGCGCCCCGTTGGCCTGTGAGATGGCGGCAGTAGCGGACCGATGTGCGAATGGGGCCAAAGGCAGCGCAACAATATTTTCTGAATAGAAGACGCCACAAGGCGCTGAGATGCCAAGATCCGGATGGCACCGAGGTGGTGTCTAGCAAGTTGCCGCACTGGTGTGGCCATCCTACAATGCTGAAAGTCGGCGTGGGGCGCCCCGTTGGCCTGTGAGATGGCGTCAGTAGCGGACCGATGTGCGAATGGGGCCAAAGGCAGCGCAACAATATTTTCTGAATAGAAGACACCACAAGGCGCTGAGATGCCAAGATCCCGATGGCACCGAGGTGGTGTCTAGCAAGTTGCCGCACTGGTGTGGCCATCCTACAATGCTGAAAGTAGGCGTGGGGCGCCCCGTTGGCCTGTGAGGTGGCGTCAGTAGCGGACCGATGTGCGAATAGGGCCAAAGGCAGCGCAACAATATTTTCTGAATAGAAGACACCACAAGGCGCTGAGATTCGGTTAGCACCGAGGTGGTGTCTAGCAAGCTATGCAGCTGAGTTGCGTGCGCACTTGCGGCGAATAGGTCGAAGGCAGCACAACAATGTTTTCTGAATAGAAGACACCACAAGGCGCTGAGATTCGGTTGGCACCGAGGTGGTGTCTAGCAAGTTGCCGCATTGGTGTGGCCATCCTACAATCCTGCTCCGAATAATGGCGTGGGGTGCCCGAAGGGGGGGGGGGAGGCTGCGTGAACGGGCCTTCCTAGGTGGAGGCTCGTCTGCTGTAGTGGGGCGCCCCTTTACCGTTTCAGTTGCCATTCAGCTGAGTTTCGGCCGCTCTTGATGCTACAGCGACAGGCGGCTGCAACAGGACTCTCAAAATGGCGGCCTGTTCTTTGGATTTGGGCCTGGTCCACTAAAATGGCCCTGGGACACCTTAGAACTCGGACGCTCAAATTTTTTTTCCTTTCCTCTACATGCAAAAAAAGGTAAATGCCCGGTACGTTACACGCTTCATCTGCCACGATGTACTCTCCAGAGGAACCGAAAAAATATATAGTTATGGTAACTATACCATGCATCGTCATATGGAGAGGTGGCACCGATTAATTATAGTGCTGCATAAAAGAGAGATTTGGAGGAGAACCCCCGACCTGCCAGTACATTCATCAAAGAAGTGGCACTGACAGCATCAGAGGCAAGGGAAACGGTCCCAAATATTTAGAAGAACTTTGGAAAGATTAAAATGACATGTTTAGATTGTGGCAAATTAATTTCATGTGGACAGATGAGTGTTACTCTAATAAATACAGCATATGAACATCATCATAGTCGATGGTTGGTAGAGACATTTTGACTATATCCTGGACCTGCCCGTCCTCGCCCAAAATGGCGCCGGAATAAATGGGACTCGTAACTCCTTGTTGTGTACTGGTTGCACAACCTTGATATCACGAGATACGTATGCAGTTTTGAAGCACATGGCGGGCGGGGACGAGAATAGATTGAATATTTCGATATCCCTATTGATATTAGGTTCTGATGTGTTATTGATTACTGTACTATTGAAAGTTCGAATTAACGTCACCCATGGTACTTGCCCGCAAATGTATATCTAGATAATTTTATTGTAACTGGCCCTGTCGTATTTTAATTATAAAATGTACGTCCACCGATTCCGCAACTGTTAGACACCTTAGTTCTTGCAACCTAATGGCCCGCCCGTTACGTTCCTCTACAGTGTAAATGTCTACTCATCATATACGATTACAGTTTGCTCCGTGGCCGGCCCACGTGGTTATAGGCCCGTATTTGTATAATGACATTTTCACAATAAAGGTTTTTAAAAGAAAACATGGTAGTAGTATATACATTAGTAAAGTTTTTAATAATAGTCACTGTTTTAGAATCAGTAAAAGGCAAGTGAAATAAAGCAGACCAATTACATGAAGGGTAAAAGGTATAATACGCAGGAACGCAGTAAAGATAAATGGTCAAGGGCTGTTGTGTTTTCTACTCCTGCAACATAAAGTGATCGATAAGAATCTCATATTCAGGCGTATCGGCGACTAAGACAGCAGGCCGACCCTCTTTTGCTCAACGGCTCCGTCATGGGACGAAGAAACGCCCTTTTTCTCGAAAAAGGAATATATTTTACTTGCAGGACAGTTGTAAATTTTCCGGGAAAGTACATTAGCCTGGAACATTATAACATATATTTAAGAAAAAATAATGTTCGAAAGTAATAAAAAGCGTAATTTTTAGGTCATATGACCAAGCCTTTCATCATTAGAATAAGAAAAGTAAAATGAACCAATGAAAAGTTTTATTAACAAGTCACATGACCTGTTATGCTTACTTTACGTGCTGCGCGTCGCGCCCCGGATCACTTCCGGATGCGCTAACGCGGCGCGTCATATGACGCATTACGTGACAACGCAGGTCCAGAATATAGTCAAAATGTCTCCACCAACCAGCGGTCGGAACACAACCCCTTTCAGCAGGCTAAATAGTTCTGTTAAATGACAACAGAAGGGACAGGCAACAAGAACCATCAGTCAAAGAGGGGAGGGCTAGTTCTTCTCTACCGGGTCACGTTGGGGCGCTACCGGAACTGATCGAATTGGTAGTCTACAGTGTTTCTGGATGTTTCAGACTGAAGCTGGCGTTAGCATGAGAGCACCACCATTTCGTAGCTCCGTCGTGGCCATTCCACGAGCAATAATGCTAGCCGCTCCCCACCAGAAGCCTGCGGGAGTCGGGGGCCCCCAAGACTTTTGTAGAATCTTCAAGGCTGAGGGGACGCTTTCGAGAATGGAGCCCAATCTCTAGCAGACAAGCGTCCGAGTTCCAAGGTGTCGCAGGGCAATTTTAGTGGACCACGCCCAAATCTGAAGAGCCGGCCGCCATTTTGAGAGTACTGTGGCAGCCGCCTATCGCTGCACCGCAAGAGCGGGAGCAACTCAACTACATGGTGAGCGAGACGCTGTAGTCGAAAGAGCGGGCGGTAAACAGCTGAATAGCGGAAGAGGCACAGTGTAGCAAAAGCGGGCGGAATGGCAACTGAAATGGTAAAGGGGTGCCCCACTACAGCGTGTCTTTAGGTGAAACGGATTGTGGGACAAGGTCAAGAATGGAAGAGTTACCAAAAGGCAAAAAGTTCCGCTTGATCCCGGGAGCCGGCCACCTATGTCGGGGGCGATCTCAGGCTACACCAGGAGAACACGACTTGGGGAGGGAGCCGGAGCCAAGCGCCCCCTCCGAGTCCGCGCCATCACACCATCCCTCGGGGGCCTCCGTCAAGCGGTTCAGGGTGGCACCGCATCACATTGTTCACAAATGCAGTCACGTCCTCAAACAGCCCCCACTTTACTTTGAGAATAGTGAAGCTGAAGCAAGTGCAAATAGGCTTCAGACAGTGTTACAAGCACTCCTCAAAACTTTGAACCATCAGAGTGCATGAGTTTCATGCTCGATCGATTGAGCTAGCCGGATCGGGCAACAAAAAGTATAAAATAGTTATGTAAATAGTTGTTTAATAAAATGTTTTACCCTGTTACTTTGCTGGTGTGTTGTATATATTTGTAATATTTGCATAGAGTTTATCGTTATTTTGGGCGGGGTGGGTGGCGGAGCCGAGCTGTATTGCAGCCATCATGGTGTGGAGTTCAGTTCATCTCACTAGTTTCGTATTTGTCATGAGGGGTTGTTCCTAATGTTTCTATTTTAGCGAGGTCAAAAAGAGATCCCATTAGTGGCCTACTGATTTTGCTCGATTCCTTTTGTTTTTTTACACGATTTTTCGCTATCTGCAAAGACTAAACAGAGTATTGCGACTCTGTGCTTGTTTGTAAATAGAGAATGAACCAAAGAGAACCAATTCTAAAACAGTAAATGCTTGGATAACAATCAATCAAATGGAGAGAGAAGCAGGCACGACGGATTACAACGGGGGCAAAGGCCTGCGTTAACTACCTTTCACTATCTGCAAAGAGAGAGTACTCCTAATAGAAATGAGGGGGGGGGGCAGCATTCAAAGCAGATCAGTGTGCATAAACACGAAAATGTTTTTTCTTACCACGTACTTGACATTCGACAGCTTATGATATTTGCTATTAAAAAACCATTGAAATTCACTGAAAAAACCATAGGTTATAGACCATATATAGTTAGGAATTAGCATTTACAAAACCTTGAAAATTCACTGAAAAAACCATAGGTTATAGACCATATATAGTTAGGAATTAGCATTTAAAAAACCTTATTTTACTCACACAAAACCATTGAAATTCCATATATAGTTAGTTGTACTAACTATATATCGCGCACCCGCAATCCACTGCTGATCATGTCACATATTACATCATTCATGACATGGTCAGTGACATCACTGATGACATCACTGATGACATCTCAAATGACATCACTAATGACATCACTGATGACATCTCAAATGACATCACTGATGACATCACTGATGACATCTCAAATGACATTACTGATCACATCACTGATGACATCATTCATGTGATAATACGATGAACCTCTTCAGACTAATATAACCTTAGATACACTCAGTGTAAACACAGACTCACAGATTGTCACTTATCCATGAAGTTACACACACACCTAGTCAGTCATGCAAACAATCAATCACACCTCCATTTCCTCAACTATACAGTTATACACACCTTACTTATTCAAACATATACTAAAACATATTTACTCTCTTATACAATCCTGGATACAAGTTCACAATGATGCATACAGCCACTCACACATTCACTGGCTCTTATGCACAGTTATTTATATATGTCAAGTCTCACATGTACTGTGTTTTACATATGTACTTACTTTGACATGTAGCACTGAGATATCCATTCACTCACCAATACACTGATGCACACAGTCAACCGCCCATACAGCTGTTTCCACATGCACTTTTGAACCCATACATCTAGTGAATCAACTGCTCACACATCTATGCACAGAGTCATACACCTCCCAGCCACCCACACATACACTCAGTCTCCCATACAAATACTTGGGCAACCAATCAATACCCATATAGTTACTCATATAGCTACTGAACAACACATGCAGCAGTTTTCAGAACAACAGACATAATGATGCACAAATTAAGACAGTTTAGTCACTAACCCGTGCATTCAGTGAGACACATTTAATCACTCACTCATACAGTCAGTCATGCACCTACTAAATCCTTCATCCAGACACTTATACATCAACTCAAGACATATTTTAACTTTACAGAAAAATACAGTCACTGGATGTTGTCATCAGTGATGTCATCAGTGATGTCATCTGTGCATAAGAGCCAGTGAATGTGTGAGTGGCTGTATGCATCATTGTGAACTTGTATCCAGGATTGTATAAGAGAGTAAATATGTTTTAGTATATGTTTGAATAAGTAAGGTGTGTATAACTGTATAGTTGAGGAAATGGAGGTGTGATTGATTGTTTGCATGACTGACTAGGTGTGTGTGTAACTTCATGGATGAGTGACAATCTGTGAGTCTGTGTTTACACTGAGTGTATCTAAGGTTATATTAGTCTGAAGAGGTTCATCGTATTATCACATGAATGATGTCATCAGTGATGTGATCAGTAATGTCATTTGAGATGTCATCAGTGATGTCATCAGTGATGTCATTTGAGATGTCATCAGTGATGTCATCAGTGATGTCATTTGAGATGTCATCAGTGATGTCACTGACCATGTCATGAATGATGTAATATGTGACATGATCAGCAGTGGATTGCGGGTGCGCGATATATAGTTAGTACAACTAACTATATATGGAATTTCAATGGTTTTGTGTGAGTAAAATAAGGTTTTTTAAATGCTAATTCCTAACTATGGGGCCGATTAGGATGGCGGACGGACTTGCGTCCGTCCGCCACCCTTGAGGAGGAGGGAACGTCCGCAGGGGCTGCGGCGTTCCCTCCGTGCTGATTAGGATGTGACCGCCAGGGTGGCGGTCACATCCTCTATATTTAACATTGCGGCGGGTGCAGCTTCAAGCTGCACCCGCCGCAATGTTAAAAAAGCATGTTTTACATTTACATGCACAAAGCGGCCGGCACCGCACGGTGCCTGCTGCTTTGTGCACGCAAATGCAGGGGGGTACCATAGGTACCCCCCATGTGCACCCCCCACCCCCCATTCACCCAGGGGGCCCGCAACGGGCCCCCAAAGTGAATGTCCGTATGCTTTTCCATGGCGGAAAAGCCGCCGTGGAAAAGCATGTATTTACGAACATCCTAATATGGCGGACGGTGTCTCATAGACACCGCCTGCCATGTTATAGCTTTTCCGCCACGGTCGGAAGCCGACCGCGGCGGAAAAGCGGCGGACGGAATTCCAGACCCACCAGCCATCCTAATTTGGCGGTGGGTCTTTGGAGGCTCCGCAGCGGTTTTTCCGCATCCTCCAGGCCGGCGGACACTTCCGCCGGCCCGGAGGATGCGGAAAAACCGCCATCCTAATCGGCCCCTATATATGGTCTATAACCTATGGTTTTTTCAGTGAATTTTCAAGGTTTTGTAAATGCTAATTCCTAACTATATATGGTCTATAACCTATGGTTTTTTCAGTGAATATATATATATATATAAAATGTATTTATTCCTTATATGAGTGTTTAGCTACTTAAAAATTGAGTTAATTTGTTATATTTGTTAAAATACATAATAAATGTATTTTTTTAATTAATGTTATTATTTAAATATAGTAATATTTATTATTTTATTTTATATATATTAAAGAAATGATATTTAGTACAACGATATTATTTACATAATTTTTTTTCCAATGTTACGTACTTACCATTGTAAATATATCCTTATAATATTTTTATTATCAATATTTTGGTTGTGATATTTTTGCATTACAATACTTTGGGGGGCTGTATTCTGTCAGTGAACCCATACCATCATGTCTGTGATTGATTTTAAAAAAGCTATCTTTTTTTTTTTAAATGCAGCCAGTATTCCTTAAAGGAAAATGAAACGATTTTCTCGGTTGGGGGCAAGAGGCAAGATGACGACTGCTTGAGTCAGTCGTACAGCAGCTCCCTGGTCATTGACTTTATCGAAGGATAAAATGGCAGTATGACAGCGTGAAATCAAAGTACCATAATATTTTGGAGCCTGAAGGAAAAGACAATCGGCGGAAGAGCAAAAAAAGAAAGAAAGACTGAATGGAGACACTGTCTCCTTACCTACAGCTCTGCCCCATCCGGATCAGTGCGGGGGTCACCATTTGCAGTGCAGAGCTCATCAGGGCACTGCTTTGCTTTTGGGCCGCACTGACACGCAGCGAGGAACAACAAGGCTGCTTGGAGTGTCGGGTACATTTCCGGAGGTATCCCCGGGAACCAATGGCACCAAATAACCCGGTTGGAGGGGGAGCAAAGGGGAAGATGTGTTCGGGAGATGGTTCCTCTCCAAAATCCACAACATCATCGGATCTTCTGGTAACACCGAGACAGGAATTTTGGCAAGGCCTCGATGGGGAAAGAAACAGCCTGTATCAACTCAGAGGGAGAAAGCGGATGGAGCTTCTGAGAGCTGCACCGGGAGCAAAGAAGGCGGCGATACTGCAATCACAACAACAAAGTGCAGTTGGAGCAGGTGAGCAGAGGCAAGGGGAGAGAGATGCGGCCGGGGAGGACGATGTCATAATGGCCTGTAGTGGCCCCGAGACTTTAGATGAATCTGTATCAGCATTAGTATCTGAACCTGTAACTGTCTCTGCAGCCAGTGAGGAAAAAACGTAGAAACAACTGCCCCCTGTTACCCCCGGTTTACAAACGGTGTCAAAGGGTGATAGTGGGAACACAACAGATGGGTCTGGGAGGGTACAATCGGACGAAACAATGCCGGAAGCCATCTCATCAAAACCCCAGCAGGAAAGTGCCCAGACTAAAAATCAAACACCCTCTTCAAACCATAGTGATCCAGACATGGATTGCTTTTTCTCCCTTTCAGATGGAGTCTGGTCGGGCTCAGTAACGGGCTCAGACTCATTAGGCGACTCCAGTGAGGAGGGCTTTGACATTGGCAAAAGAGACTCAATAGCCACAATGCGCAAAGCAACAAGAAGAGGAA
Source organism: Lissotriton helveticus (assembly GCF_964261635.1). Lineage (NCBI taxonomy): Eukaryota > Metazoa > Chordata > Amphibia > Caudata > Salamandridae > Lissotriton > Lissotriton helveticus. The sequence goes on from NC_136057.1 coordinate 1,209,712,534, forward strand.
GCCTTAACTTGAAACAAAAAGCTTAAAAAGGGATTATTCGGGGGTGGAATTGCTTAGCAGTCTCATAACACCATCCCCCCAAGGTGACAGCACACTCCCCCCAAAACCCCCAATACCCCCAACCCTAGACACTGTTTTGCAATGTATACTCTCCCATCGGGAAGAGACTCGCCAAGATAGCAGGCGTGCACAGACCGCCATGCGTAAGATTCAAGGGGCTGTTAGGAAAGTTGCAAAGTCGTGCACCATAATCAATGAGTGCCTGACAACCCTTAAAACCAGAACAGAAACTTTGGAGAATTACCTGGCAGATACACAAACAAGCACTGTCAATCATGACGCACAACTAATTGACATACAAGGGAAGTTAGAAGATTATGAAAATCGGCAATGCCGAAATAATCTGTGGGTACTAGGTGTAACGAAGGGGAAGGAAGGGTAGGATACCCAGTCATACATGGTTGATATGCTATCTAAGGCATTTCCAGACTTGGGCGGATGGAATTTAGCACTAGAAGTCCAGAGGGCCCACAGGGTTCCATTCAACCTCAAGCATCCATTGAGATCGGATGCAAAACCACGTGCTATGTTGCGCAACTTTCTCTTGCGTCAGTCCATCTACGACAAAGCCAGGCCAACAACAAAGCATAGAGGGGGGACTATTCTTTTCTCGTTCAGTTGGATTTCTGCCAATTCACGGTAGAGCGACGGTGGCATTTACGCCAGATGATTAAACTGTTTCAAAACTTGGGAGGGGTCAAGCCTTCTTGTTGTATCCTGCTCACCTGAAAGTAATCAAGGGAGATCATACTCGTTTTTTTTCTTCCAAGGTAAAGGCTAAGGAGTATTTGGAGAGTTGGGATCTGAAATCTTAGATCAATAAATACAACAATAGTACTATACATGAAACATTAACCCTTTAAGTGCGTCCGTCGGCCAGCGGCCGTTGCAAACACTACCTTGGTAGTGCTGCGCACGTCCATTGGCCGACGCGGCCCCACCCACATAATGGAATGCCTCAGTGGATTCATTTGCTCACCCTACAAATATAGACTTTAATTCAATGCTAGTATGTATTTATCATGGGCTCCTTTTCTTTCTTTCTTTCTTTTTTTTCTCCCCTATATTTTTTTTCGTGTCTGAAATGATTAAAATTAGTTTTTCCCGTCTAAACAAAGCCATGGGATAGGGTAATCATTTTTATTTTTCTTTTGACTGAGATCAGTCTGGATGCCTTTCAACAGGGGATGGGGAGATGGGGGGTTCCAAGGGCACAGGGGGGTTAGGGTGGGGTATAGAGGGGGGAGGGTGGCAGGGGTTTTAAGGATATCAGGCACAGGGTGGAGGGAGAGTAAAATATTTGGAGAGGGCATGAATCAGAGATCGAAGAAAGTAAATAAAGTCAATCAAGTACAGTTAAAGTTCAGAGAATCATATAACGTAAATGGGTAAAATCAATATTTGTTCAATTAATGTCGGGGACCTGAATGATAAAGCAAAACGTATTTGGGTTGCAGACATTTTAAGAACGTTAAAAACTGACATAACATGCCAACAAGAAGCGCATATTCCTTGGGGCAAGCGAGATATCCTACCTATCAAGGGCTACTCCCTCTTAGCATGTTTTACTCAAACCTTGATTATTAGAGGGGTAATGATTCATGTTGGGAATAGTATTGGCCCAGTCAAACGTACCGTGGAGGATAAATGTGGGAGATGGGCTATCGCATCACTTCCCGTTGGATTGACAGTGTGTTCAATATACGGATCGATTCAGGACAATCCACAAATTTTTTATGATTTAGAAATCGAATTAGCATTATGGCCAGCCCCATTAATAAAATGTGGAGACATAAATATCAATTATGAAGCAAGCAGCACCCTATAAATATCTGGGGAGAAAACCACATGTTCAAAAGGCTCTATCTGCCCTGATGACTAGTCACGATTTGTTGGATGTCTGGGAAGAAAAACATCCTACCGACCCAGGATATATTTACTTTTCAAACCCCCTTAAGAAATACATCAGATTAGATATTTTTTTGTTTCTCCATCACTGGATGTGGCCGCAGTGATAAAGAAAATGCCTAGATTGTTGTCTGATCATAATCTATTAATTCTGGAAATTGTATTTCAAACCAGAGACCATCCACAAAGCAAATTGACCTTTGGCAGAACATTATTAACTAATGAGCTGAAATATATTAGACAGTGGGCGAAAGAATATTACGAGATGAATCGGTATAGTTTGGGATAGGTTTAATGCGGGCCTTCGGGGTGAGACAATTAGTTTTGTTGGTAGGACTAGAAAACAAGAGAAAGAAGAGATTAATGCTTTGATTGAAAGCATGGGAGTTTTAGAAAAACACATACCCGTGCTATTGGACAAAAACAGGAGGCTATGGAGGTATCATTGCGGCAGGAAATCGCGGTAGCAAAAGCTGAAATTAATAGCTACTACAGTAAGAAAGGGGCGGCAGCTTTTCAGGCATACAAAAACGAGAGTTATGAATATGGGGAATCCGTGGGCAAAATGCTGGCTCTACGGACTAAACAGAGATTTGCAAGAAATAATATAACCAAAGTCAAAGGACAGGACGGTGCATCCCGCACAGATATAAAGGATATTATCAAGGTCTTTGAGACGTTTTATATAGACCTATATCAACAAGATAATCTCAATCCTCTTTCATTCAACGAAAACAAAATCATTTTGGGAAATTAACGTAGGGTTAGCAAATAAATTAAGCAGGAAATGGAAAAATAGATTAAATTAGAAGAGGTAGTATTAGCCCTACAGTCTATGGCCCCAGGAAAAGCGGCCGGTCCTGATAAAATTCATTTGGAATTTTATAAAGCAATCCAGTAGGAAATAGCTCCACTTCTTCTAGGTTATTCCTTGGTATACAATATAGTGGAGTTCCCCCGGAATCCCGGCAAGGAGCAGATATTGTGTTTTTTTTAAAGAAGGGGAAGCCCTCTGATAATCCAGCATCCTATAGACCCATATCCCTCATGAATGTGGACACTAAACTGTATTTTAAGAATTTTGCGACTCGATTAGGGGGGATCATAGCTCATCTAGTCTCACCGTGGCAACACAGTTTCTTACCAGGAAGAGGCACAGCAGATCACATCAGGCATGCTATAGCCTTGTTTGATATAACTGAGGTAACAGGAGAGAAGATGGCTATGATCCTTGTAGATGCAGAGAAGGCATTCGACTGAGTCTCATGGCATTATCTATGGGCAACTATGGCACAAAGAGGGTTTGGGCCAGGTTTTATAAGAGCTATATAGGCAATGTATCACAGACCATATGCAAAACTACATATAATGTGTCAAGAATCAAGCCGTATTGAAGTTTCAAGGGGGACAAGACAGGGCTGTTCCTGTTCACCCATACTATTTGTCCTATATATTGATATTTTTATTGAAAAAATTCTTCAAGACCAGACGATTGCACCAGTCTGTTGTAATGGCTATGAATCAAAGATAATGGTTTATGCTGACGACCTGGTGGTAGTGACCACTGTTCCTGAAAGAGTCTGGCTATTTATTGAATACAGGGAAAAAGCAGATCATATGCAATTCTAAAACTCCATGCAATGATCCCCAAAGACAGGATGAGGTAATCCATTTTGGGGTAAAAATAAGTACCATATGGACTCTATATGGAAAACAAATATGTTGCCCATGATAAATAGGATCAGCATGGATTTAAGATCACTAGATAGACTCCATCTTACACTTATAGGAAGATGTAATATAGTTAAAATGATCATGTTCCCCAAGATTTTATATATGTTTAGTTCCATCCTACTAGAAATTGAGGATCTGTTCCTGAAGAAATTGGACGGTATTTTTAGTAATTTAATTTGGAAATACACGAAAATTATACGATCCCTCAAATTTTTAATATTACCACAAAGTCGATGTGGATGGTCAGCCCCTAATCTTAGATTCTATTATTTTACAACTTTCTTGCAAAAGATGACCTTCGTGATCTCATCAGGGAAGGGGCATATGACAGACAGGCACCAAGAGGCATATATGGGCATTCCATCTACATATAAACAGGCCATAGGTAAGATAGTGCAGGGAATACTTCTCCGACAAGTGGAGGCTAGTTACTACAGGAAGACCAGGTTTAAGGTGGTAACAGCAATTTGGAAAGTCTGGAGTGAAATAGTTGGACTTTTGCAAATTCAGAAGTATGGAAGTCAAAAGCGTGTACAGAGTTCCCCACACAAGGTAAAGTAAAATGAGGGAATGACTCTCTCTCTAGGGAGCGTAGGTAGTGTAACAGGGAGTAAGGTAATCCCTTAACGGAATTGAGGATGCCTCACACAATTCAAAGGTTGGACGACTGTTGCCATCCCACCCGATGATTGTATCGTGTCATCATTGGCCTCCTGCTCCAACGGCAGGCTGGCGGTGCAATGCCTGTCGGGTAGCACTGAGTGCTACACTTTAGCGGAGTTCTTTTATTCCTTAGCCAATGGATGCATGTGTGTGAGGGGCCAAAAAACGAAGTGCAGTAGTGAGCGTGAGTGATAATTAAAAAAGGTCAGTAAAGTCCATCGAGACAACTTTAATGATATGGCTCACTGCCTTATTAAAATTGGTGAAAGGAGGGGTACTGAGGCACAAAGGGTAAGGTAGTTTGGCCTCATTCAACCCTCATTAATGGTGCGGTCAACATGTTTCATGCCTCTCGGGCAATTCATCAGGACCTAAATGCTCATCAACTTGCAGGGAGTTTCCACCGTTAGAAAGAATTGAGTATACGACCTGCAGGGTGTCGCAGGATCGAAACCTGCGTGATTTCCCGCCCTAAGAGTGGGGAAAGAGGGAGAGAGGGGCACAATCAGTGTTGGGCCTGTCAATTGAAAAAGTTTTACATGTAGAAACATCATGCGGGATGAGGTATGGTTCAATGACCTCAGCCAAACAAAGTGATAATGCAAGAGAGAGAGAGGAGTATTTACAAAGTTAAATACGTGGGGAAAAAATGAGTTACATTGTAAGTGCCATATGCAATCAATAATAAGGATGCATTAATTTGCTACATATACGGATATACACTCCATGCTTGGTCACTCGTGTGTGTTTTACAGTCAAAGGGTAGTGTATTCATTAGACCAAAAATAGAAACTTAAAAAACAGAACCATATGCACTGCGCTGGGTGCAGGAAAGTGGGAGAAGGGACACCAGGGTAAATACTCTCAAGAAGTTCTTACCCGTAGTCCCTGGTCGGCGGATCCCACAGACTGTCCTTGTGGGGCCAGAGCTATCAGGTAATTACCTAAATGGAATCAATATATGTTCCGGTCATGGTCGTGGTTGACGGAGCAGGGCAGATTCAAGTGGGTCCCGAGGCGGTAAAGCCATGGGGATCGCCAATTAATGACACATAGAATCATCGTGTCCGTAGACCACACCTTACCTTGTTCGCTGGAGGCACTAGGCTTGTAGGCACCTACCCCTCCCACAGCGGCGAGATCGCAGGACAGCCGGTAATCCGGTGTGTGGCTGAGCCGCTTAAGAAACAGAATGCCGAGGGCGCCGTGATGGGCGTGTGTGGAAAGCGTTGCTAGGTAACGCGGACAAGCGTGGTGTGGAAAGAGAGGACAGCCACACGCCGATAGGCGTTCACAGGCAAGCGCCATCTTGGAACGGGGTACCCCCAATGGTGGGTGGATGTAAAATATGACTTAATGGATAAAGAAGGGTAGAACTTGGACTCGAGTCAGAACAATCCAAGTATGGGTTATCTGGCTAGCATATTCCAAGGCACAGAATCATTAAGACCATGTTCATCTGCACGGAGACGATGCACCCAGCGCTGTTCCATTCTGAATAGGGCCTGTTGATTAACGGAAGGGTGGCATTCGAGGATAGTCCATTGTATATTCTCCGCCAGGTGGTTATGTTGTCTACAGTGTTCATACAGCCTGGTGTGGCTCTTTTTACAGCGGATGTTGCTGTTATGTTCCATGATGCGTAGTTTCACAATGCGCATCGTCATGCCGATGTAGATCGTCTTGCATGGGCATATTAGCATGTAAATGCATCTTGCGCTGTTGCAGTTTGTGTGTTTGCTGAGGTGCCAGGTAAAATTCCTCGGGAGTTCTATGGTTTTGCCCTGGATAGTTTGGGGGCAAACCACACAGGATCCACAACGGTAATGTCCCGTGACCGGTGGTAGATCCCAGAGTGTATTGACTGGGCGGGTGCTCGATTTCTTGGGGCGAGTATGGATCAGGGTATCCTTGAGGTTGGGTGTCCTCTTAAATGCAAAACGGGGCCGGGGTAAATCCAGGCCCGCCGTATTGAGGATTCCCCAATGCGAGTTCACAGTCTTCTTTATGAACGTGGAATTCCTTGTGTAGGCGTCACGCACGTGATCGTGTCATCTTTCTCTTTGGTATGGACTTCCAGCAGTGAGTCTCTGTTGTTATTGAGAGCTCTTTTTGATGATGTCTTAAGAAGCCGAGTAAGGTACCCCCTATCCTGAAGCTTATGTTGGAGGGTACTGGCTTCTTGTTTGTAGTCTGTTACTGATGTACAGTTTCTGCGGAGCCGTAGAAATTGCCCAAATGGCAAATTGTCCCTTAGGGATCTGGTGTGATGACTGTTATACAAGAGTAGACTGTTCCTGTCGGTCATTTCTTGAAAAGGGTTGTCGTAATTGCTGTAGGATCCAACCGAATTGTCAGATCTAGAAAGGGTACAGATGTTTCAGAGATCGTGCCTGTGAATTTCAAAAAGGGGTCTTGCAGGTTAATCCACGTGCAGAAGGCTTCACAGCTGGTCCGATCACCTTTCCAGAAGACTAAAATATCGTCGATATATCGACGCCAGAGTGTGAGATTTTCTCGGAATGGGTTCTGTTCAGGTGGGTAGATGTGTTTTTTTCCAAAGGTAGCCATATAAATACAGGCCAAGCTCGGTGCGAATGTCGAACCCATCGAGGTCCTGCGGATCTGGTGGTAGAGTTGTGACTCATACCTAAAAAAGTTTTCAGTGAGGGCTATATGGGCTAGCTCCATGATGAAGGCTATCGGGGTGGGGGAGGACCATTCCTCCTGTCGCAGAACAGAGTCCACAGCCTCCAAGGTGGCTTGTTGAGGAATATTGGTAAGGTTAAAAGGAGATCAACATCTTCTCTACCATCCACTTCATTGATCAGACGGAGGACGTCTCTAGTGTCCTGTAGGTATGAAGGAATCTGCTTTACCAAAGGCTGAAGAAAGGCGTCGCAGAACTGGGATAATGGCTCGAGGAGTGACCCAATTCCGGAGACAATGGGTCTCCCTGGGACTGGGGTAGTCCCTTTATGAATCTTTGGGAGGGTATAGAAGTAAGGCATGACGGGTTCCGTTGTGGTAAGGAACTCAGCCTCTTTCTTGCTAATCCATTCGTTGGTCTCAGCTTCAATTATGAGGCTCATGATGGTCGTCGTCAGCCGTTTAGTGGGGTCCTCAGTTAGAGGTCTGTAGTGTGTAGTATTGGACAGTTGTCGTCTGCATTCACGGTCGTAGTCCTCATAATCCTGTATGACTGTGGCTCCCCCCTTGTCTGCCTGTTTGATGACAACAGATTCATCCCTGCCCAGATTGATGGACGCTTGTCTTTCTGCAGACGTCAGGTTGTGAAAAGGTTTGACGTATGGTTTGTTCTGCAGGCTCATCAGGACTGCTCGTTCAAAAGTCAGGACTTCCGGGGGAACCATCCCATCAGTAGGGGTAAAGGTGGACGGTTTCCTCAATCCAGTGTCTTGACTGGTAGACTCAGGTTTATTGTCAAAGAAAGCACGAAGGCGTACTTTCCTGAATAGTTGTTTTATCTCAATCATTTCTTGGAAGCTGTCTGGGATCGGTGTTGGAACAAACCCAAGACCTTTTTCCAAAACGTTCTTCTCCGTCGATGAGAGGACTTTTTTTGAGAGATTGACAATCAGACTCGTCTCCCCCTGGATGTTATGCTCCTGGTTTCCATTGTTGTTGATGATGTCGGCTGGTCTTGCCACTGCACTCCTTTCTGCCCGCCTCGCTTTCGCCCTCTTCCTCTGCCCCAACCTCTGCCTTGAAAAGGTGGCGGATTCAGTTGATGAAGTTGATGAGCATTTAGGTCCTGATGAATTGCCCGAGAGGCATGAAACATGTTGACCGCACCATTAATGAGGGTTGAATGAGGCCAAACTACCTTACCCTTTGTGCCTCAGTACCCCTCCTTTCACCAATTTTAATAAGGCAGTGAGCCATATCATTAAAGTTGTCTCGATGGACTTTACTGACCGTTTTTAATTATCACTCACGCTCACTACTGAACTTTGTTTTTTGGCCCCTCACACACATGCATCCATTGGCGAAGGAATAAAAGAACTCCGCTAAAGTGTAGCACTCAGTGCTACCCGACAGGCATTGCACCGCCAGCCTGCCGTTGGAGCAGGAGGCCAATGATGACACGATACAATCATCGGGTGGGATGGCAACAGTCGTCCAACCTTTGAATTGTGTGAGGCATCCTCAATTCCGTTAAGGGATTATCTTACTCCCTGTTACACTACCTACGCTCCCTAGAGAGAGAGTCATTCCCTCATTTTACTTTACCTTGTGTGGGGAACGCTGTACACGCTTTTGACTTCCAGTTGTAGGACACATACATTGGACCCCGGTAAACATTGTCCTTTCTCTGTTCCCCCTTTTTTGTCATAATTCCTAGCGTGGGGTTCCCCCACGGGACTGTTTGGGTTACCAACCGTGAAGAAATTCCCACCAGTTTGGTCCATCCTTAATCAGTAACCACTGATTACTCTAGAATCAGAACCCGCACTCCTCTGGCTGGCATATTCTTTCGCACCCTGATCATCCCCCGTCAATATGGAGGATGTTCTGGGCCTGAGCTTCGACGAGGACACCATAGCCGAGGCATTAAGAGCAGCGCCACCAATACTGACCAACCCTCCCGCCTCCACATCGGGCACGTCTTCTGACGAATGGACAACCCTAACGGAGATGAAAAAAGAACTTATAAGAATCACGATCCACGGGACTATGATGACAGAATACCTGAGGAGTAACATAGCCCCACAGGGACTAATCGTCAACATAATCCCAAGACTATTCCTGGAGGACAAGCGATTTAAAGTCGATTGGTGCCAGGTATCCTGGAAATGTACTAAAGACCTGTTATTTCTGATTTCGCAAACAGCGAAACGCCTCTCTGATGCCTTATTAGAAAAAATCTCAGCCCTAGAAGCTACAATGAAGAGCGCCATTAACAAAAATAACAAAGCGGCCTTCACCACTAAGCTAGCCGAGATTAACCAAGAAATGGCTGACCACCACGATTTTCTATTAAAACAGAAAACAAGCAAACTTCAAAAAGACATCAACAAATTTGAGAAAGAGAAAATCTATCCCTACCTTAAGGATGGTTTTAAAGGGAAAAGGACCAATTATTCCTCTGATGAAAATTCAGACAACGACAACAGACGTGGCTCAACCGGCAGTGATTCTAGTGGCGGCTATCCTGCAAGAAACCCACGGGCCCCACCACTTAACAATTGGCAACAAGGTTACCAACAAGGTCCAGTATTCCATGGCCCGCCCCATATGACACCACCTTGGCAGTACCCATTCTTCCCACAAGGCCCCTCCCAGTTTTACCCTCTGAATCCGCCACCTTTTCAAGGCAGAGGTTGGGGCAGAGGAAGAGGGCGAAAGCGAGGCGGGCAGAAAGGAGTGCAGTGGCAAGACCAGCCGACATCATCAACAACAATGGAAACCAGGAGCATAACATCCAGGGGGAGACGAGTCTGATTGTCAATCTCTCAAAAAAAGTCCTCTCATCGACGGAGAAGAACGTTTTGGAAAAAGGTCTTGGGTTTGTTCCAACACCGATCCCAGACAGCTTCCAAGAAATGATTGAGATAAAACAACTATTCAGGAAAGTATGCCTTCGTGCTTTCTTTGACAATAAACCTGAGTCTACCAGTCAAGACACTGGATTGAGGAAACCGTCCACCTTTACCCCTACTGATGGGATGGTTCCCCCGGAAGTCCTGACTTTTGAACGAGCAGTCCTGATGAGCCTGCAGAACAAACCATACATCAAACCTTTTCACAACCTGACATCTGCAGAAAGACAAGCGTCCATCAATCTGGGCAGGGATGAATCTGTTGTCATCAAACAGGCAGACAAGGGGGGAGCCACAGTCATACAGGATTATGAGGACTACGACCGTGAATGCAGACGACAACTGTCCAATACTACACACTACAGACCTCTAACTGAGGACCCCACTAAACGGCTGACGACGACCATTATGAGCCTCATAATTGAAGGTGAGACCAACGAATGGATTAGCAAGAAAGAGGCTGAGTCCCTTACCACAACGGAACCCGTCACGCCTTACTTCTATACCCTCCCAAAGATTCATAAAGGGACTACCCCAGTCCCAGGGAGACCCATTGTCTCTGGAATTGGGTCACTCCTCGAGTCATTATCCCAGTTCTGCGACGCCTTTCTTCAGCCTTTGGTAAAGCAGATTCCTTCATACCTACAGGACACTAGAGACGTCCTCCGTCTGATCAATGAAGTGGATGGTAGAGAAGATGTTGATCTCCTTTTAACCTTAGACGTAGAGGCGTTGTATACCAATATTCCTCAACAAGCCACCTTGGAGGCTGTGGACTCTGTTCTGCGACAGGAGGAATGGTCCTCCCCCACCCCGATAGCCTTCATCATGGAGCTAGCCCATATAGCCCTCACTGAAAACTTTTTTAGGTATGAGTCACAACTCTACCACCAGATCCGCGGGACCTCGATGGGTTCGACATTCGCACCGAGCTTGGCCTGTATTTATATGGCTACCTTTGAAAAAAAACACATCTACCCACCTGAACAGAACCCATTCCGAGAAAATCTCACACTCTGGCGTCGATATATCGACGATATTTTAGTCTTCTGGAAAGGTGATCGGACCAGCTGTGAAGCCTTCTGCACGTGGATTAACCTGCAAGACCCCTTTTTGAAATTCACAGGCACGATCTCTGAAACATCTGTACCCTTTCTAGATCTGACAATTCGGTTGGATCCTACAGCAAGTACGACAACCCTTTTCAAGAAAGAGACCGACAGGAACAGTCTACTCTTGTATAACAGTCATCACACCAGAACCCTATGGGACAATTTGCCATTTGGGCAATTTCTACGGCTCCGCAGAAACTGTACATCAGTAACAGACTACAAACAAGAAGCCAGTACCCTCCAACATAAGCTTCAGGATAGGGGGTACCCTACTCGGCTTCTTAAGACATCATCAAAAAGAGCTCTCAATAACAACAGAGACTCACTGCTGGAAGTCCATACCAAAGAGAAAGATGACACGATCACGTGCGTGACGTCCTACACAAGGAATTCCACGTTCATAAAGAAGACTGTGAACTCGCATTGGGGAATCCTCAATACGGCGGGCCTGGATTTACCCCGGCCCCGTTTTGCATTTAAGAGGACACCCAACCTCAAGGATACCCTGATCCATACTCGCCCCAAGAAATCGAGCACCCGCCCAGTCAATACACTCTGGGATCTACCACCGGTCACGGGACATTACTGTTGTGGATCCTGTGTGGTTTGCCCCCAAACTATCCAGGGCAAAACCATAGAACTCCCGAGGAATTTTACCTGGCACCTCAGCAAACACACAAACTGCAACAGCGCAAGATGCATTTACATGCTAATATGCCCATGCAAGATGATCTACATCGGCATGACGATGCGCATTGTGAAACTACGCATCATGGAACATAACAGCAACATCCGCTGTAAAAAGAGCCACACCAGGCTGTATGAACACTGTAGACAACATAACCACCTGGCGGGGAATATACAATGGACTATCCTCGAATGCCACCCTTCCGTTAATCAACAGGCCCTATTCAGAATGGAACAGCGCTGGGTGCATCGTCTCCGTGCAGATGAACATGGTCTTAATGATTCTGTGCCTTGGAATATGCTAGCCAGATAACCCATACTTGGATTGTTCTGACTCGAGTCCAAGTTCTACCCTTCTTTATCCATTAAGTCATATTTTACATCCACCCACCATTGGGGCTACCCCGTTCCAAGATGGCGCTTGCCTGTGAACGCCTATCGGCGTGTGGCTGTCCTCTCTTTCCACACCACGCTTGTCTGCGTTACCTAGCAACGCTTTCCACACACGCCCATCACGGCGCCCGCGGCATTCTGTTTCTTAAGCGGCTCAGCCACACACCGGATTACCGGCTGTCCTGCGATCTCGCCGCTGTGGGAGGGGTAGGTGCCTACAAGCCTAGTGCCTCGAGCGAACAAGGTAAGGTGTGGTCTACGGACACGATGATTCTATGTGTCATTAATTGGCGATCCCCATGGCTTTACCGCCTCGAGACCCACTTGAATCTGCCCTGCTCCGTCAACCACGACCATGACCGGAACATATATTGATTCCATTTAGGTAATTACCTGATAGCTCTGGCCCCACAAGGACAGTCAGTGGGATCCGCCGACCAGGGACTACGGGTAAGAACTTCTTGAGAGTATTTACCCTGGTGTCCCTTCTCCCACTTTCCTGCACCCAGCGCAGTGCATATGGTTCTGTTTTTTAAGTTTCTATTTTTGGTCTAATGAATACACTACCCTTTGACTGTAAAACACACACGAGTGACCAAGCATGGAGTGTATATCCGTATATGTAGCAAATTAATGCATCCTTATTATTGATCGCATATGGCACTTACAATGTAACTCATTTTTTCCCCACGTATTTAATTTTGTAAATACTCCTCTCTCTCTCTTGCATTATCACTTTGTTTGGCTGAGGTCACCATACCTCATCCCGCATGATGTTTCTACATGTAAAACTTTTTCAATTGACAGGCCCAACACTGATTGTGCCCCTCTCTCCCTCTTTCCCCACTCTTAGGGCGGGAAATCACGCAGGTTTCGATCCTGCGACACCCTGCAGGTCGTATACTCAATTCTTTCTAACGGTGGAAACTCCCTGCAAGTTGATGAGCATTTAGGTCCTGATGAATTGCCCGAGAGGCATGAAACATGTTGACCGCACCATTAATGAGGGTTGAATGAGGCCAAACTACCTTACCCTTTGTGCCTCAGTACCCCTCCTTTCACCAATTTTAATAAGGCAGTGAGCCATATCATTAAAGTTGTCTCGATGGACTTTACTGACCTTTTTTAATTATCACTCACGCTCACTACTGCACTTCGTTTTTTGGCCCCTCACACACATGCATCCATTGGCTAAGGAATAAAAGAACTCCGCTAAAGTGTAGCACTCAGTGCTACCCGACAAGCATTGCACCGCCAGCCTGCCGTTGGAGCAGGAGGCCAATGATGACACGATACAATCATCGGGTGGGATGGCAACAGTCGTCCAACCTTTGAATTGTGTGAGGCATCCTCAATTCCGTTAAGGGATTACCTTACTCCCTGTTACACTACCTACGCTCCCTAGAGAGAGAGTCATTCCCTCATTTTACTTTACCTTGTGTGGGGAACTCTGTACACGCTTTTGACTTCCAGTTGTAGGACACGTACATTGGACCCCGGTAAACATTGTCCTTTCTCTGTTCCCCCTTTTTTGTCATAAAATTCAGAAGTATAACAGATAAACACCGTTGTGGCGATCTCCCCTATTCCCATTATGAATGTATGATAATTTGGGTATGAAATGGAAAGAAAAGGGGATCTCTAAAATCGAGGATTTATTCTCAATAGATCATAGGCTCTCATTCATTGAATTACAACAAGGATATGGTTTAGCGGCTGGGAGGTATTTTAAATATCACCAGAGTACCAGCTTTCTAAATCAAATAAATAGACAAAAGATCTCCACAAATAGGATTCCCCTAATGGAGGCTATGTCTCACCTCCAAATTAAAATTAAATATATATATAAAATATTAATTGACACACTTTCTGATGATCTGGAAATAGTGGAATCTAGATGGGCTACTAAATTAGGAGATCCTGTTGTAGACCGTTGCCAATAATTTGCACTAGGGAAGGGACATTTCTTTCAGCTAACCTGAAAGCCCAACATTATTATACCATTGATGATCTTTATTTTACTCCTTTAAAGCTCTGCCGCTGGGGGAAAAGATAGGATGAAAAAGTCCTTGATGTGATCAAGGGCTAGCAGATACAATTCATGTGTTCTATGGCTGTGAGAAATTAGGACCTCTCAAAATGGGAATGGAGGAATTTCTATCAGCAGCACTAGGGAGCATAATTAGCATAACCCCTACATTAATGCTGTTAGGATACAATAAAAACATACAATATGATTCAAGGAAGAATAAATGTGTTTTTGTTTTAGTAGCTGTGGCCAAGCTACTAGTCGCTACACAATGGAAGGATGCTGCTCCACCTACATATTATGCCTGGCTGGGCCATCGGTTGGCCATATATAATCTTGAAAGGTCACTGTACAACTGCAAAGGCCGGCGTGCTAGCAAGAGAGGTAAAACAATCTGGGCTCCAATGAATGAATGGCAAACAAGGCAAAATGCAAGGAGGGATTGGTTGGCCTAAGGGGTCAGAATTTATGGCTCCCCGTCTCTTATGTTTTCTTTTTTCTTGTTTTTCCCCATAACCATTTCCTTGTGAATGTATTGAGTGGCCATAGATTCTTTCCGTATTGTAAATATATGAAATTGTGAAAAATATGAATCTTTGTAAACATGTATTAGCTAAAACTATATTTTATTTATGAACAATTTTTACTTTGTATTCTGTATACTCTCTCCAAATGAAAATGTTTTAAAAAAAATGGAATATGGAATGCATTTCTAAAATGGAATGGAAAGTTTTCTTTTAATTTTTTAAGACTTGACAGTGGCCCATGGGATCTTTGTCTGCTCTTAAAAAATGTTTTTGCTAACATTCAAAAAAGGGGAAGAGGTCCACTGGGGACCCTTTCCTATTTGAAGTAGGGGGCAAAATGCAAATGCTTTGCAGCTGCATTTGAGTCGCAAACCTTTCACACATACCACTGCGATCTGTATTAGGAAGCGATGCCCTAAACACACCCCTTCCTAATACTGAATCGCAAACCCAATTTGTGATTCAGTAATAGGTTACCGAATCGGAAATAGGGCTTGCAACCGCAAAATGCTTTTTTGCGGTTGCAAACAGTCGATTCTGCGAATCAGGACATTTGCGTCCGCAGAAAAGCTTTGTACATCTGGCCCTAATCGGAACTTCTGAAGAGACTTACCTGGGAAGCTCTATCCTAAGAACTGGTTGGGGGCACAGTAGCCCCTCAAAATAATCTCAAGTGCACAAACACATGTACACATATACATACAGAAACACACACTATACACAACCACACTCTCTCTCGCTCTCTTTTTCTCACTCTCTCTCTCTTACCGCTGCAGCAGAGCAGGAGGAAGAAGTATGGAGTGTCTGCAGTGCATGCTCAGTGTTGTTATGTGAGATGGAAGTCTATTGCATGTAGTTTGTCTACTTGCCTGGAGAATCCAATATGTGCATCAGCTTTATATTTGGATGCAGATGGAGGTGAGGCAAAACAGGAAACAGCCCATGAAGCACTTTAGCAGAGTCTTTAAAGACTTTGGCAAACCTAGACATGATCAGTGACTGTCTTCAAACAGGTGAAGATCTGGCATAAACTGGTAGTTTTCCCACCAGACATTCCCCTTTCCCTGCCAGTTATTTTCTTTAGTCTATATATCAATGTTACCATCACACCAATAAACATGATACCCCCATAAACAACATTTGAAACTGTTGTGGAATCTGGTCTATATTTGGGGAACCTGGAGTTCCCCACTTGTGAATGACCTGAACTAAAAAAGACTTAAAGGGAAAATATTTTGGTTGAATTTGAAGCTGGGCAGTAGATTACTGTCTGGAAAGATGGGACCCAGGCCTGTTCAACTGCAAGAGGTTCCCCTTCTACACCATCTTTATTCTAGGGTCAAACACTTACTTCACTATCTCCCAGTGGAGAGGTGTGGTGCAGCGGCCAGGGCAGCAGACTTCGAAGCACAAGGTTCACAGTTCAATCATCGGCGGTGGCAGCTCAGCTCAGCACCATGTGACTCTGGGCAATAGCTCACTTAATTTCCATGAGAGCCCCCAGCACCTTGAGACCCGTAAGGGTGAGTAGTTCACGCTTAACAAATAGGGATTTACATTTACTAATCAGAAAGTACTGGATGGCAACATACATTGAATATTCAAAACACCTGGCTTATGTTCTTATCAGACACTACCACCAATCCACCCAGAGTACCAGGCGAGATACAAACATGATAATTACTTTGGTGCTTGTGGAACAATAAGAGTCCTTGAGACTTCTGAGTGGAATTTAATTTAATGTATGGAAGACTTCAAGGAATTGAACTTTGCAAGGAATGTTAAGGCCTGAAGTGGCAGGTGTGACTCCGACCAACGTCCTATTTTGTTGCTATTTGAGTTATTCATCTATTTCAATATTTACTTTAATGCTGTTTTGTCCAACACATTTCCTTTGAGACCTATGGCATTTCAGTTTACCAATGCAGGATCACTGATGTCACTCAACAACCCAAATTTCCTCTTGCAAGGCCCAATGCCAAAATGTCAAATGCGTCAATGCTATTACT
Source organism: Lissotriton helveticus (assembly GCF_964261635.1). Classification (NCBI taxonomy): domain Eukaryota; kingdom Metazoa; phylum Chordata; class Amphibia; order Caudata; family Salamandridae; genus Lissotriton; species Lissotriton helveticus. Next base: position 1,209,729,220 of record NC_136057.1, read on the forward strand.
GCATTGTAAGCCCAGACTTTGATTTCATGCAATCCTGCAAAATCATTGCTGATTTAAGTGATCCCTTATGTACTTCATTTATGTTTTCCAAAGCCCATTCTGCATTTCATGAATCTCCATATTGTGCCCCAAATCCCAGCTGCATGTTATTGTCTCCCAGACTCTGTTACTAGGCCCAATTGTCTTTAATGCACCCCTGTATTGCATTCTTGAAGCCAATCTGCAAAGTTTGTCTTCCTACTCTGAATTATCTGCTTCAGTGTATATTTTATGCACTCTGTATTTCTGTTTCAAACCTCATCACCTATCTGAAATTCTTATGTTAATGCCTTCTTCATGCTAGGCTTCTCTGTTTTGTAGTGAAATCCGAAGTTCAGGTAATTGTACACTGTTTTCCAAAATCTATTGGAGATGTTCACACCACAATTTCAGAATGTGTTTCTAGTTTTCATTGTTGTATTCTGCATTATGTTGCAGACCTCTCTATCAATTTCTGGTACACCAACGGCCCCATGCTAAACTCCAAAGTGTATTTAAATAAAAAGGATAACTGATAATTTTAATACTGCAAAAGTAAAAGCCATTTCTGGTCAGGAAATATTTGTCTCATTCTGCATTGTGCATTTTAGATTAATTAACAATAATGACATGGAGGCCACCATCTGGAAAAAGATGCTTCTCTGGTCCCACCTGGGAATGTTCAGTTTGCCTGAGTGGGTCTATGGCAGCCCGATAGGGTAGTTAGAAGAAACTGGAACATGCAAAAATTACCCAGGTATCTGCCAAAAATAGGAAGGGTAAGGGAGATGGGAAAACTTCCACAGTCCGGGAGGAGACTGAGCCTGAGGATGACACCCCTCAACCTATAGGGGAGGACACTACCACCCTGGGAATCCTATCTAAACTGGCCAGTTAGCAGAAGGAAGGAGGCCTTACTAGGAAGATGTTCTGCAGAACGTCGAAAGAGTGCCCTACTCTGGAAGCCTCTATCAACACCTCTGGTCATCACCTAATCTACTGGGAGAATGGTCTCCTGTACAGCAAGCCTAAGGTTCCTGGGCCGAGTATAATCTGTATGTTGGTGGTCCTCCAGTGCAACAAGACTTTCCTACTGGAGCTGGCTCATGATGTTCCCCTGGCAGGTCATCTGGGGCAAGACAAGACCTATGGCAGGTTTGTATCCCACTTTTATTAGCCCTGGATGAAGGTGATCTAAGATGCATTCTGTAGGTCATGACCCACCTGCCAGGCCAGGCAGATGTCAAGAGGAAAGGGCAAGGCTTCCCCTTCCAGTCACTGGCACTCCCATTGAAAGGGTGGGCATTTGCATTGTTGTGCCCCTGGACCACAAGACAGCCCTATGCAACAGGTTCATCCTGGTCTTAGTGGGCCATGCCACCCAGTACCCAAGCATACACCTCTGACGACAGCGACTGCCCTGCATTGGTCAGAGCTCTGATGGATATATTTACCTCTGAGGTTCCCCAAGGAAGTAGTACCTGACTGAAGTACCAATTTCATATCTTTATAATTGAAGTCCATGTGGGACGAGTGTGGGATAATATACACGTTTTTCACACCCTTTCTTCCGCAGACCAATTGGCTTGTATAAAGATGAATTCAGCAAGACCTTGAAAGGTATGATAAGGGGCCTATCAAAGCCCTTGAGGCTGAAGGGGGACGTTCTTTTGCTGTGCCTGTTGTTTGCTTACAGGGAGGTACCACAGAAGGGTGGTGGATTCAGCCACTTCGAGCATTTGTATGGCCACTCTGTCAGAAAGTCTCTCAGCCTGGTAAAGGAGAAATGGGGGCAAGCTCCCAAGAAAGTCCTTCAGGATGAGGTCAGCTATACACTGGCCCTCCGTACCCATAGGAAGTGCTTCTGAAAGAAGGCAAAGGAGAACCTAGAAACCAGCCAGGAGATTATGAATCAGAAGCATGACAAGAAGGCTACTCTAGTCGACTTTCAGCCTGGCCAAAAGCTGGGGGTGATGGAGCCTGTGGAGCCCCTGGCCCTACAAGAATGATAGTATGAGACATATGAGGTGAAGGTTCACAAAGGAGAGGTCACCTACCTGGTAGACCTCCAGAATACCAGAAATCCACTGCTTGTCCTACATGTCAATTGCCTCAAACCCCACTTTGAGCAGTCCGAAGTGCCATGCTTCTGGTCACGGATGATGAAATGGAGAAGGAGAGAGAACCTCTCCTGACCTCCTTTCTTCCAAGGAGCAGGGTAGGTCAGTGGATGGTGACAGCCTCTTCCCTACCCTGACCCTAGAGCAACAGAGAGATTGTTGCCATTGTTGAGACAATTTGCAGCTCTCTTCTTCCTAACCCTAGGGTTCATTACATGGTGTACCCAAGACATTGGCACTAGGGACAGTATGCCTATGAAAAGATCTGACTAGGTGAGAGCCAGTATAAAAGAGGATGTCTCTAAAATGCTGGCATTTGATGTAATTGAATCCTCAAGCAGCTCTTGGTCCAGGCCTGTGGTGTTGGCACCAAGGCTGCCCCTCCGGATACCATGCTGAGAACTCTGGTTCTGTGTGGGTTACCAGGGGCTCAACTCAGTCACTAAGGCTGATGCTCACCCCATCAACAAAGCTGATAAGCTTGTTGATCTATTGGGGACTGCCAAGTTCCTTAGCACATTCAGTCTGATGTCTGAGTAATAGCAGATCGCCTTGGCTGAGAGGGCCATAGAGAGGTCTGTGTTGTAGACCCCAGAGGGCCACTTCTAGTTCCAGGAAATGCCCTTCAGGTTGAAGAATGCCCCTGACACCTCGCAGAGGTTAGTCAATCAGGTCCTGGCTAGGTTGCAGAACGTCAATGCTGCCTGCCTAGATGCAATTGGGGTTTTCAGCTCCTGCAGGAAGGACCACCAGTGCCACTGCAGAGAAGTGCTTCAGGCTCTGCAAACGGTAGGCTTGAAAATCAAGGTCAGTAAATGCCAGAGAGGGCAGGGTTCTGTGGTCTACCTGGGTCACTAGGTTGAGAAGGTACAGCCCACTCAGGCCAATAATTAAACCATCCTGGCTTGGGATCCCCTCAAGACCCAGATAGAGATGAAGGCCTTCCTGGGCCTCAATGGGTACTACAGGAGATTTTTTAATGGATATGGCACCACTGTGGCTTCCTCGACAAAGTTGTCTTCTACGAAGCAGTCCAGACACGTGATCTGGATTGAGGAATGCCAGAATGCTTTTGACATCATATACACAGCACCCATGTTTAAGGCCTGAATCTTGTCACAAGAGTTCCTCGTGCAGGCAGAAGCCTCAGAGCATTACATAAGGGCCATATTCTCACAGTTAAACAAAGACGGCCGAGAGGTGGAGTGCACTAGAAAGGGAAGTATTTGCACAGATCTGGGCACTGGAGAAGCTGAGACCATACCTGTTTGGGGCTCAGGTTGGCAGACCACAGAACCCCAGAGCTGGCTCATAAAGATGAGGGTAAGAATTCCAAACTGTTGAGGTGGTCCATCTCCCTATAGTAAATGGACTTCACGATGAAGCACTGCCCTTGAACAGACCACACCAATGCTGATGGCCTCTCCAGGTTTGTCAGCCTTAGCAACAAGAAATATCATGATAATTTGTATTACCCAGTATTTGTAAAGTGCAAAATAATCACCCCTAACGGTCTCAAGGTGCTGGGGGCCGTGGGGAAAATTAAGCAAGCTATTGCCTGGAGTCACATGGTGCTGGAATGAGCTACTGCTGGCACCGGGGATCAAACCGTGAGCACTGTGCTCCGGAGTCAGCCACCCTGGCTGCTGCGCCACAGCTCTCCATGGGTGGGTAGTTTGTTCTGCTTTCAGCCGGAGACAGGGAGCATTTTGGATTAAACACCCTTGGCATGGTTTCCATGTTTTGCCTTCAATGCTTCTGTTTTTGCTGGACTTAGGACTTTACCACTGCTAACCAGTTCTAAAGTGCTCCCTCTAAAACATGGTAAAATTGACTATCAACCAATTGGCACATTTGTCTTACTTGTCAGTCCCTAGTAAAGTGGTACTACCTATACCCAGGGCCAGTCAATTAAATAGTACTAGTGGGCCATCCGCACTGATTGTGCCACCCACTTAAGTAGCCCTTTCTAACATCTCCTTTGCAGTCTGTGCATGTAGTTTTAAACTGCCATCTCAAATTGGCATAATACACATTTTACCAGGCCTAAACCTTTGTTTTAAATACAAACAAGCCACCCCTAGGGTAGGCCCTCAGCAGCCCATAGAGCAGTGTGCAGTGTATTTAAAAGGTTGGGCTTGTGCATTTAACATTTACATGTCTTGGTAGTGAAAAACTCTTACATTTGTTTTTCATCACTGCAAGGCCTACCTTTCTCACAGGATAACATTGGGTTATCCTATTTCTTTTTTCAGCGTTTTATATAGCGCGAATGAGACCTTAAGGTATCAGATGTCAGATTGCTTTATATGAGCACCAGTTACGTTACACAAGGGAACGTTCATTTTTGTTAGTGCCAGAGAAATTAAGTGATTTGCCCAGAATCACAGGATGTTGTGCCTTGTTGCCAAGACCCGAACCCGGTTCCCCAGATTTGAGTGTGACTGCCCTAGCCATTAGGCACATCCTCTCCCCTATTAATAAATTATAACTTTCAATTGGGAACAGGTCGGAATGTCGAGTTTGGTGTCTAAAGAATTATAATGTTAAACCCCTTTTAATAGTAAAGTGTCATTTTAATTCACAATTCTGAAAATGCCACTTTTATGGTTTAAGTTTCTTTTTATTGGGTTTTCTAACATAACAGAAATAAACAAGGCTTATTTGTATCCCACCTATGCAGGGCATCATGCAGAGTGACTTAATAATCCCCAACAATCCCCATCCCCCACACCCCTTCCCTGGACCTGGTGACCAAAAGAGTAAGGAATAGAAGTATTAGTGAGAGCTGGGATGCTCCTGTAAGGTGTGGTGCGAATGGCGGTTTTCAGTAGGAGGATGTGCGGCCTCAGGAAGGTGCAGCAGAATGTTTTGTAAGGCCGCACCCAAGGCCAAACTGATTTCTTTACCCCGTCAGGACTTGAGGGGGAAAGGTGATAGAGTTTGGGAGACCTAAAATCAAGTAGGCAGGGAATATAGGGAGCTCTGTGTCCAAATGAGTGTCAATATCCATGAGCACCTGTGACCAGTAGGACCTAAGTTTCGGACATTCCCACAAAATGTATAGGATTACACCTGGGGACCCACAGTGGCACCAGCACTCCTGAGATTTAGACTGATTGTATTTATGAATCCAGTAAAGCATCTAGTACCAGTATGTGACAATCTTTGTGACTGTCTTGATACTGGCCATGTTATGGGCAGTGTGTCGTGCACTGTAGTAAATACCACCCCATTCTTTAGTCGTAAGCTCCCTTCCTGTTTCTGACTCCCATTGTGTTTGGATCTTGGATTTGGGGACATCCGTAGTTGAGTTGATCAGGCAGTATACGTCTAAAACCAGGCGCTTGTCAGATGTCCTCGACAAGAGCCAGCGTTTGAAGGGGGTAAGTTGTCTCTCTGCTCCAGGGTGAAAGTGGGGTGCAACTCCCATTGCCGGATCTTATTGTAATGCAATGCTCCGTTTCAGGAAGTGCAAATTCTGCATGGAGGGTCTCAAAGGAGAGTGGACCCTCCGTGCCAAGCAGGTGAACCACCGACCTGCATACTGCGTTTGTCCATACCTGAAATGAGGGATCCTGAGAGCAGGGTTGAAAATCTGGGTTCTTAACAATAGGCTTAAGTGGTGAGGGGAAGGTCGTGAGACCCCTTTGTGCCTCTAGGCTGTCCCAGACTACCAGTGATGCCTTGGTAATGGGCGAGAGGTATAGTGATCTGGTCCGTGCATGTTTAGGGAGCAATGGAATGCACCGTAATGCCTGGCCCACCAGAGCCCGGTCCATAAACAGCCAGTTCTTTTCAGATTCTCCATGTGACCATTCCACTAAGACCCTCAGTTGGGTGGTTTGGTAATAGCAGAGAAGGTCAGGGATTCCCAGGCCACCCTCATCCATAGAGCTATGGTCTCTACGAATACGAGGGCATTTATCTGCCTACACGAATCTGGTAATTTCTTGGTGGAGAGAGAGTAGTGTTCCAGGTGGGGGTGAGGCCCGGAGTACCTGAAAGAGAAACAGGATCTTGGGGAGGATCGTCAGTTTAATTGCCAATATTTATCCTAGCCAAGACAGGGAGTAAGAGCGCCACTGACACAGGTTGGATTTGATCTAGTGGGGTAATTTTTGATAGTTAAGCACGATGGTGTCTGCGATGGTAGAGGTTACCTGGATGCCTAGATATGGAATGGATACCGGGACCCACTGTATGGGCAGGGCCTGAAGCAAAGTGTCTAACAATTGTGGCCGGAGGTTGAGATTGAGTTGAGGGCTTCACTTTTTGGATATTTATCTTGGAGCCTGACGCCCAGCCAAATGCCTCCAGCTCCGCTAAGAAAGCGGGCAGTGAAGTGGAAGGCTCCTCCAAGGATGCTAGGACATTGTCTGCGTAAAGACCGATGGTGTGCAATTCCCCACCGAATTGAACTCCTTTTATCTGTGAGTTGGAATGTACTTTTTGGGCCACAGGCTCCATATAAAGGGTTAACAGCAGGGGCTACAATTGGCACCCCTGCCCAGTCCCCCTGGAGATATGGATAGGGGCGGAGGAGCAACCATTGATGCAAACTCCTGCTGTTGGTTGAGTGTAGTTGCTGGGAATCCAATTTTGAAAGCGATCCCCTATGCCAAGGTGGGTCAGGGCTGCAGACAAAAAGGTGCAATGTACCCTGTTGAACAATTTCTCGGCGTTGACCGCCAAGAGCATTCTTTCTTGAGCATATCTCTGGGTTTTATCAATTATGTGCAGGTTCTGTCTTGTATTGTCACTACACTGTTGTTGGAGTATGAATCCAGCATGATCAGGATCTATGAGGCCCAGAAAGAGGGGATTAAGCGGAGCGGAAAAAATACCTGTAAAGAGCATAATGTCTGTATTCAAGAGGTAGATGGGAGGATAGGAGGAGTAGTAGGTCCTATTCTTCCCGAGCTTGGGAATTACTACTTTTGCTGCTTGGAGCATCGAAGGAGGGAGCGACACTGTGTCCCCAATCATGCTGAAGAGCCTAGTAAGAATAGGGATGAGACTGTGGCAAATGTCTTATAAAAGGAGGCCAGAAATCCGTATGACCCTGGGGACTTAGATTAGAGTCTGATATTATTCCTGGAAGGAGTCTACAATGTGTGCATTGTCTGTCCATTCATGTCCCTCCTTATCCAGGACCTTTTGACCTAAAGACGTCTTGCCAGGAGGCGACCAGACCGGTTGCCCCACATGTAAAACCTATGCCGGAGCCTAAGGTGGCATATTTGGACCTGTCACTATCCAACCCCGCTAGCTGAGCTTGGGCCACCTCAAGCTGTCCCCAGATCCTTGGGGCCCCTGTTCTCTTATGTATATGGTCTAGTGCTGCCACTTGGAGGGACAGGCTCTCCCTCTTATCACGTTGGATTCTATTGTCTGCTGCTGCTATAGCTATAATTCTCCTCTGACTACCGCTTGAGGGCATCCCACAGCATGACAATCGAAATCTCAGGAGCATCATCAATTGCCAGATAGTTCTGGATTGTCTTAATGATCTGGGTTATGACCTCAGGACGAAACACCAAGGTGTCTCCAAGTTTCTAGGTTCTGGGTGATGGGTTGGACCACGGCACTGTGAGGGTCACTGTCACAGCAGCATGATCGGATAGCGAGCGGAGCTCAATCTCTGATGATTGGACCACCAAAACCACTTCCGGGGTACCCAAAAAATAGTAGAGTTAGGCATAGATTTTGTGGAAATGGGAGTAGAAGGTGAAATCTCGGGAGTCGTGTGTGAGATCCTCCAAAGGTCTACTAAGCCCATCCTCGACTCCACACTCTCCATGACCAAGCAAGTCAACGCCATCTCATCCTACTGCTTCAACAACCTCCGCATGCTCCGAAAGATCTACAAGTGGATCCCCACCGGCACTAGAAGAATGGTCACCCAGGCCCTTGTCAGGTGCAGACTGGACTACAGAAATGCCGTCTATGCTGGAGCCCCGGCCAAACTACTGAAACGACTGCAACACATACAGAACGCCTCTGCCTGCCTAATCCTCCCCACCTGAGAGACCTGCACTGGTTCCCCGTCAACAAGAGGATCACCTTCAAGCTCTTCACAAAGGCACACTAAGCCCTCCACAACACCGGTCCGGCATACCTCAACAAACGGCTCACCTTCTACACTCCAAACCGCCAGCTCCGCTCCGCCTACCTCACCCTCACCATGTGTCTTCTGCAGAGCGGAGAATACGCTCTCACCCACTCGTGCCCAGGGAGACACACCTGCGGGCCCATTGGGCTGTCACAGGACTGCGGCCCACAGCATATGGTGCGTAGCTCGAGACCCCTGAGAGAAGACCGGGATTGACTGAGCCTGATAGGGAGGTGAGGAGGGAGGGCGGTAGAAGCAGAGTTTTGAACCTTGATACCAGTGGTCACCACGGTAGATGGAGGGGGCTCCTTACCTGGAACCGTGAGCGCACTGGGCAGTTGCCGGATGCACCTGGAAGGCGGGGCAGACCTGAAAGTTTCAGCCCTCCTCACAGCACTGCGTCAGAACTGTTGCAGAGCGACACATCCCCAGCACAGGGCCCCACACCTCTTTAGAACTGCTGCTGCACAACGGTCCTTGACGCAGGACCTCCATAATATAGCCCCTCTGAACCCCCACTGGGTGATGCATTCTCAATGCAGAACCTCACACCGCAACCCTGCAGGTCCTTGGAACTACCACTGTGCGACGCATCCTCAATGCAATCGGCAGCTGATTGGAGCCTCCTATATGAGATGCATCCTCAACGCGGGATCTCACAATGCTCTGCAAGCAGGATTTAAAGTAGTTTGTTTAGTGAGTATAACTTGGTCCTGCATTCGGCCTGTGCTCCAGCACTGTCTTCCTGAACTTGTGACTTTGTCACGGTCTGGTGGGCACAGATAGCCACAGTTGGCACTTTGTGCTTTTAAGCACTATTTCTACCTACATCTTTCAAATTGCAAATCTCCGGTTTTACTGATTGCCTTTTTGTTGTTTTTGCTATCAAGTTATTTATTACATTTTATTCTATTTTTCTAAATGACTATGAGATTTTTCTTGTGTTGTGTTTTCACTTTATTACTGTTTTTGTGCTGCATAGATACTTTACAGAGTGCCTTCAAGTTAGGCCTGACTGCTTTTGTGTCAAGCTACCAGAAGACTAAGTACTGGTTAGTTTGGAGTTTGCTTGGGTTTTACCCTGACAAGAATTGTGGTAGTTGCTTCAGTAGAGTTTCACTCCCTCAATCAGTAGCCCAATTTTCGGCAAATATGTTTTCTGTATTCTAAGATTTACTGTGTATTGGTTTTCGGACTTATCAGGCTTTATATACACCTGATCTGGCACCCGGTGTCTCCTTGGATGATGTTTGGCATGACTGAAGCCTGACAAAATTCTTAGAAACCAAACTTCAATTTCAGATCTAGTAGCTTTTGTGTACAAAACACTTACATTAATACACACATGCATGTTGGTTGGATTTGTTCCCAAAGATGATGTTCAAGGTACACTGAACTAATATTTTGCATATATCTGTAGGAAAGGACCATCTTTAGAGTGATTTTCACCCAATTGTTGCTTTATTTATTAGGCTGGTCTAAGAAATCTGTGCACTTTACTCCTGCTACAAAGGAGAAAAAAACAGTGCTCCCCCTTTAATTATGGTTAAATAGTCTAACCCCTAGTTGATATTTTTACCTTGGCTACAAGTTTCTAGTATATGGTGTACAAAATGTACTGATGGACTAGAAGTTAAATGCCATCTGTAGACTGCAGCACCTATTGTGCTATCTACAGAGTGGACCCATAAGCATGACTTCAGACTGAAATTATGTAGCCTGATTGCAGCAGCCTAAAAACCTTCTGCCAATTGTCTCAAAATAACTCTTTCTGGCATGAAACTCTTCTTTTAGACATTATTAAGTACCTTCTAAGTACTCATTGTTGCCACAATGTAGGGTGCCTGATATTTAAAAGTTGAACATGTACAAAATTACAGTTGGCATGTTCTTCCAATGACTAGCCCTCAAAAGCAATTTTGATTGCCTCTAATATTGCTGCATTCTAAAAAATGTCAAATGTCAAAGTCACTTAAATCTGTAACTTTTGAGAGGAAACAGCTAGAATTGTCCTTCACTGTTTATCTGTCATATTTATTTAAATGGAATCCATTTGGTGAAGTCAGATTTTTATCAAATATATGGGAAAGCAACTTTTATAAAGCTATACTTTTCCTGCCTGAACTCCAGTTGGGCTACTTAGCGTTAGTTTAGAAATGTTGGCCTGCCAGTTATTCCTAGACAATTATTATTGATTTTTAGTGGTAAAGTGCACTGTTTCATTGTTTGTGGTAAAGCAAACATGAACTGATGAAAAAGCAGAAAGGGTTACTCCTGGAAAAATGTACCTCATTGTTAGGGAAAAGGCAGGGGTCACTCCCCACCCATTAGCTAGTGCTAGGCATAAATATAGCACGCCGAGGAATCCTCCTCAGAGCACTTCAGAAGATCAGGAAAGGACTGCACATTGCTTTCTGTAGCCTGAGAGGAGCCCTGAAAGGCTGGACTTGTATCCAGGACAAAGAAGTGAGCTACAAGGTTCAGTGGGTTGACCTCCTTTGTGTCTACCAGGAGCCAAAAAAACTGAAAATAAACTGGGAATCTTCCTGGATTCCCAGTTGCTCAGTCTCAAATGGACCTGCATTGGACCCTGCTCAAGGCCTTTGCTGGATAAAACCCCAAAGTTCTACGAGTCTTCACTGAAGTCTGGGAGTCTTAGGTGAAGATTTGGGGGAAAAGGGACTTTCCCTTACAAACCTTTGGAACTTTCAGCTGTTGGAGGGCTGGGACCACCGAAGTGCATACGGCAAAGATGCAACTGACCTGAAGAAACATGTTCATCCTGTTTGTAACTTCTCCTTGGTAGGAAATCTGTTTCAGAGGACCTTTGGTGAGAAGGTGTCTGACCTTGTGAAGCCCTAGTTGTATACAGCCTGCTGCCTCTGCCAGTGAAAGAAAAGGACTTCCATTTAGGAGACTGAAACGCAACACAATGCAATGCAAAATTCTTGACCAGGTGAAGGCACGAAAAGCAAATGTTTATTTCTCCCGCTTTGAGCTTTTCCTTCCTAAACCAATGCCTTCAGCAATACCTCACCCATCAAATTTGCTGGATGCAATTACTGCAGTTATAATTATTTCCTGGGCCATCCTACGTGGTATATTCGAACTCGGGATTCAATGCAGTCGGATTCAAAAAACACATATCTTTCTTCCATTTATTAAATTTTGTTGATATGGTATCAGCTTGTTTATTGAATTGGAGTGGGATTTTTATTGTTTGGTGTTATGACTATTATTGTTTTGGTACTGCATAAATACTTCTCATATTGCCCCAAGAGAAGCTTGTCTGTTCGGTGCTATAGCTATCAGGAAGTTGTGCTCAAGTTAACTTTGTGAGTTTGAAGAGTCACACTGACAAGGTAGTGTTAATATTTGTTGGGGTGGGTGACAGCCCTCCCCAAATTAAACCGCACTTTCTTACAATGTCTATATGTTTTCATGTGAAGTGGGAATTTTGTTTTTGTAACCTGCACATTTTAGTATTTTGACCTTTGCAACATATTTTGTTTTTTCATCATGAGGGTCATCTGTTTTGTGTTTGTATATTTTGCATTTCCAGTTATTGTTTGCAAAATGTGCAAGCACTACACAGAGCAACAATCTTTAAGATTTTTTTTGCTCAGTGTGCAGCATTGAAACTCAATGGCATGACGCAGTCTTGCAGCAGGTGGTATCAACGGCTGGTGGGAGAGATATAAAATAATGAATAGAATATGGCAGACCCAAATCTGATATGGAGCCTATCCGACCGACATTCTAATCGGCCCCTAAGTGTTTTAGTAAGTTGGTAGCACGTCCCGTTGAGTAATGTAGGGTACCTGAGCACACTCCATACCCTTTGCAGAGGCTTGTCAACACTGAGCTTGTGATCATGTCTTCTTTAGCATGGCATATCTTTGTCAGCATTAGGCGCCATGGGCATATAGTCTGTACATAAATGAGCTTAGCGCTGACATTCTGTTAATTGGTGATGGATAAAGATGTTTATTTTGGGTAGATCTGGTTGTCGTTTCACTCTATTGCAGAGGTCAGGCCCGGCTTTAGAGTTGGTATCGCCCAATCTGACAACCTTTGTTGGTGCCCCGAATGAACTTCTTTTTCATAGATTCCCTTACTGCTACCCTCCAATAATGCTCCACACCTCCCCATAGCCTTTCTCTCTCATGTATGCCCCTTATAACACTACTCAACCCACTATAGATGTCAGAGCGCTTTACATCACAAACACACTATAGAGAGACCATAGGTTTTACAGGTGTGTAAATCAGTGTATTGGAAATGCTACTTAAGACAATCCCTAACGTGCTGTCCTGCTTTGCTCAAAAAGGAGAGCGCAGTACCTTATCTCCTGAAATATGGTTCTGTTGCTGTTGTCTCTATTACTGGCTTACATAATGTTTGCCTTGCTCCAATGCACACACCCATGCATTATAGACCAACGGTGAGTCTATGTTGTCAAGAATAGGTATTATACTGGAAGGATACCCTTCCAGCAAAAAATCTATGCTTTGACAAAGTTTGACACTTCAACACTTTGCAAGTGTGCTGCAGGGTATAGCACACATACCAAGTTAGACAAGTTTGGAGCAAGTAAATCTTTTCTCCAACCTCGAGGAGGTATACTTTTCTATGTAAGTCCCATTCTACCAACGTTAGCAGATACAAATTTTTATCAGAATCCATCTGTGGGTGCATAGGAATGTCCATGTACCACCCATAGCATGACTCCTTGTCGAACAGTAACGTATAGTCCTACTTATGTTACTTCAGCACTAATTTCCAACACAATTCAGGATCTGCACTGGAAAGGAAACCCCAAAACAACACATCAGGTTTGCTTCACTTCTGTAATGAACATCAAGTGCAAAATGTTATTCAATTCAATGTAATAAGCTTTATTCAATGTCTTACAAGAGAATCATAAAAAGCAAATACAATCAAATCTTTAATTTTTTCGAGTTCAAAAAGCTCATATAATAACATTATTAAATATACAATTATCAATACAAAGTTAAAATCTTTAGCTGCACCTATGTATGAACATGATTAACAACAACAAGATATCGTAATATAATAGTTTTCATACATCAGATTACAGATGCAACAGACCTCATAAAATATTAAGGGGCAGATTTACAAGACCCTTGCACCACTTTTGCATCACTTTCCCCATCTTAAAAGTGACGCAAAAGTGGTGCAAGGGGCTTGTAAATAAGCCCCTAAGTATCTAAAAATTGCAGAAATAAAATGCAGGGCAGTATTGTTTAAAACCAAGCAGCTTTAAAGTTGGCAAGATCCACCCCGTTCTGTGTGCGTCATAAAACTTTCAGAAGAGGACTACTTGTGTTGTTTTCTGTGACATTTCATCGCATGGGCTTTTAGTTAGCTATTTTGACCAATCAATGGTTACAGGGAAGCTTATTAATAGATGAAAGATACCAAACCTAAAATGGGTCAGCAAGCCTTCAATGTTTTTAAGATAGAGCTGGGCCCCGTAAGTGGTCAGTATCATTTGATTGGACTGTACAGTTGGCCTTAATATTGCTGCAGAAAATCTGATTGTCTCCAAGAGAGTCATACAGTCTCTTTTGAGATATTTTCTAGTAACAGAAATTTTAGAAGGTGGATATTCGTAATATTCTGGGTGCCCTAGGTTATTCAAGAAATCTTTTATGTATTTCAACCATGGGATGTTAAAGGCCTGATGAAGCCTATTACAGTCTCTTATGTTATCCCTGTTAAAGGTAGTTTTAGTAGAGGTCCAAATCCTATGCCACAGAAGGACTGGTTGGATTTTTTTAAGTCTATTATATATGGTAGCCGTAGCTCGGAATGACATATATAAGTAGAAGAACTGCCTGGGACAGCCAAGAAGAATCTTGAAAAGGCATTCTCGACCACATTTTGCCCTATATATGCTTAGCAGCTCTACTGGTGGTCTTTTACCCAGTCCCATTGCGAAATTAGCTAACGCCACTGTGGCTTTCGAAAATAAAAGCTTCCTAGCTTTAACTGCCTGGGACAAAGACCCCTTCTGGTCGAAAAGAATCCCAAGGTAGGATAATGTCTTTTTAGTTATCTATATATCTTTCTCTACCCAAGTGTTATTAAATATGCCCCTTAAACTAAGATTTGAAAGGTAATACAATGTGTGGGTTGTCTTACTAATAACATTGTATTACTGTCTAAAGGAAACACTTTTATCAACATTAGAATAACAAAAGATTGAAGAGGAAAGCAATAAGGTTCTTACTCCATGCCTTGCAATATGCATGCAGTGCTTTGGTGCCATTTCATTGCACAATGTGCTACATCAGGAATTCCTATAGCTTATGCATTCCAAATAACAAAACAATCTTTGTGACAAAAGCAGTAAACCACTGAGCTATCTACAGAAAATACAAATGTGTGGTCTGCATGTTACAAGTTGTGCTTTGAAGTGGGGATAATAACCCTCTATGAGGCTATGTCATGAGTCAAAACTGCGGCTAGGCAAATCTCAGATTTCTCCATTAAGGGCATTAACCATCAGATTTACCATGTAGCTGGTATTAGTCACTGAAAAATCTCAGGCACAAAAAGATCTCTGTATGCTGCTCTTAGCGTTCCTCAGTGTGTCAAATGATGTCCCCTCAACCCTGACACTAGGTGTGGTGTCACTGGTCTCACAGTACTAAAACCAGCACTGACGGTTTGAATTATAGACCAAAGCAATAATTAGAGTTCAGTGGGCCCCTCTGCACCCCGGTAGCACTGCAGCTTCCGCCCAATGGAAGCTACACATCTGCATCTAATTTACTTAGCCAAGTGATAAATCAGAGGTAAAATTGAGTAAAAAGAACTGTGGGAACTGAGTTGCAACCTTTTCAAGAGAAAAATACCAGTCATGTATTCACTTTTTAAGATTCTGCAAAAGCCCCAGAGCTGAAACTTAAATCAAACATTACATATAATTATCAGTAATAACTAAGCCTGGGCGGAGTTCGTGGAGTTCGGCAGAACTACGCAAAGTGACAAAAACCTCAGATGCTTGGAGTTCGGCAAGCGGCGGAGTGCATTAGGGTTATGCTATTTGCTGTGATTTTGAGCATTGGGTGTTTGTCCTGCACTGTAAAATCATTGCAAGCAGCACCATGCTTAATGCATCAGGGTGCAGCTCCCCCAATGAGAACGGAGGGTATCTCACTGCGAGTTATCACGACCTGCAGCGACCACTCGCATTGAGAAATCTGACCACCCGCGTTGGGAAATCTTGACAGGAGGTTGATTTTCCATGCTCGCCCTCACCAACTAAACCTTGGCAAGCACAAATGAGGAAAAATCTCGCCGAGAGGTGGATTTTCCTCACTCGTGCTCGCCAACTTGATGTTGAGGAGCAAGGAAGAGAAATCTGCTTTACGGGTTTTTGGGCACTCCTCATGCTCCAAGGAGGGAGGAAAACTTTGCAAACTCGGCGAACGGAGTGGAGTTCACCGCCCAGGGTAAGTAATACCACAGCCCTTCTTTCTCTGCTTACTTTATAAGTCCAGGGTTTCTAAGGTAGCTCTACAACCCATTTACACATGCTATTCTTCTTGTGTTTAGTGTGTGTAGTGATAAGGTGAAAAAAAACAGCTTTAGGCGATTTTCCTAAGTTTTGTATCATAAGAACCTTTACATCCTGGTCCGCTTAGTGCTAACTATAACTGAGCCAATGCTTCATATAATAATTACTACTACAATGAGACAGTCTGGCCTTTAATTTGAGAGCAGAGCTTGGTTCCTCATGCCAAAGCAATAATCAGGTTACTGACAGTACAAGTTTTCTTTGCCTCCTCGCCAGCTCCCAATTAACAGATGTACCATCCACTACAAATTAACACAGCTCGCTATCCGTCATCCTCAATGATGTGAACACAAAATAATCTAGTTTATAGTTAATGTGCAGTATTAACATGCAAGCTTAAATGAAAGAAAATGCATTCATAAAATGTGACAATAATGCACACAGCTTCCATATTTACACACAATAGGCCTCAAATAGCTAAATTAGTACTGCTAAAAGCCTAACTTACTTATAAATGCTGAAACCCACGAAATATTATTTCCTGAGCAGGAGATGATATCATACAAGAATATAGAAAGAACAAAATTGTTTAACTCTTGACCTCCCCATAGAAATGCTTTTCATAATAAAGTTAACATTTTTATAAAGTTCCACATATTTCTGCAACATGTTTCTATTTAAACGAAGCTTACTGTCACAAATGATTAGAATTTAGTCTTTTTAATGAAGAAAAGATGCAACCATACATGTAGAATCAGCATTTAAACTTGATCTTAGCAACTTTCGACTAACCTGTAATTCTTTTTCAGTGAATATTTGCTGCAGAATGTTTTCTTTCATTATAAGAGATGTTACAACATTGACATAGTCTGTTGTGTAGAGATTAGATTCGAAAAGGTTGGAATCGTACATCTATAAGTGGGCAAAAGACTCTGAATGAAAAGCTGTACCATGCTCAACATTAGATGATACAAAACTATCTTAGTGACGCGAAGGACTATTGTTCTCTCAGTGATATGATGAGGAGTGCTCCCCTCCCAGGAACACATCCAACGCTGATTGGATGGAAGAAGACAAAAGGTGAAAACAGATGCCACATTTTAGAAATTGTGTTGTTTATATTGCATGCTCCTTGAGATGCCACATTTCTCTGAGACTTGACTTCGTTTCTTGAGCTAACTACCCTATATGGGAAGCTCCGCTTTGATTTTTGACTTTTTGAGCTGAACTTGCTGAAGCTTTGTGCTTACTGTTACTCTCTCAATATAGAAGTCTTTATGAGTTCTGCCTGACTCCTTTCTTGCCCTTCTTAGAAGAGAGATCATTTTCCCTTGTGGAACTCCTGGAATAAATTCATGAATGCTTTGTATATTGATTTGATATTAATTAGATTCTAATAAATGCTTATTGATGAATTTGTTGATGACCTACTAAAACATTTGAATTAATAAAACCCTAAAAACTCACTCCTAACCCTCTTTATTGACGCAAAAAAATAATATTGGTGATTGTGATGGCAATCTACTTGATGCATTGATCTTCTCTTCTCCAAACAACAGCCAAGAACCTTCAGCCTGACAGAGCGGGAATTAGCCTGGATGGGGGAGACAAACCATAACGAAAAGAAGCGTCACTGGATCGAGGCAGAGTGGGCAGCCTGAAGATCTCATAGCGCCAGCACCAGCACCGGGTCTCACCGCCACCAACCGCGCCGCCGCTCCGGGACTACACATCCCGGCAGCCTCTGCGGCGGCGCGTTGCCCTGACGCGTTACACGCGCCAGGAGGGGCCGCTTAACAAAGGCATGGCTTGGCATATTCCCTAATGTGTACTACTTCGTACCTGGTCATTTAGATCTAGTACGTTTACCATCAAACATCCCCAGAAATGTCGACACCTGCTCCGGACGACCTGCAACCCAGGGTAGGTGTTTCTATCTTGGGTCCTTTGGATAAATATTTTCCAAGAGCTATTGCAGAGGTCGATAGAGACATGGCACTTGCGGAGCGGCGGGCTGCTCGTCGTCTTTCTATCGAGCTGTTAAAAAACACGGCAACTGTCTCTTCTTCCAAGGTTACCAATGGTTCACATCTGGATAACGCCTCCATGGAAAATACAGACGCTGATCTGTTTAATACTGAGAGTATTCCCCTAATATTTCAAATCAGCTCGTCCCCAAAAAATGCCACACTCGCTGCTACTCAATTAGACCTAGCCCCCCCCAGTAGTAATCTAATTATCGATCTTATTGATCTTGACACGCCCAAACCTCCGCAGGCTTTTGAACATTCTATTCTAAGCCCCACTGGGGCACAAACATGCATGGGGGCTGAACAGCAAATGCAATCAGGTACTCTTAATCCTGTGGTTTTAAAAACAAAAGCACCGTCTGTAACAAACCCTATAAAAAAGAAACAGCAAATTATTCGCTCACCCCCAAAAAAACGTAGAAAAAGAGGCTTGGGAAATATAAACACTCCAGCCCGTAAACTATTGCCTTCTAAAGACTTACTTAGAAAAGAACTACTTGGAATTGTAGAAGGGGTAGCTAATACATCCGAAGAAATAAACCCCTCTCATGTTCCACCTTTTATAAAAGACTTTGTTGATGCAATGGAACACCTATTGAAAGCTCTACTACTCCCAATAGTAGAGAGAGTTAAGAAAATAGGTGCGCAATTGGATACCCTCATGGAACGTCCTACCCTAAAAACCCCAATCAGTAAGGATATAGTTAAACCACCTATCACAAAGGAGTCAGCAAAAATAATAAGTAAGGTTAAGAGTATACCTGCAGTTAGCACTCTTACTGCTCACTCTTCTTCTGATAAATTAAAACCAGTCAATAACAATGTTTCTACTGTTCCATCGAAGACGCCTTTAAACCCACAGTCACAGTCTTCCCAAATAAATTCTCTCATGGAATCAGCCAGAATGGGTAACAAAAAGTCCATACCGGGCACGAATAAGGATGGTTTAAAATCCACAAGATTTCCACGTGAAAGAAACGTGGATTTACCTCCAGCTGCTTCACATAACGTTATTGTATTAACGGGGGTTTTGCCTTTACCTGCAGGATCCCATGAAAACCACACCAGCCTGAAGAATAAAGTCATCTATTGGTTAAAAACTAACAGGCCATTGCCACCCCACATAGACGGTGATATCATCACTGTGAGATGGACTAATTGGGTTGGAGTGCGCCCTAAAGACATAGAGGGTGATGTAGTAATTATTACCTTCAAAGATCCTAGAGTTATTTTGCATATTAGGGACTGGTTTACAGATATGACAGGGGTTCGATTACACACAAAGTCTTATCTTACTTTTATCCGGAATCCCTAATGCCCCGCGAAAGGCCCCATCCTAGACAGCATTATGTTAACTACTCTTTCCCTCGTCATCAAAGATTACCATATAACCCCTACCCCCCTAGGCATAGAGCCATGGAAAACATATTCCCTTCTTCTTTTTCACATGACTTTGCCAGATATGGCCAATATCTGCCATCTACAACTCCTCTTTGGAATATTCCTTGCTACAACCACTATGCACCTCTTTCTGGTTTGGACGACAATGAATGACTTTCCTCTTCTGGTATAGATAATTATGAGATGGAGAATGAGCCTGGTAAAACCTCTAATGTATCTCTGTCTAGCAGTGCCATCTTGTCCATAAAACTAGGTGACAAAGAGCTAGTAAGTGGTGAAACCTCCCTGGATTCCATAACTACTTTGTCTTGTGTACATCAGACAAACAATATAGAAACATCTTATACACACTTTGAAAGGCGAGCCACATTCTCTGAACTACAGATTCTTAGTTGGAATGTGGCTGGTATTTCTACCAAAATAGCTATACCATCATGGCTGGATGTGGTCAATTCTTTCTCAATCTTATGTTTTCAGGAGACTTGGGTGCAAACCCCGATACATCTTTTGGGTTTCCAGACTTTCCATTCTCCAGCAATAGAGAGCAAGCAAGGTAGAAATAGGGGGGGGTTGTGTATATATGTTAATGTTGCTGTAGGTTTGAGGGTTCGGAAACATCTTTGCAGCGATTCGTATCAAATAATTGTCTTCCAAATAGGCATATCACTGAGTTTATTAATAATTAATTTTTATAATAATATGCCGGTACATGGTTTGGAGAAAACGATATATGAATTGTCCCATGCAGTTGCTTCTATTAAAGAGCAGTGTGGGGGGGAGTGGGTGCTTGCCTTTATGGGCGATTTTAATTGTCATACCTGTCAATATGCTTTAAGGGGAATATGTGAGTTTTTTCCACCCCAGAAAATGAATCTGATGACATTTTAAATAATTTTTTGCACTCAAAAACAGGGGAGGTATTAAATAATGTTTTAGTTTCTTTTAACTTAGCATTTGCTAATGACCTATGCTTTCCACCGAGACCATTCAAACCTTCCTTTCATGGAAGAGGTTCAAATTCGACTATCGATTTTGTACTCTTCTCTAAGACACATGCATCCCTGATATCCTCTTGGGATACCCTTGATCATATATATGGCGACCATTATCCCCTGGCCCTTTCTATTTTGTTACCACCTTCTAGCAGCCGTCATAATATTCCCTCCATAAGATATGAACAACCAATTAAAATAGGGGCGACAAATGGTTATACCCTAAAATGGGAAAAAATTGATCCTGCTAGCCTCCTTAAAAACCTGTTGCAACAGAGGTGGGATGAGGTACATATTTGTCTGACCCCGACTGAACATCCACAATCAATTTTTACTGCTTTTTAAAAAATACAGGAAAGTTTAAAAAAGCTACTTACCCGCCAGTTTAAGACAGTCCCTATTACACTTAAAGGGTGGTTTGACAAAGATTGCACCAGAGCCCTAAAATCTTTGAAGAAAGCTCTACATTCTATTCCAAAGTTACCTCTGGAGATACGCCAGGCTCGAGCTCGATACCGCCTTGCCATAAAAAATAGGAAAAAATCTCTGAAGGTGGAAGCTTGGCGGACTATGTTATTAGCTTGTGAAAGCCGCGATTCCTCAGCATTCTGGAAATTTGTGAATGCCCCACTTCCGTGGGTCACATTGCCTGAGAGGAGGTTGGACTTGGCAATTGATGGAGACACATGGGCCGCTTACTTTCAACAGCTTTATAGCAAACCAAGTCCCTCTAATACTTCTCCAGTGGTCCCAACTCCTCCTACCAACAGCACCACATTGGGCTTGAGTTGGGGTCCTTCTAGCATTATTTTTTCATGTGAGGAAGTTATGCTCGCTATAAGAGAGAGCCCTTCTGGGAAGGCCCCCGGCCCAGATGCCATCCCAGTGGACGTTTTTAAGGCCAAAATAGACTTCTGGGCCCCATTATTAACCTCTGCCTTGAACTCTGCAAATGCTTATGGCCAAATTCCAACTTGGGCTGAGGCGATTGTGGTACCCATATACAAGAAGGGAGATAGGCATGTACCCTCCTGTTACCGGCCTATCTCCCTTCTTGACTCGTTAATGAAGGTTGCGGGACGCATCATCTCAAAACACATTCATAAATGGACAGAGGAGGCGGACGTACTTTCCAGACTTCAATATGGCTTCCGAACTGGTAGGGGTACAGTTGAACAGAGCTTGAACTTATACTTTTTAATGTCGAAATATGTGGAGGCAAAAAAGGTTAATCTTTTTGTAATATTCATAGACTTGAGCTCAGCGTTCGACTGCGTGGACCATGAACAGCTATGGAGTATTCTTGAGCATCAGGGGATAAATGTATCTATTCTCAATTTTATTATTAACTTGTATAGGGATGCGGGGGCTAGGGTGCGGTATGGACAGAGGGGGGAGTGTTCCCCAAGATTCACTATTATGAGAGGGGTGAGGCAGGGGTGCATATTGGCTCCCCTGCTTTTCTCTCTCTATATAAATGCTGTTGGTGATCATCTGCAGAGCGTGGAATGTGACTATCCGAAGGTGGGGGGTCACGTCGTTCCAATCCTGCTGTATGCCGATGACGCGGCCATACTGTCTCAAACAAGATTGGGGCTGCAAAGGGCAGTCACCAAATTTACACTCTTTATGCATGAAAGGGGCCTAAAAGTAAACATTGGTGAGACGTTCTCCTTGGCTTATAGTAAGGGAACAAAGAAAACCCCATGTCCAATATTTATTGAAGGCCATAAAATAGATACAGTTGAACATTTTCCATATTTGGGCATTCACTTTCATAGAAAGGTGACCTGGCAGTCTGCTGTTAAAGCAAGGAAACTTGCTTTTACTAGAGCTATTGGGGCGCTCCGAGACTTTGCTAGTAAATTGGGGGGGAGACCAGTCAAGCAGCTTATTACCATCTATAAAGCAAAATGTGTCTCAACCGCTATTTACGGGGCTGGCCTCTGGGGGATTGATATTATATCATCCATTCAGATAGTGGAAAATCAGTTCCTTAGGTACCTATTAGGGATGCCGAAGTCAACATCAACCTATATGATCCACATTGAGTTGGGGCTACCCTTCATTGCAGACGTAATTAAAACTGAGCCCCTTCTTTTTTGGCATACGATTTGGACCACCACTGAGACTGCACTGAATCGAGAAATAATTTTGGACAACCAAAAATTGGAGGGGGCAAAACATACAAAATGGATGTCATATGTTAAAAATGTTTGCTGTGAAATTGAACGCCCAGAATTTTTTAACGACCCCTTGACCTTGGAGCACATTACAAGGAAAGCCCTGAGAAAGCTTCTAATGGACCGTCTAGAAGCAAAGAGGTGGACTACTCAAAAACTTAAGAAATCAATTCTGGACTTCCAAAGGATTACTTTGACCCAGGGGCTACAACTATATCATTTAACTGACATTCCTTGTTTTTCAAGAATGCTCCTCTCCAGACTTAGGGGCCGATTAGGATGGTGGTTTTTCCGCATCCTCCGGGCCGGCGGAAGTGTCCGCCGGCCTGGAGGATGCGGAAAAACCGCGGCGGAGACTCCAAAGACCCACCGCCAAATTAGGATGGCTGGTGGGTCTGATAATCTGTCCGCCGCTTTTCCGCCGCGGTCGGAAGGCGACCGCGGCGGAAAAGCACTAACATGTCTGGCGGTGTCTATCAGACACCGCCAGGCATATTAGGATGTCTGAAAATATATGCTTTTCCGCGGCGGCTTTACCGCCGTGGAAAAGCATACGGACCTTCACTTCGGGGGCCCGTTGCGGGCCCCCTGGGTGAAGGTGGGGTGGGGGGTGCACATGGGGGGTACCTATGGTACCCCCCTGCATTTGCGTGCACAATGCAGCAGGCACCGCGCGGTGCCTGCCGCTTTGTGCACGCAAATGCTGTGCATGGATTTTTTACATTGCGGCGGATGCAGCTTGAAGCTGCACCCGCCGCAATGTTAGAGATAGAGGATGTGACCGCCACCCTGGCGGTCACATCCTAATTTGATCGGAGGGAACGCCGCAGCCCATGCGGACGTTCCCTCCTCCTCAGGGGTCGCGGACGGACTCAAGTCCGTCCGCGATCCTAATCGACCCCTTAGACTGGGCTCCTTCTTTCGGCTAGTAACCTTTCCTTCCTGCAATGACTGGTCCCAAAATTTGCCCCCCTGTCCATGTGATGACACCTCACCCCAATCCAACATCCATTTTATACTATTTTGTAAATACTATGTAGCCCCTAGAAAATCTTTATTGAGATCATTACTGAAGATTTGGGGACTGAGGTCTTGTAAAGATGCTTTTGACCGATTACAACAGTTGGAGGATAGGAATGTGATATCCACAATGGGAAAGTTCTTAAAATTGCTGCTAAAATTTAGGAACTCGATAGCATAGGTTATACATATCTGCGATTTTATCCATGTTACTTATAAACCCTTTTAAACATTGTTTTTATGATACATGTTTTATCTCCTGTTTTTTGTGCCTGTGTTTTTTTTTTTTTTCATTTGGCTTATATTTGCATTTTTACAATTTAATTAATGTAATGTATGCTTTCATGATATCCTTGTGATAACGAATAAAGCTTATTTTGATTTGATTAGCCTGGATGATAGTAAACCAGAAACTTTCATTTAAACCAGATTCTCACTACAGCAAACTTTGTAGCAAAGATATGGTTTATGTTGAGAAGAGAAACTGCAAATAATTTCCCCGAGTTAGATAAATGGCTTAGTCCCAGTGCCCAACACTCAGAATCTAAAGACTGAAAAGGTGCGATTTTTGAAGGCAGTTGTTGTATTGGAGGTGTGAGTATTAATAGGGTTATGCGCCATGAATAATGATCATTGTTTATCTGTGAGACATTGGTGTACGCTTGTTGAATTATTTGGTGATGTTTATGTGCTTATTGTGAAGAAGTTGAAAAGGTTATAAAGCTTAACGTAGCCTAAGATCCTGGCATAGAAAAAATAGATATTGACAAAAGTAGAATATATCATGAGTTTTGCTTTTCTTGTCTGCCAGAGATTTGTGGTGTCGGTGTGAGGTGCTGTCGACTACACAATTGAGATATGGACTGTAACAATTTGTTGTGATTGTAATAATATTGATGGATGTTAGTGGAACCTAAGTGTGCAAAGGTGAAGTTCCATTGATTAGGGGGGCTTCCCACCGGTCGAGATTTCATTTGCACATGTGGCAACACTGTTTGTGTGAAAAAGTCGGAGGTTGTTAAATCCTTAATTATCCAATTGCTGAATTATATTCATTTCTCTTAGTAGAGCAAACAAGGGTTTTTTCATTTTGCATTTGCTTAAAGTTGTGAAATGGTATGTATGAGAAAAAATTGTAAAGGAGGGTGAATTGCTGTAAGGAGTGAGAACAGATGTCACAGTGTGCCCACTGTGATTGGTTGGTTTATGTACTGTTGCACTGCTATTGGTTAATGAAGAAACAGAGTGCCACTCTGTTATACGTCAATTGTTGTGTAGTGCAGCATGAAACATTAAATATTTGTGAGCAAACAGCACATGCTAGACAGAGAAGAAAATACCAGACTTAAGGGGCCGATTATGATGGCGGACGGACCTGAGTCCGTCCGCCACCATAGAGAAGGAGGGACCGTCCGCAGGGGCAGCGGCGGTCCCTCCATGCAAATTAGGATGTGACCGCCACCCTGGCGGTCACATCCTGTATTTTTATCATTGCGGCGGGTGCTGCTTGAAGCAGCACCCGCCGCAATAATAAAAAAGTAAGTTGTGCATTTGCATGCACAAAGCGGCAGAGGTGCCTGCCGCTTTGTGCAGGCAAATGCTATGGTACCCCCCATGTGCACCCCCCACCCCCCTTCACCCCTGGGGGCCCGCAACGGGCCCCCAAACACAAATCCGTATGCCTTTACACGGCGGAAATGCCGCCGTGTAAAGGCATCTTTCCGCAGTCATCCTAATATGGCTGGCGGTGTCTGATAGACACCGCCAGCCATGTTAATGCTTTTCCGCCGCGGGCGGAATCCACCCGCGGCGGAAAAGCGGCGGACAGATAGTAAGACCTACCAGCCATCCTAATATGGCGGTGGGTCTTGCAAGGCTTCCCGGCGTATTTCCCGCATCCTCCGGGCCGGCGGTGGCTTCCGCCGGCCCGGTGGATGCGGGAAATCCGCAATCGTAATCGGCCCCTAAGACTAGAAGAGCAGTGCATACATTTTCCACTCGGTTATAGGTCAATTGTTGTGTAGTGCAGCATTGAGATTGGTTTGTCAGTCTTCAATTATTAAATCTTTAACAGCATTGGAAAAAAAGACATCTGACAGTTACGGGAAAAAAAACATCTGTTCTTTGAATTTCATTCTTTGCTTTTTTTGTTGAATATTCTGAAATCATGAAATGCTTAAAAAGTGTTAAGAATTTTGTGAAAGGTCATGTGATAATTCTAGTATGGAAAGGTGAAGAGGCTCCTCCTGAGGGTATGTCTGGACATTAAATGTCAACAAATGTGGGTTTACACACGTGTAGAACGTTGTTAATGGTGCAAGATTAATGAGAATGAGGCGCCTTTGAGTTTTCATAAATATGGGACATTTGATCTGAGAGAGATTGAGGGACAAGCTATGTGAGATGAAGCCACCACCTAGACCTACACAGCATGAAACATTACATATTGACGAGAAAACAGCACATGCTAGAGAGAGAAGAAAATACCAGAATAAGACTAGAAGAACACTGCATAAATTTGCAGATGCCTGATGGGTTGAGCAACAACAGAGTTGAAGGAAAGCTAAAGTCGAAGAGACTACGAACCCACACGATCATTAAGGTCCTCGAACACCTAACTGCTGTCTTGTCCCCGCTTTAAATTAGCAACGAAGGGTGGCAGATCTTTCTCAGTGGTGGTACCACAGATTTGGAATAAACTTCCAGAGTCTCTTTGTAAGGAATCAAATCTGTTGCATTGTAGGAAATCTTTAAAAACACTCCTGTTTAGGGAAGCCCTAAGCACTGCCTAATGCCACTGCCTTACGTACCTTTTTACTCTGCCAGTATAGCGTCCCTCTGTCAAAAGCGCCTTGAGACCTGACGGTGATTTGGCGCTATATACGCTGTAGTTAAAAATAACAATAACAATAACAATAACTAGGCTATATACAGTTATTACTACTGACAAACCTGAGAAACTGAAAAAGGAAAAGGCATAGAAAAATATTTAAAAACAAGATCGGAATAGGCACCCATCAGAAATTATAACATCATTGGTCTTCATAGTCATCATATGTCCATAAAGAAGATAGAAGGAGCAGGTCCAAGATCCATTTGTAGTTGAAAATTGTTTCTTTATTAGTCAATTTCAGACGTTTTAAAATCCAAATAGTTGGATACTGATTCTTTTAGTCAACGCGTTTCGTCTTTGTCAAGACTTCTTCAGGGCTAAAGAAAAACAATATATACATTACTTAAAACCCTGAATTACCCTGAATGCCTTCCTCTCTAATCTTGAATTGTTATATTATTTCTAGTTGATGCCCTGTCCAATTTAATTATGTGCTTATTGAATGATAATTAGCTATCTTGGCAATACAAGAGCTTTGTAAATAGAATTTAGAATTTATTATGTGTTTTCCATGAAGTTTCTTGTGTATAGTTGCATATATGTTTATATATATTGGTTTTAAGTAATGTCTGAAATTGACTAATAAAAAATATTTTTTCAACTACAAATGGATCTTGAACCTGCTCTTTCTATCTTCTTTATGGACATATGATGACTATGAAGACCAATTATGTTATAATTTCTGATGGGTGCTGATTCCGATCTTTTTTTTGTTGTTATTTGGGTTTTTCCCAATAGGAAGAAAAGAGGGGTGTACTTCCTGGTTTTGAGCCCCATCGCTATACCATGAAGCCATTTGTAATAATCAGGTGCAAGTTCTTTTCCTCAACCCTTGCTTGTCTTTGTTATTGAAAAATATTTATGAGGAAGCTGCAAAGAAATCAGATACTGAGAGTGATTGAGGAAATGAAATTTTGAATGCATTGTTAGCAGCACGTCCACCACCATATGTGGCCCCTGTAACTAATGCTGAGGGAACTTTGACAGTGGCTTCAGCCCCTGTTGACCCAAATATGATACTAGCTGAAAGACTATTACAAATGACACAGCCCATCGACAACCTGTTATAATACGTAATGTCGCTACACTAATTGAGACTGCATCTACAGTGAATGCCTCCAGGTATGACTGCACAAATTGTAACTGTACCAGCACCCATGACTAGGGTTGTAACTGCTCAACCATTAGCTATTCGCACCTCAACTACTCCTCTTAATGTTGTTCTAGGGATACTGTAGCTCAAGAAGCTGTTGGAGGAGCACCTGTGACAGGGTTTATTATAGAGTTCACAAATTGTTACTCGGACCCCACCACAAACAGTTCACTCATTAAGAGAAGGGAGAAGGATTTACTTTACAGCACCAATAAAACAGGGTGTGATTAATTTATTCAAAGATGGGATTCCCCCTCGCCCCATGGTTTGAAGAGATGGCAGGGAATAAGAAGACAGAAAGTCAGATTATTATCAAAAAACAAACAGAGAAAGAGAGACCACTGAATTTCCCAAGATCAAAAATAGGATTAGAGGAAATAATCGGAGGTTGTTTAGAAGTTGATCGATTGAACCAGTACCAAGAGAAAGAACTGATATATTTGTGAAATTACCAGACGTGCAGCAGTCACACATAATAGATTGACAGATTTGGCCAGAAAATATGATGTCGATATTTCAAAAAGTGGTCCATTACAGAAAAGCTTCAGGGTACAATTAGTCAATTCAGACAATGCATTATTCAGGAATGTGATTACACATCACTGAATTAATAAAAATGCAGGTGATTTGAGAAATTGAAAAACAAATAGGCAAAGAAGTCTGAAAAGAAAGGAAGCAATCAGGGGTAGATGAAGCAAATAGTAAATCACAGACAGGAACATTATATGAAGGAGAATCTTTGGCTCATCCTTTGAGAGAAAATAAGGGAAGGGCATATGTTCATGGGCCTTGGAGCAGACGAAATCTTGCAGCATTTACGAATAATTTACCAAAATTAAGAGACAGACCCATTCAGTGGTACACACAAGTTTACAGATTTGTTAAAATGTCAAAATGTCAAAAGTGCTGGGGATCGATTTGAATTATTATTTTTTCTCAAAGTTCTTTTTATTAGGTTTAGTTCACAAATAAGCAAATGACTGTAGAAAAGATCCACATTTCCCCCATATTATAACAGTACTCTTGTAGAAAGACACAGTTGCTTGTTGGATCTGGGGGAGCAGTATTCATGTTCGAAAGTGAGCTAATAATTTGTTAACTCAAACAACAGGTAAACAGACCCTTCATCTCCCCCTTCCACTTCCCTTACAAAACCCCTCCCCCATATCATCATGAATGTGTGGAGTTGTGGTATTAGGCAAGCATATGCATGTGAGATTAACCGGTATAGGCACACACAACATAGTGTTCTTGATTTAAAATTACTCTTATAGTTGGAGGGTACATTGTCAGAGGTAGGACCGCAATAGATATTCCACCAAGGAGCCCCAGCGGTATTCAAAGTTTTTTAAGTCTTCTCGAAATATATCTTCCATTCTCTGGCCACGGTGAGTGTACTCCAGAGACGGGAGTGCCATTGGGTCAAGTAGGTGCCTCTTTTTTCTTCCATGCTGCAGCGATCATGCATTTGCCCGCCCCTAAGCACACCCACAAAATGGCTTTGTCTCCTTTTGTTTGGTATTGTAAACAGCTGTGTCTAAGGCCAAGTAGTGCACATGTCAGGCTGTCAGGAATAGGTTAAACCGGTTTGTCCTTCATCTGGGCCAAAATCTCTGTCCAGAAGGGCCACATCATTGGGCATTCCCACCCAATGTGGCAGATGTCCTCCAACGGACCGCAGCCTCTCCAACGTAGATCAGAGGTGTCTGGGAATTTTTTTTTAATTTTGTGGGATAAAGGTACCAATCACAGATAATTTTGTAATGTGCTTCCCTCATGCCCATGGAATGGTTATTTTTAGGAACACCCTTCCAGAGAGTTTTCCATTGTTTCTCAGTGATTTTTTTCCCAAGTGTACGTTCCCAGAAGTCAATATAGCGCAGTGTGGGCGAGTGTATTGTGGAGAGCAGTAGAGTGTGTAAAAAAACAACTCCTCATGTGTAGCCTGCTCCCCTCACAAATTTTTCTATTGGAGTCAATTCTCGGGTGGCCGCTATCCTACTTGCCGGGTTTAATGCCTAGTGTTTAAGCAGGAGATAATGAAGGTGTTCTGTGGGGGGGGGGACTAAATTCACATTGGCAGTGTTCGAAAGTTAGAATGTCGAAGTTATGGAACAAGTCAGATAATTTGAGACATCCGCTTCCTCACCATGCATTGAAGGGTTGTGGTTGCTTTGCTGGGTGGAACCTTGGGTTGAAGTGGATTAGTGTATAGGGGGATGGAAACGTCGTCCAGTCTGTCGCTCTTGTGATCCCGACCGAAACTTTGAGTGTAGTCTGTGTGGGGGTGCTAAAGTATGCCTTTTTTGGTTGGTTTTCTCTTGGTTTCCATAACACATCATGGTTCTGCCGACTATGGCCCTGTCCATGCGCAGTCAATGTTTATCACATACTCTAAGAGACCATTCCGTAATTACTCTAAGTTGAGCAGCTTTACAAAACAAAGCGAAGTCAGGAAACACCATCCCACCCTCCTCCCTGGCTTGTGTAAGCAGTTTAAAGGGAAGATGGGCCCTACCATTTTCCATATGTATTGCATGATCATTTTGTGCAGTGTGGGCAAAAAATCACGATCAAAGGGTATGGGGAGGACTTGGAACAAGTATAATACTTTCGGCAGGACCATCATTTTGATTGCATGAATACGCCCTAACCATGTGATGTATTGAAAGCCCCATCTTTTGAGTTCAATCTGTAATTGTTAGAGCAAAGGAGGGTAATTCACCCTAATCAAGTCACCAATATAATCTGTAATCTTAATGTCCAGGTACATGGTGTTATGTTTTACCTTTTGGAAGGGAAATTCTTTGCATAGTGGCGTCATCTCCTCATCTGGGAGGATAAGGTTAAGAATAAAGGATTTGGAGAGGTTGACTCAGAATCCTGCTACATCTTCAAATGATCTAAGTTCTGCTTGCAGGGCATGTAGAGACAACCGTGGAGTTGTGAGAGATATAAGGATATCGTCTGTGAATAAGATTTTTTCCATGGAACCAAACCATATACCTCTGATATCCTGCATTTACCTTATCCATGCTGCGAGGGGCTCAATACTTAGTGCAAGTAATATGGGGTAATAGGCACCCCTGCCCTGTCCCCCTGCTCAAGCCAAACATTTCTGAACTGACCCCATTGACTACCACCCTGGATCGCGGATGGGTGTAGTTAGCTTTGATCATAATGATAAAGACGTTGGAGAACCCAAAGTGTTTTAGCGACAGAAAGAGAAATGCTCAGTCACCTCTGTTAAACGCTTTCTCCGCATCTAATCCTGGTAGGATTGATGGGATCTGCTTTCTCCACTAAATGTAGGATCCTCTGGATATTTCCATGTGTTTGTCTTCCTTTGATAAAGCCCGATTGATCGGGGTGTATCAAGTAAGGCATCATACCCTCCAGTCTGGGTGCCAATTTTTTTGAATTTAATTTAGTCTCTAGGTTTAAAAGTACTATTGGTCTGTAGGATGTGCATATGCATGTGTTTTACCCATGTTTCAGAATTACTATGATCAAGGCTTCAGTCATAGAATTAGTAACTGCTGTTTCGGATGCTATGTGATTGAAGAGATATATTAGCTGTGGTGCTATTTCTGGGGCGAACATTTTATAGAACTGAGCTGTTCGGCCATTAGGCCCCTACGTTTCTTGTGGTTTTAGTGCTTTAATCGCCTGTAATACTTCGTCCCCTGTTAAAGGGCCTTCTAAGAGTTTGTTTTGGAGGGGTGTAATCCGTGGGAGCCTAATCGACTCTAGGTACTCCTCTTGAGATTTGTTGTCTGGCCTGTTGGCTCGATAGAGAGTCTCCCGGAATGAACCGAAAATCTGTGCCTGTCCCTCATCTCTACTCACCAATCTTCCCTGCTTGTCTTAAATAGCACCTATGTATTCCTGTTCTCTTTTTATTCTGAGTTGTCTCGCCAGGTGAAGTTCTCCTTTATTTCCTCGTTCATATGATAGTCTCTGCAGACGCAGAAGAGTAAGTTCTGCTCTGTTTGTGTATATTGTGTTAACCTTCCCTTTGAGGGCCGTTATCTTATGTTGGATAAGTTGTGTGGGTGTTAGTTTGTGCTGTTGTCCCACCTCTTTAAGCTCCTCTTCCAGCCTTGTGCATTTTTATGCTCTCTGTTTATTTAGGGTGGAATTTAGTGCTACAAATTTGCCCCTTAGGACCTCTTTGAAAGCATCCCAATTAAATGATGAAGGAATGTCTTGTGGGTGGTTTAATTGGAAGTATTCCCTAATAGCCACCCATAGGTCACCTCTCAGTAGCCTATCCCGCACTATGGAGGGTGGGAAGAACCAGTGTGAGAATTTGGGGGGCACAGATTCCAGTCCAGGCAGATTGAGACTGAGGCATGTTCCAAAACCACATTAGGGTGAATCTTAGCTGCTCATAGGTCCCCCAAGAGACATTGGTTCAGGAAAATATAGTCTAACCTTGAAAAGGTCTGGTGGACATGGGAGAAGAATGAGAAGTATTTTGCCATGGGATAGAGAGTTTGCCATGCATCCCTAAGTTCTAAGTCTAGGAAAGTTTGTTTCACCCCTTTTGAAAATCTTCCTGTGGAGGTGTGTCAGGGTTGTGTGCGGTGTGTTGACCTCCGATGAGAGCATAGACCGAGACAAATGTTCACATTTTCCCCCTTAATATGCCCTTCACAATTACATTCTTTCATCTATGTCTGTCTTACACCCTTCTGGCTCAAACTTCGTGGAAGCATGGAACAGTGGCACTACCTCTTTTTGTTTCATCCCTGTTGAGTATTGTAGATTAGGGGATATTGTTTATGTTTCAATCTATGATCCTCATATCTTTTTAAGTGTATTTCTTGTAGTTCAAATACATCAAAATGGTGATCTAGTATGTACTGCCACACCTTTTAGGGTTTATGAGGAGAGGTAAGTGCTTGTACCTTCCATGATACAATGGTTATCATTTCAGGAAACCCTGTTATCCTTTTCTAGTTGCAGTCTCCACAAGCCCATTTTTTCTGCACAGTTTGCCCTTTTGCCTTCTCCACTTGCATCTGCCCTAGCCCTGCCCACCTCTTGTGTAGTGCACTGTGTCTCATCCTTTGTACAGAATGTGTGACTTCTCCGACTCCCACCAATGTCATACATGAAAAACATAGATCCCCAAACCCTCCC
Organism: Lissotriton helveticus; assembly: GCF_964261635.1. NCBI lineage: Eukaryota > Metazoa > Chordata > Amphibia > Caudata > Salamandridae > Lissotriton > Lissotriton helveticus. Next base: position 1,209,761,842 of record NC_136057.1, read on the forward strand.
AAGGTCCCCCCCCCAACTTCACTTGTATAATAACTATATCCAACTCCACATTCTCCTCGTGGTCTATAAACATTGCTGCGGGCGTCTCATCAGTGCCCACTGCAGCATGCCCCTACTTATAACCAATCTTCAGAGCAATGATCCTCTCTGAATCCTTGAGTTGTGCTCTAGAACCAAGGATTAGGTTCCCTCAGTATCTCAATGGATCTTAGATCAGAAGTACTTCTAGCATTCTTGTATCTCCTATCGCCTGACAATCGTTCATTCAAGATTCATAGTGTCCAAAGTAATTTTTAGCTTTAGTGCATGCATTCCAGTTTACACCCACTAATCCAGTTCTTGTTTTGACTTTGGGTTGCATCGTTGGCGTTGATTGTGCCACTGAGTATTCTTCCCCTTCGCAGCGGCGCATGGTAGGCTTAGAACATCCATAGCTCCTGCTAGGTTTTGTACATGGTGGGTATTATTGTTATATTCAAAGGTTAGGCCAAAGGGTAGGTCCATCTATATCTAATGTGATCTGCTCTTAGTTTGTCCGTCACTGGACAAACCTGTTGGCGTCGCTGCAGGGTTGCTTGAGCCAGGTATTGATATAATGAACATGTGAAGCCTTGAAAGGAGGTCTTAGCTATTTTCCTGGATTACTGCTTCCATCGTCCTAAATGAGTGGAATTTAAAAAGGACATCCAGGGTGCAACGTCAACCTCTCGGAGTTTGCCTCCCCACCCGGTGGGCTCTCTCTATCTTAATTTTTATGTGGTCAGGATCTGGTATTTCTGCGAATAACCCCACAACGAACGCCTCTAGGTCTGGGCCTTCTGCCCATAATTCTTATGTTCTCCCATCAGGACCTATTTTCAAGATTTTAATTTTTTAAGAGTGTTGTGCGTAGTTGGGGTGAAGGTCCTTTACCACGTCTTTCATGTCTGTTGTACCCTTTTCCAGTTCACGAGCTTTAGCTTCTAGGTCGAGCGTTCTGTTGCCTATGGAATCCACATCCTGTTGCATGGAGGCTATGCACCCATTTAGATCTGACTTTAAATGGTCTATGGATGCCAGTATGTCTTGTTTGAGCTCTGCATGGAGTTCTGCTTTAAAGTCTTAAAGAGAGGCCCCTAGGTAATCTTTAGTAAGAGCCATTTTGCCTTCTATTTCATCCGGCCATCATTTGCTTTTTTTTCAGTTGAGGTGAAGTAGCTGGACACTCTATTTGTGGATTTCTTTGATGGCAAATGGTCTGCTGCTCACCCCCCCCTATAGGTTTCCAGGCAGGGAGGTTTCACACACTGCGGGTGTGCGTGCTGTGATATTCAAAATGATGTGATCCTTTGGCCACTGCCTCTAATTGACCACCATGTTAGGGTCAGGCAAGGCTCCTCATATAAACTTTGAGACCTCCTGCAATCTCCTTTTGCTGTTATCGTCCTGGTTGAGTAATCTGCCCGAATGTCAAACCGCTCTCAAGGCCTTGAGGCTATTATCTTTTTTGGACCCAAATACATTGAAGTTTCTAGCTCTCTCTATTTCACAGCCACCATTTTAGGGTCATTGCACCTACAGGAGAGGACACGCCAAATAGACTGTCCACGAGTTCCGCGCTACACTTAAGCGTCAGCATCGTAACAGTGACTTACCGGAATCGTGAAGAATCCCCTTATCGAAATTCTAAGACTCCTCCATACACAGAGCACCCTCGTGTGTATCTAGTCTCGTGCCTCTCCAGCTATCTGCCTGTTGACTATACCATGGACCCATAGGCCCCTTCATTATCATTCGCTTGCCTGTTTGCCTCACCCGCTCTAGAGGTCCCGGCCGTGATCCCAAGTTTTTCTGGCTCTCACCTATACCTCACTGTGTCATCCTGTTTTAATAGCGGAACAGCGCAAGCCCCCTACTGGTGTCCCCACATTGACCAGTCCTGAGGAGACCCTACATTCAATACGGGTCGAAAAGTCGTCGACAACTAAAAAGAGACAGACCATGCCCAATAGTTGCTTATACTCATCCACTATTGCATATTGATTGTTAATATGTTACTAGGTCGCCTCTTTTTAATGAAACTAAAAGTAAACTAGAAACCTCCTGTTTTTATACACGCCATTATTTCTCACTTCAGTAGTAGAGGTTCTTTTCTCTATAGGTTCACTTGGGACACACAGTCACTTTGTTACATTTTTTTGTATGTATATGATATTTTAGATGCTTTGTAAAGATTGGCTACGTTTATTTACATAAACTATGTGAATTGATGATCACACTCACCAAGTGTATATACAGCTTCTTTTTTTGACATTCCAGATACCACCTACATTGCCATTGTGCTTTGCACTTATCGGAAAAAAAAGATATATTTATCCACAGGAGCCGTTGTTGTTCTTTATGCCCAGGCTCCAAGTGAGTAGGGTTCCCTTGTTTCCTTTCCCACCATTTTAGGGTCAGGCATTAACCGTGGGGGCACCCTTCTGTCGTCTCCTACCTTATCAAAGGTCCCACTATTTGTGGCTTTGCATTTGCGGAGACAAGCCTCTGCTAGAGCTTTTGCCCCCCCCCTGTGGTGTTACTAGAGGTTCAGCTTTGTCGTCCCCATTCTTATACAGTTACACCTTAATGCTTTGTCCGGGGGTATTCCAGACCAGAATCAGCCGTCCGGTTGCTGTCGAGTTGTCCAATTCCACCTTGCTTTGTCCTCTTTGCGCCTGCGTGTCCGTGATGAGATGCCAGAAAGTCTGCTTCTCTCCTCACAGCTTCCTCACCTGGCTCGGGTCCGCCATTTTAGTGAGTTGCAGCCCGCTCTCCATCTCCTCCACTTCAGCAAAAGAAACCGCGCATTGGAGGAGATCTGGACCCGCAATGCACCCCTTGTAGTGTCCCGGAGGATTTCTGTCGTTTTGGGCAGAAATGATTCGCTTTTTACCGGGAAAGAGCAGCACGGCAGCGGAGCTGAAGTGGTTCACGTCCACCATTCCATCTTGCCTGGCCATGCCCCCTGAATATATTCTTTGACATAGTAGTGCAGAATGATTTTTGGACTCAATGTAAAGTTGCAATACAATGGGCCCATGCAGAGCCAGCAAAAGATACCTGCACTAATGCACCATCTCACTCTGTAGAAACGTTGCATTACCAGATAGAAAACCCAATACACTACAAATACTAGACTTTTTAGGAATGAGCAACGGTTGATCTCTAAAGAAAATGTGGCATTAAAACGATGTTAGATTCTCAATCCTTGTAACCTAATGCCTGTAAATGAGAATTTCGATGATGATGTTGAAAGTGATTGTCTCTATGTAACAGACTTATGCACCAAGCTCAGGCCGACATAAAAGATTAACCTTTATTTGAGCCTAATTATGCACGTTTTGTCGATGGGTCATGTTTGAGAAAAAATGAATATACCCTGAGAGCAGTGTACGCTGATTACACAACTCAAGGCATTTTAGATGCTTTAAGGCTTTGAATTGTTACCTCCGCACAGGTTTAAGAACTGATTGCCCTCACAAGAGCCTGCAGTCTAACAGCCCAATTGAGAGTGACTATATTTAGAGAGAGTCAGTATGGCTTTGGTGTGGTCCGTGATTTTAGACAGTTATGGTCCCAGAGAGGTTTCAAGACCTCTTTGGAAACCGCGATTAAAAACAGGGTACAAGTAAGTAATTTGGTTGAAGCACCACAGCTGCCAGCACAAGTGGCAGTTGTTAATTGCACAGATCACGGGAGTTGCAATGAATATATCGCAGTGGGAAACAGATATCCTGATGAAGTTGCACAATATTGTGCACTTGTGACCTGCACATTTAATAAGACTTACACAAATAAGTCAGAAAAAGACACTGCTTTAACAATATTGCTGTCAGTAGCTTGGAAGAATTAAAAAAATCAGGAAAATGTTTCAGAACCAGAACAGCAGGATTTGATCAGAGCAGGATGTGAGAAAAACGCACATGACATCTGGAAATCAGAAGATTGGAGACCAGTATTGCCAGACAGTTTACTATTCCCCTTGACATGACATTATGATGGTTCAACACGAATAGAGAGATGCAATGTTGAGGCTGTTAGGAAGGAATTAATGTTTTCAGAGTAATTGTGCCAAAGATGGGTAAAATGTCAACAGAAGAACATAGAAAAAAGACACCAGTGACACTGAACCATGTAGGGAGATCAGGTGGTTCCTTCAAGAGGATGCAAATGGACTTTATCAAGTTGCCTGTTGGTAACAGGTTGACAAACGTCCTGGTTATAGTGTGCATTTTCTCTCATTTGGGAAGATGCCTACGCAACACAGAGAAATAACAGTCTCACTGTAGCTAAAATGTTGTTGCATGAGCTAATACCGAAGTATGGGCTACCGGTTTCTGTGGAACTGGATTGGGAAACTCACTTCAATAATGAGACCCTGAGAATGATTCGCACAGAATTGCAGATTGAGCAGAGACTAGACTGTAGCTATCGATCAGAGGCTTCTGGAATATTCGAAACGCTCAACGCAACAATAGTCTAGATTAGCAAAAATCTGTGCATCCACTTCAATAAAATGACCTGATGCTTTGCCTTCAGTATTGATGAGCGTCATAAATATTCCTGACAGAAAGACTGGGTGATCCCCTTACAAAATTCTAATGGGTAGTGTGATGAGACTGTCTACAGTGTCTGAAAATGCATTTGTTAACATTACAGATGACATGATACTCAACTACTGCAAAAAATTGGCTGATGTGGTGCATTCTGTTTCTCACCAGATTGAAGCTGCCACTTTAAATCCACATCAGCAGCAGTACCAAGACCTCAGTCCTGTCTACTCGATGGTGGTGAAAAAACATGCCTGGACGTCTTGTATGGAACTGATATGGAAAGGCCCCTATCAGATTACACTTTTGACAAACACTGCTGTTAAGTGCGGCGGGATACGAAATTGGGTGCATGCCTCACACACCAGAAGATTAAGAAATCCATATGAAAAAAGTAGTGCTATATGAGCCAGTATGAAGAACACTAGTGACATAACTGTCAGAAGCTGTACCAGCACAAGGAGTGAAAACCCGAGACATACAACAGCAAGGAGAAGAGAGGGGTTAAGAACAGTCACACCAACCCAGGTTCCTGTGATCACACAAAGGGGAAATCAAAGTCTCTAAAGAAGAAGAAGAAGAGGCAAGAGATCAACATGAAGAAGCAGTTAAAATAGCACCAGAACATCAAGTGTAGCCAGGTGAAGGAACAAGTGTTGGAAAAAGATGAGTCACCCGCAATGCTGAATGGCCAAGAAACTATGGTCACTGAGATCAAGTGTATCAATGGACCGTATACTGCAAACAATTGCTGAGGAAATAGAGTCAAGCAGCATAGGTGACACTAAAGAAGATCAACAACCACTAAGGAGGTCAAAAAGAGCACCAAAGCCTTGTCAAAGGTATTCTGCACCTGAATGGACTTACTACATGAGTTAAGTGTTAGACACACCCATATCTGATTTGAGTAATCTGAGTTCAGAACTGTGGCCATGATTATAATAGTGGGTGGTTGGACCACCCCCCTCTATCATGGCAGTCAGGAGACCACCCAACAAACAGGCAGCAGTCCGGACACCCTATAACAATGCGAATGCCGGGCTGGCAATTGCAAAGTGCTTCTTTACACAGCTGCTTGTACTGCAGCCCAGGAAAAGGGGTGCATGGAGATGCTTAGGGGCACTACGTCTGTCTCCAGGCTATTTAACGCCTTAACTGCTTCGAAGGTTCCGCGCCAGTGCGGAACATTCCAATAAACGGGCGGGGCCACGTCAGCCAACGGACGTGTGCAGCACTACCGAGGTAGTGCTTGTGACGGCCATTGGCTAACAGTGGACCACGACGGAAGGGGGCCCTGTTTGGGGCCCCCTAAGCCTTTTCATGGTGGTCTTTCAGACATGAAAATGCTGTTGGAAAGGGATATCGTAATCCTGAATGGCCGTGCTAAGCTTGGCACGGCCTCCATTCAGGCTTGCGTTTACAGCCACCCTCCCAGATGGGATCACTGAACCTGTCAGAGGTGGCAGTCTGTGCTCCACCCACTGTGAGTCCGACCGCCTGCATTAAAATGCAGCAGTTGGACTGATGGCTTGTCAGCGTGAAGTCCAATTTCCATCAAAATCAGGCCCTATGAGTCCCCATGACATCACACTGAAGGACAATTGTGAAAAACCTGTTTGAAAAGAAACAAAAAGATTGAGAGACTGTATTATAGTGAAAGATTTGCAAAAAGACTGAAAAAATTTTGTTTTAAGAAGATTGCCCTAGGTCCAAGGTTGCTGAGTAAGAGTAGGGATAACATTTAGAAGAAGACAGAGTTGGGCTAAGGATGACTATATGAAGATTGATGTAGATCTAGAGCTAAAAGAGCTAATTGTGAAGAAAATACTGTTTTGAAAACAAACTGCAAAAAGAAACAGCTCAAATAGAATTTGAACTTAATTGCTGATTTGCTGCTGCTGTGTTTTACTTAACAATTTGATTACTGACAAACATGTGTTGTTTAAATAGAAATAGATGCAAGATTGTTATGAGTATTACATTTTTGGTAACAGTTTTAGTGATCATAATAGTATTTGTAGGGAATTATTTTACACCAGATCAGGAGATCAGGTCGACATTTGCTCCTGTAACAGATACACACACACAAGCTGAGAAAAAGTTAAAAGCATCATCCATGAATTGCACAGCATATTTTCTACGAATGCTTATTATAGATTACACACTTAGAATACTTTTACTCAAACTGTGATCTAGTTCTTTCAAGAGTGCCATTACAGAGAAGCATGAATGTACACCCATAAGCAATAGACATAGACACCGCTTCATATTCATTTAGACCTTCTATGCCTATAGATAGTGCTAAGGCTTAGGAAAACAATTTGGCTTGCTTAATGAGACTCTTAGAGAAAGTATTCATCTAGTATTTCAGGAAAGAAGCACAAACATAGCACACAGCAAAAATAAAAACGAAGATGTTTTGAAAAAATTCTGGAAGAAAGAAGAAGATGAGTTTGAGGAGAAAATGATTTATTCTAAGTTACAATTAGATGGAAGACAGAAAGGGGAATGTGTGGTTACAAAAGAAAAACCCAAAGTAGAAGCTGGCATGTAGGAATTCGTAGTTGTGCACACACATTTGTGATCATGGGAAGAGAATGGCAAATTTTAAAAGGTGAAAAAACAGCTATCCCTGGAATTTATTTTGTTAGAGGACAAGACTCTTTCTTTCAATGTCCCACTGATTGGGAGGGCATTTGGTATTTAGTATATTGTTCCTAAAGATGTATCATGTATATTGCATATATAATGACACACACATAGTAAACATGATGGAGATCAATTAGTTGGAGACCTTTTTAGGGCAATAATTCCACCAGTAGGAGTTATTTTAAATGCGGAGAAAATCCCCCCAAAATGTTAACTGCTGTCTACATGCTGGCAAATAGTTCTTCTGGAGCTTCATTAGTTGTAAACACAGAATTATTGGCAATTAAATCAATGGTTTTGCAAAATCTATTAGCATTAGACATTTTACTCCGAGAAAAAGAATTCTCACCATTGCTGTTCGTACATACCAGATGAAATTAAGACAATTCTAGAATTTGCAAAGAACGTTTCTGACCAGAAACCTTAATTAGATCCATTAGAGACACCCGGTGATTAAGAACAAATGGTTTGTTACTGTCAAAGGAAGGAATCCAGAAGGCTATCCTTGTGCCAATAATAATAGAAGGATGTTGCCTGTTGCTTTTCTTTTTTCTTTTCGAAGGCCGTAGATAATGCATTAACAGAAGCAGGAGAATGAGTAAAAGAATAGAAAGGCAACTGGAATTGAAATTACATGAACACATCAATCAAGCATACAGAAAAGCAAAACAATACGAGAGCTTTAAAAAAAAGAGAAAGGACTCAACTGAAGATGAGTGTATTCGCTAATGACTTGTATGTAAAGAATTGCAATGGTTTGATAACCAATAGAGGGGGGAATTGTGAAAGCGCTTTAATGAAAACACAAAATAATATAGTTTATAATGAATGTGCAGTATTAACGTGCAAACTTACATTTAAAAAATGAGAGTGCAAAATTTGACAAAAATGCACACAGCTGCCATATTTACATGTACTAGGCCTCAAATGGCTAAAGTAGCCCTTCTCAAAGCCTAACTTGCTTATAAATGCTTAAACAAATGAAATGTTATTTCCTGAATAGTTGATGATATCATGTATGAATGTCGATATAACACAATTGTTTATCTCTTAAACTCTAAATAGAAATGCTAGAGTTAAAAGTTTTATAAAGTTCTTCATATCTCTGTAGAATGTTTCTATTTAAACAAAGTTTACTGTCACAAATTATTAGAATTTAGTCTTTTTAATGAAGAAAAGATACAACCATACATGTAGAGTGAGCATTTAAACTTGATCTTGACCCCTTTCGACTAACCTGTATTTTCTTTTCAGTGCATAATTACTTAAAAATATCTTCTTTTGTTATAAGTAATGTTCCAACTTTTACATATCCTATTGTGTTTCTTTTAGATTCGAAAGGTTGGAAGTGTGCACGTATAAGTGGGAAAGAGACTTTGAGTAAGAAGCTGAACCCTGACCAACATTAGTCTATACAAAACTATCTTAGTGACTCGAAGGACTATTGTTCTCTTGGTGATAGGATGAGGAGTGATCATTTTCCAAAGAAAGCATTGAACGCTAATTGGAGGGAGGAAGACGATTTTCATAAAGAGTAGGTTGCCATATTATTGCCAACCCTTTTATCAGAACTCGCTGGCTATTTTCCCATTTGTCCTAGAACCTATTACACATTGCTCTGAGACTCTACTGAGTTTCTTGAACTACCCTTTATGGGACGTTCTGCTTGACTTTTGACTTATTGGCCTGAATTGGCTGAAGCTTTATGCTAATTGTCACTCTCTCGATCTAGAGCTCTTTATTGGGTTTTGATTGACTCTTTTCTCCCCATTCTTAGAAAAGAAATCATTTTCCTTTATTGAACATGCTTGATGCATTGATTAGACCTTTGCATATTGATTTGTTAGTAACAAGATTCTAATATATACATATTGATCAATGTGTTGATGACCACATGAAGATGACCCATTAAAAGATTCGAAATTATTAAAACCCTTAAAACTTACTCCCGGCTCTGTTTATTGACTGAAAAAATAATATTGATGATTGTGACGACAATTTTTTTTTGATGCATTGATTTTCTCTTTTCAAAACAATGGCCAAATTCCTTCCGCCTGAAAGAGCGAGAGTTAGCCTGGATGATGGTAAACCCAAAACTTTAATTTAAACCGGATTCTCTCTCCAGCAAACATGTTGTCCTTTTATTTCCAAGACAACAAACATCACAGGAATGAAAGAGTAACAACGGTGCTCACAATTTATTAAGTTGTCTATTTTTAGAACTTTATACAGCACAGACAAGCCCGAAGGCATCAGAGCGCTTTACAAAAGTTGCAGGAAGGAAATATAGGTTACAGCAAGTTCCAGTTACAGTAATTAAACTCAGACGTGTACATCGGTAGATGCATGCAGGAGTTACCACATGAGACAATTACAAGAGTTAGGCAAAGGTCTTACACCGTTAAGGCGTCAATTTAGATGGTGGGGATACATAACGAAGTTACTTCAGATCCTGCTGGAGAAAGTTCTTAAGTAGGTTGAAAAGGATTAACCAAGTTGTCTGTCAAATCGGAGGAGCTTGAGGTCCTTTCTAAAGGTTACTAGGCAGGTGATTAGGCGGTGGGAGGGAGGCAGGTTTTTGGGTGATGTGACCTGTGCTAATTTCCGAGCGCCAATGGCGCCCCCGAGCTACGCAGTGGCACCGGTCGCACCGCACTAAAGCTGGCACTGGCAGTGGTGATATTAATGTACTTAATAATCTCATCACCTTTATTATGTTTATATAATCTGCTCGTAACCCCCTTATTTTCGCCTCTTTTCATTTGATGGTGCGAAGGAACCCGTAAATACATACAATGTTCAATGTTTTCTCCAATATCTCTACGTTTTCACGATGGATGGGATGTATGTGTCTTTGTTACGAGTTTGTCATATTTTTGTCAAAAACTAATTGCTTATATGTTAACTGTGAACATAAGACGTGGGTATGGAGTATTGCTTCAGAAAAAAACTCTGATAACCGTTATGAAAAATGCAGCAAAAGAGTGCACCAATAAAATATGCAATGGTGTGCCAATCTGCTATCAACTGGCACCTCGCTGAAAATCAGAACTGTCCCTGCAATGTACGGTACTTGTTCCATTCTCTATGGTATATAGTCCAGACCCCTTGGTAACTTGCTAAAGCGTTTTATCTTATGTCATATTTCATTCCTCAAACAGTGGAACTTTCGCTTTTAAGTCATTGCCTTTTTAGTTATTCCTCAATAGTGTGACGCATTTTGTTTATTTTTCTCAGGACACGTTTACCCTTACAAAGCATGAAATGTGTTACAAAATTCTTTTGTGCCACTGGTTCAGTTCTGACCTGCTCTGGAGTGCTAAGCACTCGAAAATGCAGCTCACAGCGTTGTGGAATCTTCACAGGCACTATCAGTAAGTAAAACATCCTGCTGCCGCCAGACTTGACCCCTGGGACGCCATTTTATCTACCAGCTCCGAAGCTATCTAATCTTGCAGGGGTAGCCCTCCTCAATCTCTCCACTTCAGTCCCCAATGAAAAAGGACGATATGGTAATAAGCCTCGCTCGAGAATAAAAATTGAAATAATCACTTATGAATTTTCCGGCAGTTGACAGCTTTATTAATCTCTGCGGCTGCTGTCATTTGATAAAGAACAGCATATCGTAAAACCTCTGCAAATTACCTAATTAGACATTCTGCAACTGCAGCTCTGCCTTATAATGGGCAGTAATCAGGTTAAAAAACAATATAATTCCTCTTGGAAGGAGAAGCTTTTGAAGAATGCCCCCATTCAGTGTGGTAAAGCCTCAATGGGATGCGCAAGCTGGGATTTATAACCAGGAGCGGATTCTGGCTTGGACTGCTCACTGCGCATCTTAAGAACGGCGCTGATAACACCCCACGTGTATCTGATTGTTCCATGAAGATCAATAGCATTTTGTTAATATGTACATTTTGTTACGAAGACAGATCTGGCTACCATGCGGGTTTGGAAGCTTTTGCATAAAAATTGGAATGAGATCATGGCAGCGTGCCAAGTTTGTGGTAGCTGCTTGATTATCGGTTTATTGCACTATGTAAACTTCTCCGATATATGGCAATATGCTATAAGTATATCACAAAGCTGTGGTAATACCATATTTCAAAATGGAAAAACAGACGAACTTGCAAAAACCTAGGACTAACCCTGTACCAGTAAATGCAGAAAAATAGTAAGGAAACACTGTTTCTGCCATATACTAATTTATTAAAAGTTACATTTGAGGAAATAACATACGTACTGGGCTAGTAATACGATACACCGATACACTGCATTATTGCTAAAATTCGGTGGAATTCTAATTCAAGGCATTTATTTGCGTGGCTGGGGTGCATATTTGTCTTCAAACATATTCATTTATATATAAATAATGTTATAATGACATTGCAGAAGGTAAAGGATTTTGCGCAGCAAGTGGAATTGCCAGTCCCTAGTTATCTCCAGTTCCTATGTTTCTTTTGACATGAATATAGTGGCATCAAATTCCAACTTAAAAAGCTCATTTATATTTGAAAAATGGTTTATACTTGGAAATATTGACTTCAAAGTTGAGTATAACAGAAAATATGCAAAGAGGAGTGAAACTGATTTTTTGTGAGAAACTAGCCTTTTGGTCTACATTAGGATACTCCAAAGTCAGTCCTGGATGGCCAGATCCATGACAGATTTTTAGCATTTCTAAATTTAGATAAATGTAGTTATGTCAAAAATCTGTCAGGGATCCGGCCATCCAGGACCGGCTCTGGAGAACCCTGGTCTACTTTCTACAGTCCAAGTCAACAGTTTTGCCAGCCAAAGGCTGGTCGCTCTGTCCAACGTCGTCTCTCCTCCGCCGAACAGGAAACAACAAGGCTCCTCAAAGACAATCACAATACTGCAGTGCAGCGTTGTGTTTTGCTCCGCTAAACCAACCACAACGCTGCAATGCAGCATTGTGATTGGTCTGAGCTCCATGGTTAGGTGCTCAGACAGGGACCGGGGGCATGGGCATTTTCTCCATGTAAGCTGTAATGCAGCCTGCATCGAGAACATGCTAAAGTACACATGACTGTTTGGCCGGCCCGTGAGGGCCGGTCAAAGTATCATGCTCACTTTAGTATGCCCTCCACACCTCCCCCGCTCTGTCAACAGACCATCCCCGCCCTCATTATGCAGCAGCAGGGAAGAATAACATGATAATAACATCGCGTTATTATCTTTTTATTTTTTCATTCTTGTACTTCTGCACAGCAAAAGTGGGGCGACGTTCCTCCCCCTTAGCGGAGGAGCCACCACTGGAAAGGAGTGTCAACATTGAAATCGGGGACCTGCTGTTAGATTTGGGGTCTCTAGTTGGCATAGGTAGGCACCTGTGACAAATTGGGACCCTTGCGTCTAGTCAGAGTAAGGGGTACACTCCTAAAGTAACCCCTGCTCACCCCCTTGGTAGCTTGGCACGAGACGACAGGCTTATCTCAGAGGCCGTGTGTAAAGCATTTGTGAACACATACAGTAACTCAGTGACAACACTACCGATGGACACCACACAAGTTGTATATTAAAAATAAGTATCTTTTATATAGATTTAACACAAGACCACAAACGACAAAAATCCACAATAGTGTACTTAAAATGGTAGAATTAGCTTAGTTCTTTCTCTCTTGGATGTAAAATGTGACACTTTAAGTCAAAGTACCTGAGAATGCGTAACACAATCCAACCAAAGTGTTGCAGGGAAGGTGATGCGTCGGTTCCTTACACGCAAGAACAGTGATGCGTCGTTTCCCTACTGCTGCCGAGGGGATGGCGATGCGTCGGTTCTTCTCTGCGAGGGGAGGTGATGCGTAGGTTTCTTACTGCGCTTCCGTGGTGATGCGGCGAGCAACGCCGTGATGCGGTGAAGATTTGGTGCAAAGAAATAAAGATGTTGTCTCCTTCTTGGTGTGATACGATGCGGACCGCGACAGGCCCTGCGACAAGCTTCCCGGTGATGCGGCGCCCTGTATTGCGACATGTATCCTCTTCTCCGGCGATGCGTGGTGCTTCAACAAAGATGCGAGCCACAACAGGCCCTGTGACACGCTTCTTGGTGATGCGGCAGCATCTGCGGCGACGTCGATCCTCTTCTCCGGCGATGCGAGGTGCTTCATGGGCCCTGCGATGACTCAGCGGTTCTTGGGGGCCGCGAAAGGCCCTGCGACTCACTTCCCAGTGATGCGGCAGAGTCTGCTGAGACGCCGATCCTCTTCTCTGGCGATCCGAGGTGCTCTCGTGTTGTGAAGCGGCAGTTCAGCGTCACGCTTCTTGCTTGTGAGTCGCGCTTCCAGCTCCTTGCGATGTGCAGTTCCTCAAAAAGTCCTGAACAACTGCAGGAACTTCAAAAGAAATCTTGGGGAGCTGGTGGGTGAAGTCTGTTGTCCCTGGAGATCCTTACAAGTTGATGAAAGTACACACAAAGTTCCTCTCTCCTTTCTTTTGCAGTCAGGCAACCGCTGCAGGCCAATCCCCCAAGCAGCACTTCAGCTTAGGGATAGTCTCCCCTCAGTCTCTCTGGTTCCACTCCTCAACAAAGGTTTCTTCTTGTTGTCCAAAAGTGATCTAAAGTTCTGAGGTTTGGTTCCCCTTTTTATACACAGTTTATCTTTGTTCTCTGAAGGCAGAGAGGCCTTTTCCTAGTCCAAACCAGTTCTGGTCAGTCCTGGAACACTCTGTTTACATGACTCCTTCTTTCCTTTCACAGTGCAGGGCAGAGACAGCAGACACACCACAGGAGGTGAAGCCAGCATTGTGGAGGGAAGGCAAAGCCCTATTCAGGTCCCAGGTGCAACTCTTCCCTCTCATCTAGATGCAGATCTCTCTATTCAGCACTGGGCTGACTCACCCTGTCTCCTGGAATCCCCCAGCCCTGTCACTCAAACTCCAGGCAAGGAATACACAACCTAGAAGAGGCAGGCTTGGATAGTTAGACAGGAAAATACTTAGTTTCTAAAAGTGGTATTTTCAAACACAGAATGATAAAACCAACTTCACTAAAAGATGTATTTTATCATTCTGAGTTCAGGCATACTAAACTCGAATTTCTACCTAGTTCCCTGAGTCAGTTAGGATTATAAGACGTAATAACCAAACAGCCCATTCTGGCCTATGGGGAATAGGTAGCCTTGCAATAGTGAAAAACGAAAATGGCTGTAATTCACTATAAGGACATGCCACATGCATCAAGGCTTGTCCTACCTTTTACCTACAATGCACCCTGCCCTTGGGCCTATCATAGGGCTGACTAATTTGCAAAAAAGGGAAGGTTTAGGGACTGGCAAGTGGGTGCGCTTGCCCAGTCTACATGGCAGTACCAGACTGCACACAAGCTCTGCAATGGCAGACCTGAGACACACTTTACAAGGCTCCTTCTATGAGTGGCACAACCAGTGTTGCAAGCCGACCAGCAGCATTTGGATTTACAAGCCCTGGGCACACTCAGTGCACTGTACTAGGGGCTGACAAGTAAACCAAACCAGCCAATCATGGAGTCACTAATCCATACATCAATTTACAATAGGGAGAGCATATGCACTTTAGTGATCAGCAGTGAAAAAGTGCCTGGAGTCATAAAACCAACAAAAAAAGGTCAGAAAAAATACAGGAGGAAGGCAAAAAGTTCAGGGATGACCCTGCAAAAAGGGCCAAGTCCAACAGCTGCATTGCGTAAGAGGGAAAGCACGTAACAGTGTCATATCTGGTAATACATGTCTCTATTTCCTCACTACTTGCACTGGTGCACTTTAGGCTGCCAGGCGCTGATGAACAGACTTGTGTGCCAAAATACAAGGGTTTGTGCATTCTGTAAGAAATGTTTTTTTTTTACTGGAAGGAGACCCTTCAAATACAAAAACTATACATTAACTTTTTCTTTGCTTTGTAGTGTGCTGCACAATGCAGCACACATGCAAGTAGCACTTGGCACAACTTTATTCATAATTGGGTTAGTAACCAACTCAAATCCTGTTTTGCTTTGGATAGTAAATTGCAGCAAAACACTTCAACACATGTGACACACATCTTGCACAAAGCATTAGTAAATCTGGGTCTTAGTTCTGAAATTAGTACTTGTCCTGTTGTTTCAAACCTATGTCCATGTCTATGAGAAAATCCATTTATTTTTTATATATTTCATAAGGTGATAGGAGTTCATCCTCTAGACTAGAGATATTCATATTCTCTAATTTCAAAACAGATTCGATTTTGCCACCATTGAGAAGAAAATGTCTGCCTCTCTTCTATTTCTTCACAGTGTCAAGAGAAGGCCAATGGTTTCAGATGTTCAAACAGAGCTGTATTGAATCCACTTAGGATAGTACCTTGAGAGAGAAACTCTTTAGCAACATGGAATATGTGGACATACAAAAACAGTAAAGCCTTTGTAACATCTGGGGACATAGGACCCCCTCTTCCTGCCCAGCCTAATAATGCCACCTTCCCATTTTTGTGGGGATGATTGTGTGGGGGCCAAACTGCCACTGTCTCCACCACTGAGGGTTAGTCTCCTTCCCCAAAATCCATGAAAAAGTTGAAAATGAGAATTATGGCTGCCTACTCCTCATCGACTGCAAACTTTAGATCATCCCACAGACTCACACCACTACTATCTGAAATTCAGGCAGGTTAAGATGTTCCCTTATGCATTTTTATATGATCTTACCAATAAAATGGATGTCAGAAATGGAAAGACGTTTGTGATCATGTCAGCATCTACAATGGGGTTCAAAAGAAGAGTGGCATATCCTTCTTTAGGAACCCTGTGGAACTGTCTTAGATATCTGTATTGTATCAATATTACCATGACACGGCTATACAATGTTAAATAAAGAGATATTTAAATAAAATAAGAACACTAGGGAAAGTCAACTAATACAGATATATATTTTGTTTAAATGTAACAATCACAGGGAGCATTAGCTTAGGGTGAGGTTTTATAAGTCAGGCTGGATGTGGTTATGAATGTAAATGATGCGTTTCAGTTTGGCAAGGAATTTGTTTCAGGCGATACTTAATTGAAAAGGAGTTTTAGTGGAAAAAGAAACACTCTCGGGAAATCACTTTATTATGTCTTCGTTTTAGCAATGATGAATTCACCTTGGTTCATCAGCAAGCTCTTCAGTCTTCTTCCACCATTTATTTGGTTCATGGAATTGATAATGGAATGACACCTATTGAATGATTCCTAAAATAGTATATGTTATTGTCCCAGTTCTTTATGGTCAGTATCACTGTTTATATTTTGCCAGGAGTGCATTACAGCATATTTTGACGTGCTGGTTCTGATGATTCCACCTTTTGTCTCCTTTTTTCTTTCTTTTCTTTCGAAATTGAAATAGGGAGCCTGTTGAGATTTGTGCTTTCTATTGTTTTCCTAGTAGCTGAAGGCTCTTTTGCTATGGCTTCCAGTAATGGTGTGATGATGGGCCACCGAGATAATGATTAATTCCACTACACGTGCACCTTAAAGACCTCCAGTGCATCTGGGCTATGAGAATATTCTGAAATAGTGGAGTATAGGCAGTGTGGATGAAACAAGAGTTGGGATTAGGTATGGAAGAGGAAGTGAAATCTAGAATGTGAATACTTTATGAGTCAAATAAAGAGAGCTTGACGGATACAAAGTAGATCACCTTGATATTGATAAGCTGTAATATTTGTATTCGAATTATTGATAATTACATTTTTATTTATCACAGAACCTAGAACACCCTTTCAAGCAGATAGCAAACTAAGTAGTCTAGGGTGCTCTCAGTCTTATTTCAGCACCGTGACAGATT
Organism: Lissotriton helveticus; assembly: GCF_964261635.1. Classification (NCBI taxonomy): domain Eukaryota; kingdom Metazoa; phylum Chordata; class Amphibia; order Caudata; family Salamandridae; genus Lissotriton; species Lissotriton helveticus. The sequence goes on from NC_136057.1 coordinate 1,209,778,856, forward strand.
TATGTGACAGTCTTTGTTTATTTTTCAACTATAAAGTTCAACAGATTTGCACTGATTTCACCTGATAAGGTCGAAACTCTCTGGTGATCGATTAGCAGATCACTATGAATAAGAAAAACATCTTTAAATGTTACGTTAGAGAAGAATTATGGTTTTCTACTGTTGATTAAACCTGTAAAAGTTGGAAAAGTGTTGAATGTCACCTGTTTGGTGACATTGGTACCTGATTGTTCCATGACCTCAGTTGCTGCATTGAGTTGTTTTCAATAGCAAGTATTCCTAAACAGGTGGAGCATATTTTTAAAGCGCAACTATGGACATTTGTTAAAAATATCATGGATTCTTTCTAGTGAAACACCGAAATGAAAGTCTCCTGAACATGTGGGAGTATCCTCTTGAAAAGCCAGATGAGGCAATGTTGCCCGTCTCTTTGTACCCTGTAGATCTGCGAGTACTCCTGAATCAACTACAGACTATGGATGAAGAATCACAGAAACCAGAAACCATAAGAACAAGTCAATGCCTGCTGGAGAATAGATAACAGAGGGAGAGAGTGGGGAACCTTCTACCTTCTAGCTATTGTGGTTCATTAAGGATGGGGTACTTCCAGGTTCTCATTTGACAACAGCCTTTTGAAATCTTTTTTTTTTTTGGTTTAGTAAATATTTACTAAGTTTTCAAACAAAAGAAAAGCAACAAAATAAGTACAAGGTGAAAAGTCAAGTAAAAACGTAATTAATATATACAAAGTAGACAAAATAGCAATTGAATCCAATATAAGTACAGGATATGAAGAGAGAGAGAAAGATAAGGAATATAGAGAAGAGAAAGAAAGTAAAGAGAAAGGGAGAAAGAAAGACAAAAGAGAAGAGAAAGAGAAAGAGATTTATGTTGTGCAGTAGTAATAAAGAAGAAAGAAGAAAAGATTAGACATAGGAGAGCGTGTAGAAAGATAAGTAGTAAAAGGGAGCCAAAGAAGATCTGATTTTATCTTTTGAGAAAGAGAGGAAAAAGAAACAGAAGCAATTTTATGTTCATCACAAATAAAATTCCACCAAGTCAGAAATGAAATATTTGAATTGTCTTTCCATGAGGATAAAATAACTTTAAAAGCTAATGCAATAAAGAGATCAAATAATCTGGAAGAGGGAGATTGTAAGATCAACATTAGGTGATAAAGAGCCAAGAAAAACATTTTGTATTGTTAAAGTAGTAGTAAAGTTAAACACTAGCATGCAAATATTCCAAACGGAATTCCAAAAAGAAAAAAACATTAGAACATTCATAAAGAAGGTGTGTTAATGTGCCCGTTTTGGAGGTACAGGACCAGCATAAAGTAGATGATGAAGGTGAAAATTTACAAATAGTAGCATGAGTAATAAAAGCTCTTTGATAAATAAAATACAAAGACTGAGTTATACGAGCTGCAGCAGAAACTTTAAATAATTTGGACCATAGTTTGTCCCATGTAGCAATAGGTAATGAAACGGACAAATCAGTTTCCCATGCAATCTCAATTAAAGATTTAGGTCTGTCAGTAACATTAGACAATAGTAACTTATATACAAGGGCAGCTTTAGGTCAGTGTGTTGAAAATAAAGAGTATAAAGGAGCAGAGGGTGTTATAGGTGGTGTGGTATGTGGGAGGGACAAAGTATGTAGGTGAGACTGTATGGCAGTAACAATAATAACATATTCATTAAGAAAAGGGTCAGGCAATTGGTAGTTAGTTTGGAGAGTAGAAAAAGGAACAATTGTATAATTATGCAGGAATTGATGAACAAAAACAATACCCTTTTCTTTCCAATATTTGTAATAAAATGATTTGCCTTTAAATTTGAGGAACTTATTAAACCATACACATGAATACAAGAAACATTGAAGCGGGGTGAAATCTTTAAAAAAAGTACTGTACAGCAGAGATCGGGAATATTTTAAAATAGGACTGTTAGATAAAAAGGTACAATTTGACATAGAAAGTATCTGCTGAAAAGAAAAATCCTTCAGGAGGGAGCGTTCAAAAAGAATCCATTTGGGAACAGGGTTGTCCATAAAATCATAGGCCAATGCGAAAGATTGTTTAAGCAGGAAGGCAGAGTGATAAGCTGAAAAGTTTGGGAAACGTACACCGCCTTCATCCTTAGGACGTATAAGTTTAGATAGGGCAATGCGCGGGTGTTTATTATTCCAGAGGAATTTGGTGCAGATAGAATTGATATTAGAAAAATGAGTATTGGAAATTTTCATAGGAAGCATAGATAGGGTATACAAAATATGAGGAACAATCATCATTTTAATAGTATCCAACCTGCCCCACCATGAAAGGAATAAGGGAGACCATATGAGAAGGAGTAAATTAATCTTATCAAATAATGCAGCAAATGTGAATTTAATGGTGTCAGAAAGGAAGGACAAAAACCAGATTCCAAGGTATTTAATTTTAGAGGGGCACCAAGCGAAATTAGTATCATGGACCATAAATTGATAACATGTAGCATTTAGGGGTAAAACTTCCGTTTTAGAAAGGTTAAGTTTATAACCAGATATACTGGAGAATAATCGCACTTCGTTAAAAAAATGGGGGAGAGAATCAGTGGGATTAGACATATAAATAAGTATGTCATCAGCATATGCAGATATTTTAGATTCAACAGAATCATGTTTGAAACCAGCAATCTGGGAGTTAACACGGATGTGTTCCAGGAATGGTTCAAGGCATAAAATAAAAAGTAGGGGGGAAAGGGGGCAACATTGCCTTGTGCCTCTAGATAAAGAGAATGACCTGGAAAATTGGTTATTAACAAAAATGCTGGCTCGGGGACAGGAATATAAAAGTTTAACACTGGAAATAAAAGAGGGCCCAAAACCAAACCATTGAAGAGTCTGAAACATAAATTGCCAATTAATACGATCAAATGTTTTTTCAGCATCCAAGGACAAATCTGCAAGCGGGGATTTGTATTTTTTGCCATATGAAATGATATTAGCAAACATTCGGCATTATCGGATGCTAACCTGCCCTTCACAAATCCAACTTCATCAGTGTTAATCAGGAGAGGAATAATGGTATTAAGACGGGATGCAAGAATTTTGGCAAAAATTTTACAGTCATAATTAATTAATGAAATAGGGCAGTAGTTCTTACATAGGAAGTGGTCTTTATCAGGTTTGGGTATGATTACAATTAAAGCATCTATAAAGGAGCCGGAAGCTTTTGCTTCTGCAATAAAGGAATTAAAAAGTTGAGGAGTTTAGGGATAAAAATGGATTGGAAAGAATTATAAAACTCAATAGACAAGCCATCAGGCCCAGGGGCTTTAGATTTTTTTAAGGATTTGACAGCGTTAAGAATTTCTTGAGATGAGATATCTTTTTCTAACATGTTGAATTCATCTGGCAGAGATGGAGGAGAGGGCAAACCAGAGAAAAAAGTCTCCAGATTTTGAGTAGTGGGAAAAGTGTCATCAGAGTAAAGGGATTTGTAGTAATCATGAAAAACCTGAGCAATATCTTCATCCAATGAAGCAAAGTTTTTAGTGGACTCATTCAGAATAGGGCCAATGGTCTTACGTTCCGATTTTATTTTTAAGTAATTTGCTAACATTTTCCCAGCTTTGTTTTGTCCACCGTGGTATTTAGATTTAATTTTGAGCAAAATATTACATGCTTCAGTCGTTGCCAATTTGTTAAGTTCAGTTTTCACCTTAACTAAATTATGGAGGGCAGTAGAGGAGCGGGAGGTAAAATACACATGTTCTAAGTCTTTAAGTTTATGTAATTGGTCTTCATATTTCGTCCTAGAGGACTTTTTCTTCTTAGAGACAGAAGAAATGGTAAAGGCACGAAAGGCAGCCTTAAAGGCATCCCAGTTGTTAGGTACAGACGTTTCTGAGGGGTTGTTAAGTTTAAAAAATTCTTCAATGAAAGAAGAAGTTTCTTTAATAAAAACCTGATCTGTCAACAAAAAAGTGTTAAGCTTCCAAAGACTGAATTTAGAGGAAACATGTGTAAGATCAAGGACGGCATATACAGGAGCATGATCAGATTAAAAAAAATAGAGCCAATTTCAGATTTATGAATAGAGGGCAACAAGGATTTACTAGTTAAAATATAGTCAATTCTGAAACGGGTATGATGGACGCTAGAAAAAAATGTAAATTCACATAAATCAGGGTTACATGTCTTCCATACATCATACATTGGACGAGAGGCAATGACCGATTGAAAGGCTTTGTGGGTTTTATCGGGCTGAAATATACATTTGGATAATCTGTCAGAAAAAGGATCTAACAATTGGTTAAAATCACCTGCAACAATGACATTAGGGCAATCAATCGAGGAAAAGAGGACTTTAATATCATTCCAATATTTGGGATCAGGTTTAACTGGACCATAAATATTCAATAGGACCAATGTCTTATTCTGAACAACAATCTTTGCCATTACCCATCGTCCATCAGCATCATTTTGTGTAGACAAAATTTGCACCGCCAAAGCCTTATGGAAAAGTATGGCAACAGCTCCTTTTTTATAAGAAGCACGAGAAAATACAACTTGGCCTACCAATTGTGTTTTCAGTTTAAGAGATTCAACATCAGTACAATGGGTTTCTTGAAGAAAAGAAATATGAGAATTAAGTTTAGATAGGTGAGACAGTACCTTTTGACGCTTGACTGGGTTTCCAAGACCACAAACGTTCCCCGTGAAAAAATTACACATAATGAAGGGAATGGAAGGTAATACACAATCGGAGCTGACAAACTGCAGGGATGAAACTGTAGAGGGAGACACACCATAAAAGATAATTATACATGGAACAGTGAATATAAAGACCTACATTATCAAGATATAAAAGTAACACATAAGTATCAAAATGCAAGAAAGAATAAGAGAAAAGAAAAAAAAGAAGGAATGACAGGACAGCGGGAAAAGAAAAGAAGAGAAAGAGATTAAAGAAAGAAGAGAGAGTACAGAGAAGAGAATGAACAAACAGATCATGACACCACAGCCAGACCTGTAAAAAGAGGAGAAAACAATGAAGGGAAAGCATGGCGACACATAGCGACACTGTTCTCGTGAGAATGAAATAAAAAATCTAGAAAAACTAGAGCCCAAAAAGAAGAGAATCAAGTGTAATAATAAGAAAGAAGAGAAAAAGATAAGAAAAGTAGAATGAAACAAAGATGAAATCAATGCATGTAAAAGAATTCAGAAAGAAAAAGAGAAAAAAGAAGACATAGTGGGTGCAAAGAAAAGAACAGATAAGCTGCTTAAAGAACTATTTAAAAAAAGAGGAGCGAAACAGGATAATCAAACATTAGTATCCATTCCAGATGAAGAAAATGATTGAAGAAAAACTTTCAATTTCTCTGGATCATCGAAGGACCGTGAACGACCATCATGAGTGATCTTGCAGAGACATGGATGAAGTATTCCATATTGAATATTAAGGTGTCTCATCTGAGGTCGTAGGGTTAGGAACTCCTTTTGATGAGCGTTGGTTGCATTGGAGATGCCTTGCGAGATGAAGATGTTGTGACCAGACCACGGCGTTTAAGTTTAACAGCTTTCAGAACAGACATCAGTTCAGTAAACTCCGGGAACAGATTAATTATACCACGCGGCTTCACAGGATTAGATATAGGATGACCCAATCAATGTGCCCTTTGTGTATTGAGGGGAAAACTGAAGATGGGAGTTCAAGAAGATCTGGAAGAAATTTTTGAGGAAAAAGAACCATGTTGGATCCCTCCACATTTTCCGGAAGACCATAAAGGCATAGGTTATTGCGACGATTACGATTTTCCAAATCCTCTGTATGAAATTTCAATTTATGAATTTCCTGCTCTAAAATTGGAATCTTTGTGGAGATATCCTGAAGGACGCCAACACGTTGTTCTAAGTCAAGTACCTTGGTCTCCATACCAATCCATCTCTCCTCTATTTGATTCAATTTTTCATTTGTTGTCAACATAAACGGCTGGAGACCCCTCACTTCTTCCAGAATGGAGTCCAGAACAGGGTTCTGAGATGAGTGGATAGGAGACGGCGGGTCATTTTTTTGTCGTTTTGATTTCGTGCTCGTGACAGAAGACCTGGAAGAATTTAAGTCAGTAGCCATATTGATAACTGCAGGGCACTGGTAAGAGGTCAGCAAATTGATGCAGCAAGGGTGTAACTAAAAATGAGGTAAACGTGACGTGGACACTCACTTAATGTACAGTGAAAAATACTTTAAAAGAGAACTTTAATGAGAAAAGATTTGTGAGGCGTCGAAAGAAGTGTGCTCAGCGGCTATAAAATAGCGGCCGCACACCACCACAACAGGTCACGACAGAGTAATTCGCTGCAAATTAAACAGAAAGTCAAATTGCAGTAATGAGCCCTCTAATCATATAATAAAGGGATAAAATTGAAAGTTTGTTCATAGCATTCTGTAGAAAAAATCATCCGGAATGAATAAAAAGAGAAGACATTGCCAGGATACTGTGCATAGTAGGGCAAAACAACATCCAGTCCCATCTATCTTGAGGTAAAAGGCAGCAGCAGGTCATCAATTTTGTGGAAGTATAAAGAAATAGCCACAGAAATATTGCAGTGCGCCATGAAAATAATTAGTGAAGAACATAACATGAACAAAGTCAATATATACCAGGAATGTCGTTGTTGCCTGGAAATTACTGCTGCGTTGAAGAAATGCGGGCGCGGCAACCTAAAATGGCGGCCGCCAGCGTTGCTGCAGAAGGAACCAAAACATAGGAATCCAATGTAAAAAAAAACCCGCAGGCACCATCAAAATGCACTTCGCATCTTCCGACGTAAGGCACAATCGTCCCGACGAGCAGAAACAGCTTAAAAGAGGCTCGGGTATAGTGAAGAGGTCTGCGGTATAGCGGAGCTCACGGAGGACCAACCATGTCGCTGCGGCGTCCAAGCCACGCCCCAGCCTTTTGAAATCTTAACCCAGCTTTGCTCAATGCAGCTGGCTTCCAGCTTCACACTGGTGCCAATGATATGCACGATTATCTCTGTGTATTGGATCAATATGAGGAGACCTCCCTTGATCAAGGCTCTCAAGCATGTGGAGGGACTGACACAGTGAACAGCTTTCAATTAAATCGATGAAAGAAAGAAGTGATGGTGGGGGGCTTCAATTGAAGGTAAACAAGAAATTCTGCTGTGGCTCAATAGTATAAAACTTAGATGTCCTTTTTGATGCTCAGTTTGGCATGGATCCTGGGGCTAAATGGGGTTCTATTTTTATTAAAAAACTAACACAGTTTTTCCTGTTACGCTGAAAGAGACCCATCACATAATGTTTTGGGCTTTAGTAATCACACATTTACCTTGTGGTAATTATCTGTATGGGGCTTTTGCAAAGTTATCAGGAAACTAGAGGTCATATATTAGATAGAGAACCTGGTAGGCAGAGGATGTTGTTGGTGCCATTCTGTGCCCGAAAGGCTTAAACTTTAGCATTGGCAGAGATATAAACCACTGTACAGTTATGCCTAATGTAAAGGGGTTAACGTGGATAGGGTCCCAGTCACCTGCAACAAAAGATTAAGAAATATGGTCAAACAAGATCACTCCGTTTCATAGATCGAAGTCTTATAGCTGTTTCTAGGTCGAATTGTTGGCGTGTTTTCTGTCTTTGGGACCAAACAGTGGATCACTCAGTATTTAAGATCGACAGAGACTCTTTTGTCAGAGAGCTTTTAAACATTGTGAAACACTTGTCTCCACGATGAAGCATGGTTTTGATAATGTTTTGTTTTTTATAGACCTATTAAAACGTTACTGTTTTCGATATTTAATTTTTTTCATTGCCATTTTATAGGGTACGGCTACATTTATCATTTCCTTTAATCTGAACCACCAGCTCCCCTATTTATCTTACGACAACGTTAATGTCACTTCTCATTTCTCTGATAGGTTGCCACTAGATAGTTTTTATGCTGGTTTGCTCCTTGGTTTTAATTCTTACCAGTTGCTGTAAGTTATGTGCTAAGTGATGTTTTTTAAAATGTTTATGGTGAATCTGTAATGCCCCATCTGCTGCTATTAATTAGGAGTGGATTGAATTATGGCGTGTGCTTTAGAAGCAAAATAAACATGCCATTCTAAAGGTGGGGCACACAATCAATCATAAAGGTAGCTAATTGGCAGATGCCATATGATGCCAGTCTTTGGTTCATGCCTGATCGTTAATGCCCAGGAGACTGCATTTTTAGTGATTTGTGTCGCAATCACTCTGTTGGCACCATACACTAATGTACTTAGTGGGTGTACAGGATGAGACTTTTTGTGATGACAGCTGCCAAGAAGCTATGCTTATTGTGGTCTGAGACAATAGCTGCCATCGGCAATATGAAAAGGGGGAAGGATCCAGGACTTGACAGAATTCCGGTTGACCTCTATTATTCCGAGTCGGCCATCTGGGGTTATATCCTTAGTATAGTCTCAAGAGCTATGGCAAGGGGAGAAGAGAGAAGAGATCCCAAGTACATAGAAAGGTGCCAAAAATATTCTAATTTACAAAAAAAGGGGACCAAGGGGGCCTAATAAACTGCAGACCAATAGGCCTGACAGATACAGCACAAACATTTTTTAGCAAGTAAATTCTGGCAAATATTCAGTCCTTGATGGTGGAAACTACTATCCCACCTGCAGGCCGGTTTTAGGGCACATGCTAACACTTTAGATCTGGTGTTCCGATTTTTTATTGATAATATGGAAGATAGTTCTGATTGGCAAGGGGCACCTTTATGTAATGTTTGTGAACCTAAAGTCCACTTTTAATTTAATTCCGCAAGATAAATTGTAGGTTGTACTGAGGCACTTGAGGCATTGTCAGGAGCTAGAGCAAGCTGGGAAGCAAAGTGTGGTTCCCGGGTCTGGGTGAACTGGTTGATGATATCTTCAGATGTTGCAAGCCATGCCAAGTGACCAGCCCCCACAGACACAGAGCATGTCCCAGCCATCTTGTGGTTCTGAGACAGCACCGACTTTGGCAACCTCCCTGCTGGGCGACACCTTTACGTAATGATAGACTGTAGGACTTGGCTTTTTCCCTGAACTTTTTGCTTTCCCCCTAGACCATTTCCCTGACCTAGAGATGCCAATTTAGATGCTTTGGGTACTTTGCCACTTCTGAACAGTGTCAAAGTACAGGATTTCCCTATGTAAAATGTAATGGTGATTAGTTGGCCATAATTGGTATGTTTGCCTTACTAGTAAAAGTCTCTAGTGATATGCACTGTGTGTGCAAGGGCTGGTAATGCAAGGGCGCGCAGAGAAGGGAACTCAAGCCTCCAGTGTAGGGCAGAATGCTAAGATAGCATATAGTCCTGACAAGTGCAACCACTTGCCAGGCCTGACTTTCCCTTTCACATAGACGTGGGGCACCCCTGTGGTAGGTACCAGGTAACCCCGGGGCAGGGTGCAGTGTAGGTAAAAGGCAGAACATAAACTGAGGTGTGTGTTATGTTCTGAAAGAGAAAAACTCTCCATTTAGTTGTTCACTGCTTAAAGGCCATTCTGCTCATAGGACAGAATAGGGGAGACTGGCTGTTGTGTTTGTTAGCCTAGTTTCCTGTCAGTAATAATGGAGAGGTGAAGTTTAGTATGTATGGACTCACAGTGTCATAATGCATCGTTCTGTGAAGGTGGTTGTGTCACAGTGTGTTTATAAACCACTCTTTTAGAATGTGGCTACGTTCTGTGCTATGAGCATTTCTGTGTGTCTCTGAAATGTGGATTGTCTCTCTGGAACTGAAGGTGAGAGATGCTGGGAAAGGTCTTGACCCCGGGAGGTGTTGAGATGGCACCAAGCTGCCCTGCATCTGGAGAGTAGGGGGAGGAGAAGATGGGGAGGTGAAAAAGCCTGGGCTGGTGCTATAAACCAATTTATCCAACTCCTGCTGAGTGATTAAGGATCCAGACCCCCAGTATCAAAGGGAGAAAGGTGACACTGGGAGGGAGACACCCAGAACTGATTCAGGGAGGGGTCAGGGACCCCTGAGCACAAACAAACTTTAAAGACATAAAGGGGTATAACTATGAGAGCTGAAACCCCTGAACGTTGGAATGAAACAGATATGGATTGAAACTGAAAAGGCTTGGACCCATTCTGTGGTCAAGAGGAACCTCTGCTAAAGAAGGAACAACTGAAGAGACTGCTATGGATAGACCAATCCTTGCTTTGTGATCTGGGGCTGGTCTGCAGTTTGCTGTTCTAACTAAGGAAGAGGCTGTTGGGACTGTGCTTGGAAGCGCTGGGTCCCCCTGCTTGAAGAAGACTGTGCTTTGTGCTGTGTCTTGTAACTCCAAGGGCCCAAGGTGAGCTGGCTCCCTGTTTGGCCACCTCTACTTCATAAGAGGTGATACTAAAACTGGAGAAGATAATGGTGCCTCATGAACTCGTTGGGGAGTTGCGCACCGACAATGGAACCCCATTCAACAGCCAGGAGTGGTCAGACTACCTCCTTTCATGATGCATTAAACACCACTGCATTTCCCCTAGGTGTCCCAAGCCAGCAGAGAAGTGGAGAGGTTCATGTGGACGTTTGCTAAGGTTATCTGTTTGGTGGATGCAACAGGCGAGAGTGCTGAAAGAGCCATCTACACCTTCCTGACGGACGGACTAATGCCGCCCCACATAAACACAGGTAGTACACTTCCATTATATCCCCTTGATCCGGAAAGGAAATTTAAACTTTCGGATAAAAGGAGAACTGGCAGCTTTAACCCCTTCCATGCTGTCATCGGCCATTGGCCGATGGCACTGCTACCTCGCTGGTGCTGCCGTCGGCCAATGGCCAACGCGGCCCCGCCCGTTTTGCGGAAGTGCCGCACTTCCGCAAAATCGGCGGCGCAGCCAAGGTGTTAAACAGGCGTCATTCATATTTTGTCACACTTCCCCAGACTGTAAATATGTTTCCTGTCCAGTGTGTCTGCAATGGTTTCAGCCATTAAATACAGATGCCTTTATTGATTCACTAAGCTTCACTATGCCAAACAATATATAGTTTCCCGGCTTCCTTAAACTCTCATTGGGTCAGCGGTCAGAACTTAGCTCTTCCGCATCTCCCTTCAGCAACCAGTCCATGTGTCTATCTCAATCCATTAGGGAGTACGTGTGCAGAATCTGCTCAAAAAGCTCCGGGTTCCTCTCATTTGGAGAATAGCTCCATCCTTTCACAGGTTATTGTGTATCTTTTTTACTAATAGTGTCTATGGAGCGAGGAGGGGGTGACATGTGATTGGTTCTTAGTTTGCTACACACATTTGCAAGCAATGCCCCTTTGCAGAAGCATACAGAAGCCACAGAGGATTAATGCTGCAATTTCCCCCTATTTTTAAGATAGATCTCTACAAAGTTATCCTACTTTGCAGCCGTAATTGCAATGTGTGGACCATGATAGACGGAGGGTCTCATTTACTATGAAATGAAGCAGGGCGGTACCGCAAGCCATTTTGCTGCGCCAGGCTGTATCATTTGAAAAGCACAGGGATGCGCAATATTAACAACAATATGATGTATCCATGTGCTTTCCCCTGGGCAGGTGCACAATTGGCTGCCATGTGCCAGGGCAAGCACCCTGGCGTCATGTTGCAAGGGTGCCTGCATTGCGGGGATGATTGTTTTTGGGCAGCAAGGGACACATTCCTGCACAAAAACAGTAATGGATGGCATTTTCCTCTTTCTATGTGTGCTGCAGAATGGAGGAAACAAAAGTATTTCTCCTTGCTGCACTACTCCTATGCCTCCCTTGGGGAGGCGTAGGGTTCTGACACATTCCCAGCTTTACAAAATGTTGAAAATCTGGAATGTGTCAGGTTCCATGGATGTTGCGTGGGAACACCCACAGCAACATCCATGGAGTGACCCTTTCATGCAGTGTAATCCATGCCAGGGGATCACATTTACAAGGCCATGAAAAGTTGTTCAGGGTGACTTTACTTGGCCTTGTAAATATGGGCAAGCCTATTGCGCCACCAGTACGTCAAAAAAGTAACGCACCAGTGGTGCAATGGGCTTGAAAATGAGGCCCAGAGTTTCTAAACTGAAAATATGGCATTCAATCACATATTTGCTGCCATTGCCATTTAAAGAGAAAGGCAGTCTTACTGGGGCTACACCCATGCACTTTGGGGTATATCCACAAGAAAGGGTGATAACTACCGCAAGAGTAGCGGAACGCAACTTTCAACATCTCAGTCCATTGTGGGAAAATAAACCCGTGTCAACATGGAATTCACAACACGGCGGTAGCATGTAATAGTCTGCCAAAACCGCAGACAATGTCCACGATACAACCACCGCGATGGAGACAAAAACACAAACCACAACACCAAAAAAACTGGGATGGGCCCAAGCGAGATGAGGAAACCAGCGATAAGCAGCGCCAGGCCTGCAACACACACCTGAGAGGTGGGAAAAATCAACATAAAAGTATAAAAAAAAAACCACAAATTGACCAACGCCCTAGCACCATGGAGGCTGCCGGAGCAGGCGCAGAGGACAAGCACAACCCCCCAAGCACCCCTACTCTTCCGCAGTACTTGTCTTCATCGGATAGATTCTGGCTGGCCCTCCATGGGCACAGACAGTGTGGTGTATTCGGCATTGCCCTGTACCGCTCCAGCTGCGGAAAAGCACTGGATGTGCAATAAACACCCAGTGACACACTGCTGTGTCATGTCTTACCTCAATCATGTATGTTTGTGTGGATGAATGTAGGGACAGTGATTTCCCTTGCGTCAATGATGCACATCCTGTGGGATGGCAGTCAGAGGGGGCAACATGGTAATTTGTGTCAGGGGTCCCATGGACACCAGAACAGTGACACATGCAGAAGCCACTTTCTAGTCCAGACATGGACTGAACCACGGCCAGTGCCCACGAGTCATTTTCTCAATCCCTGCCCTGTTTTGGCATACGGCAGGTCAGACCACTCCGCTCATGCTCCAGGGGGGGGGGGCCTCATTGCTACCCATCGCAGGCATACTCGCTGGTGTTGTGCAGGTCAGTGGTCTAGTTGTCAGCATGTCACAGCCACTCCCTGAGGGCAGGTTTGCACATACACCACACCCACCCAGCACAGGTGTCACAGGCCATGTGACCCCGCAAATATAAGGTAACATACCTCTCTGCCGGTGGTGACTGGATGGGGGACCCAAGGCCTAGGGGCTGACATGGGCTTACCACCACGTTGCTCTGACTGGGTTTGCGTAGGGTTTGTGGCAGTCGCTGCATCTCGGCCTGAACAGGCACCCCGCCACGGGATGCTGACTGGGGTTGGACCGGGTTTGTGGCAGACGCTGCATTGCGGCCAGCACAGGCACCCCACCACGGGACGGTGACTTAGGGTGCACTGTGTCATTGGCACCTTGAGTTGCTGAGTGGGTGTGCAGTCTGCGATGATGGCCCGTCCTGGAGGTCAGGACTGCCCAGGATGTGTGTGTGCCTTGCTGGACCGCAGTGTGGCCCCGCTTCTGGGGTCACATAGTTAGTGGCACCCATTGAGCTGAGTGGCTGTGCAGGCTGCGATGTTGCCGAGTGCCCTGGTTCATACCATGCCATGGTGTAATATGGTCCCAGCTCCAGACGTGTTACCGGGTGGCCAGCGCAGCATAGATGAATGGTTCTGAGGGTGCCATGTCTGTGGACCCGGCCTTATGGCTTGCAGCAGCACGTGGTGGGACCTGCAGTCTACATTCTGGTGAGCAGTGAGACCGGTGTGTGCATGGGCGGGAATGCTCCGATGGGCGGCGGGAGGGGCTGGGATGCCTCTGCCTGGATGTGCATGGGCCGGCGGGCGATGTTGTCTTGTGCAAGTGTGTGTACTGTGCCAGTCATTTCTCTGGACTCTGTTTCAGATGACAGTACTGTCTCAGATGTGGGACCTGGTGTACTGCTCGATGTACTGGCAAGTGGTTGGAGACACACCGGTGGCAGCAGGTGAGTAGGGTGGCCTGGGTGCGCAGGGTCGGCTCTATCTCTCCCCCTCTCTTCTTCTCTCTCTCCCTCCCCCGCTCTTCTTCTCTCTCTCTCCCCCTCTCTTCTCTCTCTCTCTGTCTCCATCTCTTCTCTCTCTCTCTGTCTCTCCCTCTCCCCCTCTCTTCTTCTCTCTCTCTCCCCTTCTCTTATCTCTCTCACATCAATAGTAAATGTGTGATGGTCATTTCTGTGCCAGCACATGCATGTCATCAGTTGCGATTGTGCGACATTAGGCAGATTATTTGGTACATGTTTAGGTGTAGCTGGAGTAGCATGTCTTACTCTTTGCCTGGTGAGAGGGTCCGGGGGAGGGGGTCCTGGGTGTGGTGGCGATGGGTGTTGTGGTCTTCCTGGGTGTCTGGGGGGCATAATCAGTAGCTCCATGGCATCTGTTGTTCTTCTGGTGTGGCTCTTGGCTGGTTCCCTATTGTGGTACAGGCTGCCGTCCGACTTTACACCAGGTCAGAGCAGGTGTAAAATTCCTGCTGCTAACGCGCCTTATCGCGTGTTTTGTGTTCTTATCGGCAATCTGTCTGGTTGTTGTGAATGTTGAGGTGTGGTGTTGTCGCGGTTTTTTGCACGGGAACGCCTACTCTGCATCTCATTAGCAATAGTTTCGGGGGTCCTCTGTGGCAATGTTTTTTGTCGCTGCTAGCGCGGGTAAACGGGTCTGTGGGCTGTTAGCACCTGCTTGTGAATGGTGGGGTAAATTTATCACGAATCTGCCTGTTATAAAGTGTCATTAATTCAGCGATAGCTCCTTGTGAATATGCCCCTTAGTCTCTAATATTAAATGCAGTCATGCAATCAGACCTGTCTTGCAATTAGTGTGAATTATTATCACATGAAAAACCTGCTGCACACAAAAGAATTAGGGGTTTCCTACAGTACAAGTTAGAGAAAGAGACCTGGGGTACATTCTGTAATATCAGATGTGTCATAAAGTATCTAGATACATGTATTTTGCTGTGCAGCATTCTCCTGAAGTGCTAACATTAACTGTTCTACCTCTGTCCAAGGTACTGTGTAATTCATCTTAAAGAAAGGTATCTTGGCATGGCCCGAAACATGACAAATGACCCTATGATACTTAATATTACCTTTCTCAAATGTTCACTATGCACCTTCTCTGGCTACAAATGGGGCTTACAACATGGTTTGATTTTTTTGCTCAAAAACTAAGTAGCACAGTTTCTGATCATGCAGTCAACCATCCTTTTCCATAGAATTTAATCTAAATGTATTACATCATGGACAGATGATGCTCAATAGCAAGCGAAATCATCTAATATCTCATATTAATTGAAGGCACTATTTACCTTCTCTAGGCAACATGACTTTATCACTTAAGAATGTCTCTAAATGTAATAGAAACATAGCACATTGCCTGCCAGACTCCTCCTCATTGATCAACAAAGGACTATTGGCTGATTCGGAGTTTGGCGACATAATACTCTGTCAGCCAAACACTTGCTCCACCCACCTAATTTAGAGACCTATGGACCTTATGTTTTTCCTATTGGCTATGTTTATAGAAAACTTCCTCCAATGGTCCAGCAGAGTAGGGTTCGTTGGAGGAAGAACATTACAGCAAATACCCCAGCTTTTTCTTCTGTTCCGCAGCAGAAAAACCTGGTGTCGAGGGGCACAAATAATAATGCCCCCCATAAATTAGGAGAAAACTCTTAGGGTATGGGAGTCCCTCGTTTTTTGTTTTTCAGAAACAAACTCCCACTTTGGGAGTTTATTTCTGAAAAACAAAAACCTTGGAAAAGTTTGGTGAATGGTCAAAACCGATGGGGGTCATCCATCTAACTTTTAGTAAATTGGCAGAAACCACTGACAATGACCAGAGTTGACCACTAGGCTGGCAGTCATCTCTAACTTGAGTGGAGGGTGGTAGAAGTAATGTCCTCTGTCACCCTGAATGATGGAGTAATGTCAATACAACCTCTCTCTCCTTTTTAATTCTGTTCCTTCTAATGAACTCAGCACATAAACATACGGAATACACAGAATGATCTTGTATCAATTACCTGGTAAGCAACATATGAAGCTGAGTACCCACCTGTTCATAGCCTGTGCACAGCAAGTGTGGGATTAAACTGTGATCACAAAAGAATAACCCTATCATAACTGTGAGAAAATGTAAATATTGATCATAGGAAGCTAGGAAAAATGTAACGTTGTTTTGAGCACCCACTTTTAGTGACCAACCTGAAGCTGTACACATATGGAGAATGGATAGTTTAAAGTGGATTGGGAGGTATGAGATGGGACCTCTGTCTCCTCTGCCAGCTATTGTCTGAATACAAGGGGGGGGGATTCTTCTCCGTCTAATGCCATCAGGTCCAGTGTAGATTGCGATAACCTTAGTTGGTGTTAGGCAAGACTGCAGTGCTTCCTTTCACACTGGCTTACCAAAGTGCCTATTCGTTTGACTGTAGACTGCACAGAATGTGGCTCTATATCTTGTCACAGGTGCTCATAATTTTGATGCTGACTCCTCTCGTACAAATCTGAATTCATTGTGTTGGTGTACAATTGTTTGCACAAGTTTCTTTTAATTGATGTACATTGCTCATCAGTTCATTTATGGACATGCGTCTTAAAAAAAAAAAATCTCCATATGTGGCTTTTCATGTTTTGCACTTACAATACGAGGTTTTCTAAAAAAAAAAAACACCTTTTCTTTTGAGGCCAAGTATGGAAGAGACTTCTACTTTTTTTACCTCTGTTTTGAACACATTGAAGCTACAGTTATGTTTGACCTTATTTGAGAAAACATAAAAGAACGTGGCTCTTTTCCTCTGGTTACACGCACTGACTGCTGGGCATCTGCTTCCACTGATGACACGCCTTATAAACCCCATTATATTGTAAAAGAGCTATAAAAGAGCTCATCATATGTCATAACGTAACATATCAAAACATTATGTAGTTCATGATATCATGGCTTATTATAACAGACGTAATTCCTGATCCTGAAGCCCTTCCTCTCTGTCATTCATGGTGACTACACTATTCTTGTTTATATGTCAGAGGACACATTTGCAATGGCTTCTGTAGTCGTGTGAAAAACCATACCACACTCTACTGCACACAAGTAAAGTACAAGTAAGGTTCTGCACCCTTTTCAGTATATTTCAAATATTTTGTCAAATATACGAAACTCCGGGCACATTTAGTCTAATCATCAGATAAGTCTAAAATGAACATTAATTGTTTTTTGTAGTTGTACAAGGAACCTACCTGACCACAAGGACCAAGTGTTCATTAGATTTTATAACCTTTAATGTAATCACAAGGTAAGGATAATCCTCATAGCTGACTACAGACAGTCATTCTTACCTAAAATTCATTTTCCCATTAAGATTTTAATATCTTGAAAAGATTCATCAACATCGCATTGCGCTGCTCACAGTTGGATCTGTATGCTAATTTGCTGGCTGAAGGTAAACATTATCTGCAACTTCTCCAGAAACCACCTCTGCTATTAGATGGAGCACAGTGAAACCATATGTTGGATGGAAGTGCGTGCCCTTTGATGTCATCACAGTTCAAGATGTCACTTCTGCCACACCGGGCATTTCAATGAATCGAAGTCCATTGATGAAATCAAGACTCATGTCATTTCTATGAAATGAAAAGCCTTCTCTCTTAACTTCAAGCGAGAATAAACATTTGTCAACATATGGTAAGCTCTATTATAAGGGGTGACACATTGCATGAGCCATCAATTCTGTCCCTGTCCACTGTAAATCCTGTTCATGTTTAGTTCAATACAACTCTTCATTAACTATGACTGTAAATGGATGAATCTATGAATGTATCTCATGAAACGAATCTACAGAGTTAGGCTGTGGCGCCTACAACCCATTGCCCTTTTAAGTAATGTATTTCTACTGTATCTTGGAAATTGAAAATCATTTCTCCCTTACATTTAAATAGTCTCAATTTATTTTGAAAAGTGGTAATTTACATGTGTACTCACTGTGCCACGAATACCTCTGACCATCACAGAAGGCTATATAGTCTAGGTAATAAAGTGGAAATATTCAATGTGGCAATACCGCCATTTGTCCAGGCATGGTTTGGAAAACATTAACTTTCATTAAATTTGTTGTCCAAGAAGCGAAAACGTCTGATGCCCTTGGCATTGAAATAATGTGGTCCAAGCAATTCATCCGTATGATTGGATGAAGAAATCTCTTTTTTATTCAGTGCCATCTGTGCACAAACCCCAACAGATCTGACCTCTTTTCATTCACTTTTATTAACATGATTGGAAGATGAGCTCCCGGACCACCGAAGACCTTGAGATGTACGACTAATTTATTCACCCAGGAGTAATCTTGTAAAATGTGTATTTTCATGGTGACTTCATCCTAGCTCCATGGTGCCGATTTACACTGTGTTGAAACCCACTGGTATGTCCTACTGACATAATATAGCAACCTCACCAACACGTTTAGCTTTCATAATCTAGAAACCAGTTTCACTTATTTTACGTGTTGCTTCAGTCATCTTCTTTGTGTTCAATCTGTAACCCACGTTTCATTTTTTTTAAATTTTCTAAACTTACATCCGTATACATTAAAACCGCCGATTTCATCCACATAATGAGAATGAACGGGCACTTATTTGTAATTATTCGTTTGATTTGATTTTCTTTTTTATACCTTCCATGCTTCCTTTCAGCTGTGATGAGACTCTCTATCTTGTATACACTGTACCATAATAGTATTTAAAAATAAACATGAATAATGAAGGTCGAAATAAAGCTTTTAACCACAGCTTTTTATGAGAATTTATACTGTTCATTAAATATCACTTGCATCTGGTTTACCTACAATATTTCCAGGCTGATTCTTGCCTCCCTGGGTATCGGAGTGCAGTGAAGTGAAGACTGTGCTGTGCTTTTCTGAATCGTTTTGGCCACCACAAGCGTGGAAGGGTATGCTCAGATGTGAGTCCCTTGCTCACTGCACCATCAGGATTCAAGCAAGCCGGGCCGAAGACGGCTGTAATGCCAGAAACCGGTCCCCGGAAGCTTGTTTCCTTTCCAGTAAAGAATTTGCTTGGTAGTTTGGTCTGCCCTGTTCCCATGATGCACTGGGCCAGGGACAGACTCATTTGCATGTAGCCAGGTTCTGAACTGGGATGGTGCAGTGAGCTAAAAAACGGTGATGGATCAAGCCCTGATCTTTTGACTGGGTATGAGTGTTCTGCTTAATTCAGATGCTCTGTCCATCACCACCCCCTTTTCTGAATGGTTTTGGCCACCACAAGCGTGGAAGGGTATGCTCAGATGTGAGTCCCTTGCTCACTGCACCATCAGGATTCAAGCAAGCCGGGCCGAAGACAGCTGTAATGCCAGAAACCGGTCCCCGGAAGCTTGTTTCCTTTCCAGTAAAGAATTGGCTTGGTAGTTTGGTCTGCCCTGTTCCCATGATGCACTGGGCCAGGGACAGACTAATTTGCATGTAGCCAGGTTCTGAACTGGGATGGTGCAGTGAGCTAAAAAAGGGTGATGGATCAAGCCCTGATCTTTTGACTGGGTATGAGTGTTCTGCTTAATTCAGATGCTCTGTCCATCACCACCCCCTTTTCTGAATCGTTTTGGCCACCACAAGCGTGGAAGGGTATGCTCAGATGTGAGTCCTTTGCTCACTGCACCATCAGGATTCAAGCAAGCTGGGCCGAAGACGGCTGTAATGCCAGAAACCGGTCCCCGGAAGCTTGTTTCCTTTCCAGTAAAGAATTGGTTCGGTAGTTTGGTCTGCCCTGTTCCCATGATGCACTGGGCCAGGGACAGACAAATTGGCATGTAGCCAGGTTGTGTACTGGGATGGTGCAGTGAGCTAAAAAACGGTGATGGATCAAGCCCTGATCTTTCGACTGGGTATGAGTGTTCTGCTTAATTCAGATGCTCTGTCCATCACCACCCCCTTTTCTGAATCGTTTTGGCAACCACAAGCGTGAAAGGGTATGCTCAGATGTGAGTCCCTTGCTCACTGCACCATCAGCATTCAAGCAAGCCGGGCCGAAGATGGCTGTAATGCCAGAAACCGGTCCCCGGAAGCTTGTTTCCTTTCCAGTAAAGAATTGGCTTGGTAGTTTGCTCTGCCCTGTTCCCATGATGCACTGGGCCAGGGACAGACTAATTTGCATGTAGCCAGGTTCTGAACTGGGATGGTGCAGTGAGCTAAAAAACGGTGATGGATCAAGCCCTGATCTTTTGACTGGGTATGAGTGTTCTGCTTAATTCAGATGCTCTGTCCATCACCACCCCCTTTTCTGAATCGTTTTGGCCACCACAAGCGTGGAAGGGTATGCTCAGATGTGAGTCCCTTGCTCACTGCACCATCAGGATTCAAGCAAGCCGGGACGAAGACGGCTGTAATGCCAGAAACCGGTCCCCGGAAGCTTGTTTCCTTTCCAGTAAAGAATTGTCTTGGTAGTTTGGTCTGCCCTGTTCCCATGATGCACTGGGCCAGGGACAGACTAATTTGCATGTAGCTAGGTTCTGAACTGGGATGGTGCAGTGAGCTAAAAAACGGTGATGGATCAAGCCCTGATCTTTTGACTGGGTATGAGTGTTCTGCTTAATTCAGATGCTCTGTCCATCACCACCCCCTTTTCTGAATCGTTTTGGCAACCACAAGCGTGGAAGGGTATGCTCAGATGTGAGTCCCTGGCTCACTGCACCATTGTCATGTATTCCTATAGGTTCTGAATCGATCCCCCTATTCCTGACCCTATTCTGGTTAAACTAACTATCAAGTTAACTAACAGTCAGCCCATGAGGCAAGAACAGCCCCCATGATGCAGATACCGTTATCTGACGCAGTCACACTACGGCACAGGAACGTGTTATCTGATTAGGTCATAACGCTTGAGATCTAATTAGACAAGCGACATTCCTCCAGCCCCTGATAAGGCATACGACGTTCTCATAACAAATCAAACCTATGACAACCTGGAAAATCCGTGCGGCCATTGTTTTGATTTCACAGAGAACTTTAGTAAAGAATGTGCTAACGAGCAAGTCGTATGACATCTTTATTGACGTATCTATGTCCATCCTTACGTCAATCTCGGCACCTTTAAGGTATAAATATTGCCGATCTTGCCCTATGCAAACACACGCGTGGTGACAAGACGGAGCAGCCATACTTGCCGAAGCCGAGAGCAGAAGCAGACCCCGCTGGCAGCAGCCCCGCCTTCCTAACGCGCTGAGAGACGCGCTGCTATCTCAAGCCGAGAGACCCAGCACCGGCGTTTCCGGGCAGCCCTCGCAGGCAGCCTGGAATATCGAGAGCAGAGAAAGAGATACCATTCCTCATTCATCCTAACTTCCAGGTACAGAACTGAATAACCCCTCACAGAGAATTCTTTAGTTATTCACTTGGCAAAAACAAACTTAACTTAAACTGTAACTTTCTATTCCCGCCCACGCATTAGACTTAGGTCAGGTACACGGGGTAGGCGTATTTAGAAACACCAGTTGAGTACGTTTAGTCAAATGTATATGTGTATGTAAATATATTTTAATCATTTTAAACATCATATGGCTCAGAAACCATATCAATGTTTTTACAGTATTATTTTATACTATTGCTTTTAATGTATGCACTTTACTTAACTATAAGTATTGCAATAATATCGATCCATTTCTCTTGTACGAGAAAAGAGACTGATCAATAAATAACATCTTTTATTGAACACGCCCGTCTCTTCCTTTTCTCTACAATCTGATGAGACTAAGAATGCACGTACTGACTGAATAAAATAATTGCCTTGTGCTCACACGACTCTCGAGATTGACTCTTGATTAGGGGAGAGCAAAGTTGTCATGTTCTATGGTTGTCAGAAACTAAATCCCTTCTTGTCTAATCAGGGAAGTTAATTCCTCCTTGAACATTCGAGAAAGTTTCTAGCGAACTCTGAGCTACGCTGGCAAACCCAAAAATTAAGTCTAGTATCGACAGTAGTAGACCTAGTTAACGTCTGGTCTAGGCCTTTACTGCTGTAGGTATTATTCCAATGCGCAGAGCCTATTGGGAAAATAGGAGCTACATTACATGGCGCCCAACGCGTTTGGAAAGGGCGATAAAACTAACGTAAGACATTTAGAGTAACTCAGTCGTGCTTTCTCACTCAGACCCCTTTTTCCATTATACTCCAAAGACGTCTGGAGTTGGTGAAAGGTAATATCCTCCAAAACCTCGCAGGAGGGAACTCCTATGTATGGTTCTTGGTATAGTCAACGTTGAAGGATAAAAACATTCCCAAAATATTGTGCATCTAATCTCTGTTTCCATAAAGAAACCTGATCTGCAAACAAACATAATACCATCCTGTCTGTAAAATGGCAGAGAGTGATGATGAAAGAGAGGCAGTTAGATTAGCAACTGAACTCGCAGATGCTGATGCTACCATGCAAGCAGCAGACCCGAATATAACACTCATTCCGGTCATTAAAAGGAGATCTATAACCTTAAAACTTATAGAAAATGGACTGACACCTAGAGGTGGCACAGTCATATTCGTAATCGAGGCACACGAATATCGGCAGACAGAGGTATACTATTCATGGATACATTTTCCAGCAGCAAATGCTGTAACAAAGTACTTCCACTATTACAAAGTAGAGGAACCTCCTGAAACGTACACTCCTTTCGAGGAGGTGGAAGTACCACTCAAATTCCAAGAGCATTTGCTCTTATTTGATGGCGCCCTAATACATAACAATCACATTAGAAGGCTCGGTCCTTTAGGAAGACCAGGAGCAACGTGGCCGGTCTTAGCCGGATACACACCACATCCAGACATCGAAAGAATGCCTGCAGCAGAGCTGTTAATACAGCTAAAACAACTACTAAAAATTCATAGACAATTAGTTCAGTATGTAATGCGGACTTCAACAATTCAGCCAGCGATTAAACTTCCACAGCTGACCCCTCACCAGGGGAACACAAATAAAATTACACCACAGAACATCCAATCCTGCCTAGGTAAAGTTCCAGCTAAACGGGAACAGATACCATTCTGGTTGGCACAGAAAATTACCCAAATAGAGGCGGTGTTTCCTGACACCACCCCATTAGAAAAACACAGGATTCTGACTATATGTCTCCCAATGGGAATCGCACCACACATTGAGGACTGTGACACTTGGGGTACAGTCTTTGCTTCCATCTACACAAAAACACACGGTGTTCCATCCATTTCTGTAATACCAGATGTGCTAAAACAAATTCAAGATGAATACGGTCCAGAACCTGCTTTAACTCTTGGTATGAAATTACTAAAAGACTTCAAGCAGGTCTCGGCTATATTATTAGCCAACATAAAAGGTGAGGCAGCAAACGTGGCGATCCGCCAGAGGTTAAAAGAGACAGATATAGCAGACCAACCAGCTGAAATTGCCAGAATCATAGAAAAATCCTATGAAGAACTAGGCAGAGATAGTCTAGGTGGAATACCAGTAAAACCGCAACTGACTACAAGTCCAGAAAAAATATTTTTTAATAATAATTCACCAAAAAAGAACTGGGATGGAAACAAACAATCCAATCCTAAAGAAAAGAAATTCCAGTCCCGAGGGAGGTCTCCCAGGCGAAGAGAGAAATCTCCAAACCAAAGACAGAGGTCACCGCAGAGTGACCCCTCTGGGAATAGATATAACCTTAGAAATAGGGATAATATTAAAAGACCTGATAGATATCAAGACATTGATACACGTCCCTCTCAATCTTTTCAGACTTCCTCGCAGAAATCGGAAAGAAGAGGACGATCAGAAGAGCACGCCAAGTCCAAAGACAAGGAACATGCTCAGCTAAAAAAGAAATTACAATTTCCAAAAAAGAAGGTAGCCAGTATCAAGGTAGTTAAAAATGCCGAGAATACTGAGGACACAACTAAAAAACGGAGAATGGGCTCAGACAATGCTAGACAGCGCAGCAGAGGTGAGCATAGCTCGCAAAGTCCTTATGAATCATCTGGAGACAGTGGACACGAATGAATACCTTCAAGTGGAAACTGCAGACACCAGAGTTAGCAAGCCCCACAAGATATACGAGATAACATTACGTATAGAGGGAGATAAGACTAGGAAAATAAGGGGACTATTTTGGGATAACCTCTCAAAGGGTTATGACATCCTTCTAGCTGAAAAAGACTGGCCACCAGAGTTTGTCAGGGAGTGCCCTCATGGCGAAGAAGTAATTATGCCTGCCTTCTCGAATCAAATCCCGATTCATAAAAAATACACACTTGCTAGAAAGTGGGCAGTGGCCTTAGCACCTGCTTTATATAAAAATCATGTAGGATGGGATGAGGACTCCCCTCCTCACAAAATCCAGTTAAAATCACAACCTACTGCACAAAGGCAGTACCCAATTAAGCAAGAAGCTAAAAAACAGGTAAATGAAATACTAGATCAGCTAGAATACCAGGGGGTGATTGAAACTTGCACCTCACAAATGAACAATCCTTTGTTTCCGGTCTCCAAACCAGACAATTCATATCGTCTAGTTTTGGATTACCGACACCTTAACACATGTTGCAAAACTTTTGCAGTGCAAAACTCACACAGTGCTGCACTAATGAATAACATAGTGCGCAAAAAATACAAAACAACCTTGGACATCTCCAATGGATTCTTTTGTCAAAATATAGCACCAGAGAGCAGATATTTAACTGCATTCTCAGTAAATGGCACTCAAAAGCAATTCTGTCGGTTAGCCCAGGGGTACAAGAACAGCCCGGGGGTATTCTCAGCGAGAGTAACAGAATTACTACAACTATATGATGATGAAGCATTATCTTATGTCGATGACATTTACTTAACAGATGATGACTTGGAGACTCACTTGAAAAGGGTGAACACCATAATACTTGGGTTCGCAGCAGAGGGTTACAAATTCAACTTTAAAAAGTCCAGAATTGCCCATCTGACGGTCCTATTCTTAGGATATGAGTTATCAAGTGAAGGCAAAAGCTTGGCTGACAATTTCCTAGAGAAATGTGCCGTAATCCAAGCTCCTAAAACACTAAAAAACCTACAGTCAATTCTAGGTTTCCTAAATTTCGGAAGAACATACATTGCAAATTACGCAGAAAGGGTCAAACCCCTTTATGATCTAATTAAACCAGACTTTAAAAGATCCAATTGGACTCAAACACACACAGAAATTTTGAGATCCTTACAAACAGACATGCTAATTAAAACAAAATTAGAAACACGTGATAACACACGCAATCTTGTGATTCGAGTCATCCCAGGGAGATGCGGATTCACATACCTGACTTCTAATGAAGGAGAAAAGGTACCAATTGCATTCAAATCACACTTGTACACTAAGGCTGAAATGAAATTTAGCCCAACGGAAAAAATTCTTACAGCAACACAGACAGCTATAGCAAAAGAACGAGCCCTGGCACAAGGTAAACGAATAATAATCGTGACACCAATACCAGCCTTAGAGGCGGTAACAAAGGCAAGCATTCCAAATGCTAAAGCCGATGGATACAATGGGCTAACTCTCTTGCTGCAACAGACGTGGTGTACGAATTTGATCCTTATTTAAAAACACAAGAATTTCTCCAATATGAATTTGAATGTCCTCCGCCAACCGAAATTCTGCCTCTAGATCACTACGGCTGTATAATATATACAGACGGATCAGCACAACCCGCAGTAGGGGGTAAACAAGCTTACAGTGCTGCGTGCGCGATTGTTAAAGGTCGTTGGCACGAAGGGAAATTTAAACCAACCCTCACTAAAACACAATCCCTAGGAGATTGTACAGCTCAGCGAGCTGAACTACTAGCATTCAAGATGGCGCTTGAAAATACCGATCGAGAATTCCCCACACTCATAGTGTGCGATTCGTATTATTGCGTTCAATCTTATAATGAATACTTGCAGATCTGGCTTCAGAACGGTTTCAAGGATGCGAAAGGTGGCACAATCAAGCATAAAATGCTCTGGGAACAAGTAGCTCTTTTACAAAAAGAACTACCAAAGACTCACGTGATACATACACTGAGTCATAAACGTGATGGCGTTCACGTTGCAGGGAATTCATTGGCTGATGAGGCCGCGAAGGCAGCTGTGCAAACGGCTTCCGTAGCTGCCGTCACCAGGTCAAAAACAAAAATAGACAGCGAAATATTACAAGCTGTCAGCGCTTCAGAAAAGGATTCGATAGAACCACTCCCTAAAGGCTTTCCAGTAAAATACTCATACATAACTGATGCAAACAATGTTCCTTTTGCTCAAATCCCTGGAGTGGGGGATAGGGCAATTCCAAACATGGAACATAGGTTAGGACTAATATTAGCGGCACACGAAGGGCTTGCTTCTATCCATGCTGGCGTCTCAGCCACAGTATTATTATTAAAACAGAGATACTGGTGGCCACAAATGAGAAGACAAACGAGGAACTATGTTCTAGCATGTGAAATATGTCAAAAAATGAAAGTATCAACGGTGAGACGTCCAGCGCAGACGCCCCTTCTAATCTCGGATAAACCATTAGCCTGTGTTTATCTAGACCACTGTGGTCCCCTACAAAGGGATGGTAACTATAAATATATCTTGGTCGCAGTGGACTCATGCACGAGATTCATATGGATGTGGCCCCAGCGAACGGCTGACGCCAGAACTGTTATAAAAGATTTGCGAGTCTTTATCGGCACATACGCAATTGGCATGCTGCATTCGGACAATGGTCCTGCTTTTAGCTCTCGGGCTTATAAGGAGGCCATGGTCAGCATGGGCGTGCAATTGCGGTACTCTTGTCCATTTCACCCTGAGGGGAACGGAATTGTTGAAAGAAAAAACCGTGACATAAAGCAATCTATAACGGCAAAGGTATTAGGTTCGGGAGCTGGGTGGGTCAAACATCTAATAAGTGTCCAACGTAGTCTAAATAACTTGCCAAGAAATTCTCTGAAGGGATTCAGTCCGTACGAATTATTATTTGGAACTAGGATGTTGATCTCTGACCTTGATAGTCAGACTTCAGTGGTTAAAGAAAAAAGCTTTGATGTCAAAGACCGTTTGGCTATTTTGCAGGACTTAAACAAAACAAGAAAAGACCTGAGCAACATACAGTTGAAACAACAGCCAACGACCACTGAAGAATCACCACCTGTCCCAGCAAGACCTGTCTGGATTCCAAAAGTCGGGGATCTAGTCAGGGAAAAGATCGCGGTAAAGAAGGAATTTGGGCCTTCCTACAGAAAAGCAGTTCCTGTCTTGTCTGTCAACGGGACAAGATCAGTTGTACTACCGCCACTTGCTGGTAAAAAGGAGAACCGAGTTGTATCCATCGACCTGGTAAAACCACAACATGTGGCCGATAACAAACAGTAGGCCAAGTGGACTCCCAATAAGTAGCAGAACACCAAGGTTTGCTACCAGCACAGAGGTCCTAACAAAAAGGCTCATCACATTCGAAACGCCTAAAGAAGAACAAGAAGGACTATGCAACAATGCAATAGAACTCAGACCTCTTAAAACCCAAATAAAGACATTTAGCAGAGACACACCAATCTATACTGAAGTACCAAGTGAAAATGCAAAAAACAGAAATCCTGAACCAATTGGAACAATTGACAGAACTGCATCCGGTTACTTCATCAACTTCGATGATTCCTCTGACGGCTTCAGTGAATCAAAGACACAGCCATCATCAAAATCCTTTAAAGACAAAGCTAAGGAACTTTTGAAACATCTGAAAGAAACATATCTGGTTTCTCCATGGATTGAATTTTGGGTGGGTTTTGGTGCATTTATCCTCATACTTTGGCTCATCATGGTATTTACTTTGGGACGCTTCATTGAGGGAAAATATGCTAAAATGTACACAGCAAGTCAGAACATCAACTTGGTCCTCAAACCACACACATCTTCACACGTCGAGAAAAGAGAACTTTCTTCAGCCAACTTCACAGCCAATCCTATACCTGGTGGGGTAGCCTGGGACAACACTGACTATGAAATTTATGGTCCGGTCGAGATCCTGAAATATCCACACCAAATCAAGATCTCCTTGAGTGACTTTGCAAAACCAAACTCATTTGCTGATGATTGGGACTTCGAAAGTATTAACAACATGATGTCTGACTTAGTAATGTCTGCTAAATTTACAAAACATGATTATTTGCAAGGTTCTACAAATTATGATAGTATGTATTGCTATAACCATTATGGTAACCATTTTTTACATAAATCTGCACAACCTAGAAATGTTTTAAGTTATAATCAATGGGAACATTGTGCTACACTTCCAAAAGGAAGCTCTAGAACCGTATATGACAAATATTCATATTTTTCAGGTTTTAACATAAGTAATGCTGAAACATTTTATTTTAAATTGTCAAACAAGACAGGGATGAAAACCATGATAACCAACACAAAATTGATATATTCAGATTCATTCTTTGAAAAAATGAATACATTTGGATTTGATTATTGGGACAAAAATGTTGATTTGAAAAGTGTTTGGGGTACAAAAGAATGGCAAGTACAGGGTATAGAAGCTTTGTTTAGAGCCTGCATGATCCCAGAACAAATGATATTTTTAAATGACACTGTTCAACAAACCACCTGTCTTGGCTTAGCCAAAATCAAAGATTTAATTAAACCGTATATTCCAAAGCCAACAATGTTTAGCAATAGCTCTGATACAGATGAAGAGATAGACGTAAACCATATACTAAACCAAAACAGAACACATCCTGATTGGAAACAATGGTTGATCTGGCCCACAGATACAAATAACTGTCAAGATATATTCCTGAATAAAACACAGGGTTTCAAAATGACCAGGCCAGACCCTAGATATCCCCAAAGACATCACCCAGGGATAATAACAACCTACAGTGTGGGCAAATTCTGCCTTCAATGGCTACAAACTTCCACACTGCCTGAAATTAAGCAACACCTAACTTTACTTACTGATGGTGCTGACTTGCGTGATTTCATAATGGGACCACGCAAACAGCGTCAAAAGCGTTTCATAGCAGCCTCTGTATATGCAGCATACAATGAGGCCTGGAAGGTTACTCAAATTGAGACAGCAGAGAGAATACGGGAAATTGACCGTATTAATTTGGAAAAATCACTATCTGTAGTGGACAATGGGTTAATGACTCTGTCCTCCAGAATTTTTTCATTGGACAGCATTGTGTCTTCAGCAATCGATATATTATCGCAAGACTTACTGTTATTACAACATGGTCAGTCACAATTGCGTTCCATTGTACAGCTTGGCTGGACGTTACAAAATCTGCGTTCAGGCTATGTGCCTTGGCGTTTAATCAACACAACGTCACTATTCCAAATCTTTAACCTTACTGATAGACAAATCGGTATGGCGCAAAAGGGTGCTGATTATACAATCTTGAGCATTGAAAAACTAGAAAGATTACCAATGACAATGTCAGAACGACCTGTCAGTGAATGGATAATCCACGGAATCATAAATATTCCAATCTCAACCTTCAGGTTTCAATACTGCCAAAAATATATACAGGCTGGAATGTACGAGAAATTGGGAAAGGGGTACCTTAAAACAACTTGGAACCTGCCCTATTCACATGCATGTGTCAGTAATAAAGGACAGAAAGTGTTTCTTAGTGGCAACAATTGTGCTATGTCACTAAGCGGCACGCTTCTGTGTAACGGAATTAGTTTGCATGGAGCCTGTGAAGGGAATTCATACAACCTTTCATGTCACCAGCAAGGCGCACCTGCAACTGAAATAGAACCATTCTTTCAAAGACTCTATAATGGGAGTTACATTCTTATTGTAGACCGCAGATGTTGTAGTCTTATGCCCGGGACTCCTTATCTAGTCACTACGACGGCGAAGGTCAAGTGCTGTGGACGTTCTTTATTCCCCAGCTCCTTTCCAGACAGGGAGGCAAGGGCATGGCCCAGTTTGAAAATTACTTCTATTCGAATAGATACTTTAAGCAGAATGAAAACAGTGCTTCTTCAGACGCCTACAAGGCTCACGTCATCAAAAGAAATGTATGATCTACAAGTCGCAAGGACGACTGCAGAGATACATACATTATTATCAACTAATTCCCCCGTACATTTCGCGGAAATCCTGAGCGAAATCTTAAATATTTCTGATACCAATGGGATCTCAGGGGTATTTAAGACAGTATTTTCGATGGCATTAACACCATTCAAAGCCATACTGGGTATTTTTCCAGATTTCGTCCATTCGATTTTTGGAGGACTTCCCCTGATCCTGGGACTAATTGCAGGAATCCTATTCTTAGTCCTTATTTTTCGTTATGGCAACCCATGTCACAGATCAAACTCTCGCGACAATGGAAGAAACGATCCTAGCCATTGGATACCGGGACCGGATATCAAAAATCCTGGGACTATCCCGGCTTAGAGACCTGAACATGACTTGGTTTCTATCCTTTCGACCAATGTGGCAAAGATGTGTTTTACCTGTACTAAGGTGTCTGCTATGCGGAGAAGAATGCGTGTTAGACACCTGTCTGACGCTACAATCGGATGCGCCAGTGGATGCAGATACACTGTTGGTTCCTACCAAGGTTCACGCTTTGTGCTGCCCTCAAAGGCTGCCAATCCTGATGACGGCATTCCTGGAATCTTCACCACTGCGATTGAAGAGTAGTGAAGTTCAAGATGAAAGCAGCATCGAACAGGTACGACCTTCTGTCAGCAATGCGAATCAGAATGTCAATGCAGACAATCATGCGCACGAATGCATGGTTACCCCTATTTCCGACTTAGTGGAACTTTCCCATGAAGCTGTTGACAGTTTTTTCGAAAGCCTGAATGATATGATGTTCTCTCCAGAACAGAAATAGAGACTTTTGAGCAAGCTCGCACACGGCGTTCCCTGAATTCGGCCTTCAACTTTAAAAATAAAGTCACATGAACAATTCTTCCCACCAGTTCACGGACAACAATTTTTTAGCAGCCCCAAATTATTTTTCACAAATTTTTCGGGACACTTATCTTCTGCTTAAAGTAAGAAACTATTCCTAGAGAACTAAGATTTCTATTTTTAGATACTTTATAAACTTTAGTTGCCCGCTGGGATGTTCACAAATATTTTATTATGTGATGAGATGGTCTCGAACTTCCTTTCTGTATAGCTATATTAAGAGCCATTTCATGTGTATTTTTCAAATACCAAATTAGCAATAATGCATACAAATGCGTGTTTACTTTTGCATTTAATTCATAGCTTAAGTGCATACAATATATATGACTGCAATTTTTCAGTATATTTGAAAATTTCAAAATGCATTTATGTATTTTGGGGTGGTAAGGTATACACTATACTCTATAGTATGTTGTACTATGTTATACTATGCATAGATTAGTAAATATGTCCATAGTTAGCGTGGAGTGGGTGTCATGTATTCCTATAGGTTCTGAATCGATCCCCCTATTCCTGACCCTATTCTGGTTAAACTAACTATCAAGTTAACTAACAGTCAGCCCATGAGGCAAGAACAGCCCCCATGATGCAGATACCGTCATCTGACGCAGTCACACTACGGCACAGGAACGTGTTATCTGATTAGGTCATAACGCTTGAGATCTAATTAGACAAGCGACATTCCTCCAGCCCCTGATAAGGCATACGACGTTCTCATAACAAATCAAACCTATGACAACCTGGAAAATCCATGCGGCCATTGTTTTGATTTCACAGAGAACTTTAGTAAAGAATGTGCTAACGAGCAAGTCGTATGACATCTTTATTGACGTATCTATGTCCATCCTTACGTCAATCTCGGCACCTTTAAGGTATAAATATTGCCGATCTTGCCCTATGCAAACACACGCGTGGTGACAAGACGGAGCAGCCATACTTGCCGAAGCCGAGAGCAGAAGCAGACCCCGCTGGCAGCAGCCCCGCCTTCCTGACGCGCTGAGAGACGCGCTGCTATCTCAAGCCGAGAGACCCAGCACCGGCGTTTCTGGGCAGCCCTCGCAGGCAGCCTGGAATATCGAGAGCAGAGAAAGAGATACCATTCCTCATTCATCCTAACTTCCAGGTACAGAACTGAATAACCCCTCACAGAGAATTCTTTAGTTATTCACTTGGCAAAAACAAACTTAACTTAAACTGTAACTTTCTATTCCCGCCCACGCATTAGACTTAGGTCAGGTACACGGGGTAGGCGTATTTAGAAACACCAGTTGAGTACGTTTAGTCAAATGTATATGTGTATGTAAATATATTTTAATCATTTTAAACATCATATGGCTCAGAAACCATATCAATGTTTTTACAGTATTATTTTATACTATTGCTTTTAATGTATGCACTTTACTTAACTATAAGTATTGCAATAATATCGATCCATTTCTCTTGTACGAGAAAAGAGACTGATCAATAAATAACATCTTTTATTGAACACGCCCGTCTCTTCCTTTTCTCTACAATCTGATGAGACTAAGAATGCACGTACTGACTGAGTAAAATAATTGCGTTGTGCTCACACGACTCTCGAGATTGACTCTTGATTAGGGGAGAGCAAAGTTGTCATGTTCTATGGTTGTCAGAAACTAAATCCCTTCTTGTCTAATCAGGGAAGTTAATTCCTCCTTGAACATTCGAGAAAGTTTCTAGCGAACTCTGAGCTACGCTGGCAAACCCAAAAATTAAGTCTAGTATCGACAGTAGTAGACCTAGTTAACGTCTGGTCTAGGCCTTTACTGCTGTAGGTATTATTCCAATGCGCAGAGCCTATTGGGAAAATAGGAGCTACACTACACCATCAGGATTCAAGCAAGCCGGGCCGAAGACGGCTGTAATGCCAGAAACCGGTCCCCGGAAGCTTGTTTCCTTTCCAGTAAAGAATTGGCTTGGT
Source organism: Lissotriton helveticus (assembly GCF_964261635.1). Lineage (NCBI taxonomy): Eukaryota > Metazoa > Chordata > Amphibia > Caudata > Salamandridae > Lissotriton > Lissotriton helveticus. Next base: position 1,209,811,764 of record NC_136057.1, read on the forward strand.
AGTTTGGTCTGTCCTGTTCCCATGATGCACTGGGCCAGGGACAGACTAATTTGCATGTAGCTAGGTTCTGAACTGGGATGGGGCAGTGAGCTAAAAAACGGTGATGGATCAAGCCCTGATCTTTTGACTGGGTATGAGTGTTCTGCTTAATTCAGATGCTCTGTCCATCACCACCCCCTTTTCTGAATCGTTTTGGCCATCACAAGCGTGGAAGGGTATGCTCAGATGTGAGTCCCTTGCTCACTGCACCATCAGGATTCAAGCAAGCCGGGCCGAAGACGGCTGTAATGCCAGAAACCGGTCCCCGGAAGCTTGTTTCCTTTCCAGTAAAGAATTGGCTTGGTAGTTTGCTCTGCCCTGTTCCCATGATGCACTGGGCCAGGGACAGACTAATTTGCATGTAGCTAGGTTCTGAACTGGGATGGTGCAGTGAGCTAAAAAACGGTGATGGATCAAGCCCTGATCTTTTGACTGGGTATGAGTGTTCTGCTTAATTCAGATGCTCTGTCCATCACCACCCCCTTTTCTGAATCGTTTTGGCCACTACAAGCGTGGAAGGGTATGCTCAGATGTGAGTCCCTTGCTCACTGCACCATCAGTATTCAAGCAAGCCGGGCCAAAGACGGCTGTAATGCCAGAAACCGGTCCCCGGAAGCTTGTTTCCTTTCCAGTAAAGAATTGGCTTGGTAGTTTGGTCTGCCCTGTTCCCATGATGCACTGGGCAAGGGACAGACTAATTTGCATGTAGCCAGGTTCTGAACTGGGATGGTGCAGTGAGCTAAAAAACGGTGATGGATCAAGCCCTGATCTTTTGACTAGGTATGAGTGTTCTGCTTAATTCAGATGCTCTGTCCATCACCACCCCCTTTTCTGAATCGTTTTGGCCACTACAAGCGTGGAAGGGTATGCTCAGATGTGAGTCCCTTGCTCACTGCACCATCAGGATTCAAGCAAGCCGGGCCGAAGACGGCTGTAATGCCAGAAACCGGTCCCCGGAAGCTTGTTTCCTTCCCAGTAAAGAATTGGCTTGGTAGTTTGGTCTGCCCTGTTCCCATGATGCACTGGGCAAGGGACAGACTAATTTGCATGTAGCCAGGTTCTGAACTGGGATGGTGCAGTGAGCTAAAAAACGGTGATGGATCAAGCCCTGATCTTTTGACTAGGTATGAGTGTTCTGCTTAATTCAGATGCTCTGTCCATCACCACCCCCTTTTCTGAATCGTTTTGGCCACCACAAGCGTGGAAGGGTATGCTCAGATGTGAGTCCCTTGCTCACTGCACCATCAGGATTCAAGCAAGCCGGGCCGAAGACGGCTGTAATGCCAGAAACCGGTCCCCGGAAGCTTGTTTCCTTTCCAGTAAAGAATTGGCTTGGTAGTTTGGTCTGCCCTGTTCCCATGATGCACTGGGCCAGGGACAGACTAATTTGCATGTAGCCAGGTTCTGAACTGGGATGGTGCAGTGAGCTAAAAAAGGGTGATGGATCAAGCCCTGATCTTTTGACTGGGTATGAGTGTTCTGCTTAATTCAGATGCTCTGTCCATCACCACCCCCTTTTCTGAATCGCTTTGCTTTAAAGCATCATGATGCGCGGTCCGTACTTGAAGGGTCATGCTGAATCTATGCACGTGAGGTGGATAAATAATTACACCTCATGTCTATTGAGGAGCACGCACCTAAAACCAAAACCATAACACTGTGGCGCGTAAGCGCTGCCTTCAGGCTCTGGCCAGCGAGATGAATGGGACATTATTGATGTGCCCATGGCCTTTATTCTTCAAGTCACTAAATGTTGTATTGTATTATACTTTAATGGTACTATTGTAGTATGTTTCAACAGCTAGTGAGACCCAAAGTGCTTTACGAACTGTTGAGTATGTAGTTGGCTCTTGTGTATCTCTATGATTGGAATCACTGCCAAAATATCGCCGTTGAAAATATCGACCTACAGGAATATCGATGCAGAAATATCGAAGGCAAGAATATCGACATCCTATCTACAACATGGTGAGTACCAAAATATCGAGAAAAAAACTATAGATGTTAAAAATATCGATGTTAAAAATATCGTTTTTCTGTAATAATATAAATGTAAAATAAAGTAAATAACACTAATAAATAAAATAAACATAGTTAAAAATATCTAATAATGTTTAAAATTAATAAATAATACATATATAATAATAATACATTAATTAAACATATATAGAAAATGCATAATATATACGCACTTAACAATAAGTTGCAATAATTATTTTAATAGTTTATAATTTAATAAAAAATATTATAAATTACAAATACATTTACAAACATAAAACATAAACATAAATAAAAAGTAAAGAATTATGTTTAATAAATTAAAAAAATTAAATATATCTTTAATATTTTTAAAATTAATTATATGCTACATTATCTAAATGTATACAAAAAAAATTCAATAAAAATATTATTCAAAATCCATAAGTAAAAAAAATACATTAATAAAAATGTTGGATAGCATAGAACTTAAAATTACCATTCCCGCTCCAGAGAGCTCAATAGTAGAGACACCGTTGTATAAGCGTAGAGGTAAAAATTACTATTCCAACTCCAGAGAGTGCAACAGTAGGGAAAACGTTAGATAGCATAGGGGTAAAAATTACTATTCCAACTCCAGAGAGTGCAACAGTAGGAAAAACATGGGATAGCGTAGGGGTAATAATTACTATTCCAAATCCAGGGAGTGCAACAGTAGGGAAAGCGTTGGATAGAGTAGGGGTAAAAATTACTATTCCCACTCCAAACAGTGCAACAGTAGGGAAAACGTTGGATAGCGTAGGGGTAAAAATTACTATTCTAACTCCAGAGAGTGCAACAGTAGAGAAAACATTGGATAGCGTAGGGGTAAAAATTACTGTTCCAACTCCAAACAGTGCAACAGTAGGAAAAGTGTTGGATAGCGGGTGGGTAAAAATTACTATTCCCACTCCAGTGAGTGCAACAGTAGGGAAAACATTGGATAGCGTAGGAGTAAAAATTACTATTCCCACTCCAGAGAGTGCAACAGTAGGGAATGCGTTAATAGCGTAGGGGTAAAAATTACTATTCCAACTCCAGAGAGTGCAACAGTAGGGAAAACGTTAGATAGCATAGGGGTAAAAATTACTATTTCAACTCCAGAGAGTGCAACAGTAGGGAAAACATGGGATAGCGTAGGGGTAAAAATTACTATTCCAACTCCAGGGAGTGCAACAGTAGGGAAAGCGTTGGATAGAGTAGGGGTAAAAATTACTATTCCCACTCCAAACAGTGCAACAGTAGGGAAAACGTTGGATAGCGTAGGGGTAAAAATTATTATTCCAACTCCAGAGAGTGCAACAGTAGAGAAAACATTGGATAGCGTAGGGGTAAAAATTACTGTTCCAACTCCAAACAGTGCAACAGTAGGAAAAGTGTTGGATAGCGGGTGGGTAAAAATTACTATTCCCACTCCAGTGAGTGCAACAGTAGGGAAAACATTGGATAGCGTAGGAGTAAAAATTACTATTCCCACTCCAGAGAGTGCAACAGTAGGGAAAGCGTTAATAGCGTAGGGGTAAAAATTACTATTCGCACTCCAGAGAGTGCAACAGTAGGGAAAACGTTGGATAGCGTAGAGGTAAAAATTACTATTCCAACTCCAGAGAGTGACACAGTCGGGAAAGCTTTGGATAGCGTAGGAGTACAAATTACTATTCCCACTGCAGAGAGTGCAACAGTAGGGAAAACGTTGAATAGCATAGGGGTAAAAATTACTATTCCAACTCCAGAGAGTGCAACAGTAGGGAAAGCGTTGGATAGCGTAGGGCTAATAATTACTATTCCAACTCCAGAGAGTGCAACAGTAGGGAAAGCGTTGGATAGTGTAGGGGTAAAAATTACTATTCCAACTCCAGAGAGTGCAACAGTAGGGAAAGAATTGGATAGCGTAGAAGTTAAATATAACATACTTATAAATAATTGTAAATAAAATAATTAAAAATTAAATTTTTAAATAACTCTACATCATTTGCAAATACTCATTAATATTTACTAAGAACATAATTACAATTAAATAATTAATTAACAATAAATTAACAATAAATACCAATAAATATTATTTAAGAAATATAAATTAACAACTAATAAATATTGAACACTAAAATATTTTTCAAAACAAAACACATATTTATAACTAAAAATTGATTAACAATAAAAAAATGGTAAACAAACATTTTTTTTGTAATGAAAAATTATTTACCAATTAATAAAATGGATTTCCAATCAATAAAAAGTAATTACCAATAAAGAAATTTCAATTATCAATCAAAAAATAATAATTACCAATTAAAAATGTAATTACCAATAAAACATTTAATTACCAATTACAAACCTTAATTACCAATGAAAAAAATTAATTGCCAATTAAGAAATATAATTACCAATAACAAACCTTAATTACCAATTATAAAAATTACTTAGCAATTAAAATAATTAATTACCAATTAACATTTAATTATAAATAAAATAATTATCAATATCAATTACAAATAAATAATTGCTTAATTACAATTAAATTACTTCCCACCCAATTCCCCTATAAACCCACAACCCGCTACAGAACTTAAACACAAAAATGAATTAAAATTAATTAATAATTACTAAAATTTAATAATTAATTTACTATAATTAAATTACTTCCCACCCTATTCCCCTATAAACCCACAACCAGCTCCTGTACTAAAACATAAAATTAAATGAAATATTACATTTTTAATATATAAAAAATAGTACACATATAATTCAAAACAAATAAAAAACTTAACAAAAAACATATAACACATACATATAAAATACATAATAAAATACATAACAACAAACAAATATCGATATTAGTAACATCGAAATTAATAACATCGATATCATTGATATCGATATTACTAACTTCGATATTACTTACATCAATATAAAAAATCGATATTACTTACCTTAGGGTCGATATTCTGTCCAACGATATTCTTGACCTCGATATGTTTTCACCTTGGATATTTGTAACTCGATATTAATATTGGTTGATAATTTGGAATCGATATTTTGACTGTGCATCCTAAGATTGAGCTTCAAAGTCCTGACATGGTCCTGTGTCCACTGGGTTCTGGGGTTCTGTTTTGGTTCATGGTTGAAAGGGTATTTATTGTTGTTAGGCATAAATGGGTCCAGATGGGGCAGTGAATGAGGTTTGAAGTTGTGGCATGTTGTATTAGCATGAAGACATGGTAAAAATACATGCAACCACACAAGCAAATGCCTGCTGTCTTTTGCTAAGGCAGTGTTCTAAATAGAAAAAGCTGTTTAAAGTGTAGGTGTGGTGAAAATGCTGTCGAATAGACAAGAACGCACCATTTAATTGTGATTCAGCTATAAGCCCTGGGGCCTAACTGGTTGGGACTATGAAAGGCTTTGAAGTTCTCTCGGGGTTCGCTCAGAGGCAGAGGTGTTGCTACCATTGTGATGACTACAGAAACAACACAACCCACAATAGTAGCTCTATATGCTCTACCCATAAGTGGAAATATCATTGCCTTAGGGATAACCTCAGAGCCCACGAGAGCAGTTATCCGGGGTTCACCCAAAAAGCAGAAGGGTGCTACATTAGGGAAAGCCACGGAACCCACAGTAATCATTGTAAGGGCCACCCAGAAGGGAAGGGGTTGCTATCTTAATGATAATGATGGAACATACGGTTGTAGGACATGTAAACACCCTGCATTGGAGGTATTGATAACCCAGGGATAACTAAAGAACTATAGTGTAAGAGTTTATGTAGCCCCCACAGATGAGGCAAAGGCAGGTTTGGTGAGGAAAAGATAATTTTATTTATCTACGGGGCTAGGAGCGCCGGGAGCTGTGTCCGTGCACAGCTCAGGCTCCGCGGCTCCGCGGCTCCGCGGCTCCGCGGCTCCGCGGCCCCTAAAATGGCCGCCGCGTCATCTTGCAACGCCGGCAGCTAGAGCGCTAACACTACATATAGGAAGAAAAGTAGAAGGTCTAAGGGGCCAGAAGCAGATGTACCCTTGGGTTAAACACAGTACCCACAATAATATGGTCTATCAGGCCCTCATGGGCGAAGTGCTGCAGAACACAGACTGGAAGTTCACCTTTGATCGAGTGCATAGGCTTCAAAAAGGAATCCAGAGGGAAAAGTGTAATTAGCTGCACAAAACATAAAAAGGTGTTTGGGGCACAGAGAGGGCAGAGGCTGTGGTTAAAGGCAATGTTGACCTTTGATAGGGACAAACAGGGATTGTGACAAAGTAAGGTACCTTTATAATTGGGTCTTTCGCCTGAATTGTTGGGCCAGATACTCAAGGAGAATAGGTTAAGTAGAACTATGAGAGTCTGAGGGGAAGCCTGGGTATGGCAAGGTTCGGTCATGTGACTGGGCTACCCATCGATTGGGCAGGCAGAAATAAAAGGAATGCCTTGTGCCCAATAGTAGGTGCAGCTGAGACTGGATTAAGAATGAAGTATATTAAAATCAAGAAGAAGACACAGTTCCATAAACTTAGAACAAAGCCTATACAGTAACACAAACAACCTAAAAGGCAAAGGATAGGCAATCAATGATCATGCAGCAACCCACTCGATTTGTAAGCGTAACACATAACACTGACATAAAAAAAACAATATCTATATATATATATATATACATATAAATAGTAAATAGACTTTAAACATATAAAAATATATTTTATTACAATTTTCAACAAATACAGACTAATTGGCAACCACTACAATATGTAAAAAAATCAAATACATCAATCAGAACACTACAATCCAAAACCAACCAACATTATTACACAAATACATAACAAACTACTATAAAAGAAGGAATTTTGTCACTATCTTTTTGCTTGTACCCGAATAGGAAAAATGAAGTCAGTTACCTTACCAAAATATTAATAGACAACTACACATAAAACCAATCCCAACTCTCTTAATTTAATAATCCAAAATTAATAAAATAATGAGTCCATGATTGTTTGTCCTTTTTTAACACTACAAATCTGCATAGAAGACCAAAACAAACCACAAAATATTCCAAAACAAAAGAAAGACAGCCAAAAACCAAAGCGATTAATCAAAAAAAGAATACCTCGAGTATTAAAAAAAACTCAATCTGTTGTAACTATACTATTTAGCTAATTACTATAACAAACAATATGCAAAAGAAGCAAGATACATTGCTTCACAGAAAGGAAAACCCCTGCTAATATACCTAGCCTACACCTACATTGAAGAACATAGCACCATTGGAAATGTACCAAATACTACTCATACATTTTCTATGTGAGGGTATTTGTTGTAAATGAGGAAGCAAAAAGCACGGCGCAGCATAACAATACCCCCAGGGGTATATTCACAAGAGTAGCATAGAGCATAGCGCAACTTGCAACATCACAGCCCATCGCGGGGAAATAACCCTGTGTCAAGGTGGAATTCCGCAGGGCCTACAGGTTCGTAACGAACCGGGTATATTCATAGACGTCCCCAAGTTCCGGGAAGGCTTCAGTGACGTGGCCAATAACTGCTCCAGGCACTGGATGGTGCTTGGAGTTGAGACAGCTATTGATTACGTGAAAAAGCTAATACAAGAAATAGCGGATTTAAAAAACGAGATATTGGGTGACTCGGCTCTGACTAACGCAAAGGAAGCGTTGGAGCGCGCCGAGAAAACACTGGCTGAATTCAATACAATCACACTCGGTAGAAAATTGGACAAGTTAGCCAAGGACGTCAGAAGTTACGATAAAAAGGTAACATACCCCTATCTGGCTGATAATTATTACCAGCAAGATAGTCAAGGCTTTTTTACCAACAAGGGAAGACAAGGGCCACGTAGATTTTACACTTTCTCCAACTCTTCAGTGGGGAGTGCTTCTGATACTGATACTAATCAACCATCCACAAGTAGTTCAGACAATCAAACACAGAACCCTTTTTTAGGGGAGAGCCCCTCCAGATGTTACAGAGGCGGAGGGAGACAACAGAATTGGGATCGCCCCAGGAGATGGGGGCGGGGGAGGTCAGCACAAGGGACATCCCGAGTCAGGTTCTTTCAACCAGACTCACACGGGGAGATATCAACGAGGAGACAAACATATCGATGGTGATACCACATAGAAACCCCATCTCAGTGGAACCAACTGTTAGTGGAGGTCATTACATTTCTGACACTAGTATAGAATTACCACACCAAATGTCTGACATGGGTGCTATAACATTTCAAACCATACTGCCACAACAGATGAATCCCACATTACCGGTCGAAGGAACTTTGGTTTTGAATGGTCCAGAACTAATAACAATGACCGATAATCAACTTGTAAATGCCGATATACCGAGCCATGATCCTGTCTCAACATCAAATCAGGATCCTGTGATTAATTTATCGGATTATACGTTAACAGAAGTGGAAAGGACTATTTTATCTAAGGGGCTATCATTTGTCCCAACGGTCGCACCTGACTCATTCCAAATAAGGCTGGAACTGCAAAGGTTTTTCAGAAAGATCAGATTACAATATTTTTTCACAAACAATGACTCCTCACCCACGAGATCTGCAAATATGTTCAGACCAATTTCAACGTTTACCCCTGCATCATTCATGATAAGTGAAAGAATACTGGCGTTTGAGAAAGTGGTATTAGAAGAAATCATGAAAACAGTGGAAGAACGCAGATATATAAAATATAACACGAGCAAGGATGAAAAAGATGCACTATACGAACTGTCACACAATGATGCTATTGTGATAAAAGCGGCAGATAAAGGGGGACCAATTGTGGTTCAAAATACACAAGACTATGTCTGTGAAATTAACCAACAACTTCAGGTACAAGACAGTTACAGTAAGATAAGAGGAGACCCGACCCCTGAAATAAGAGCGCTAATTGAAACTACAACCAAAAATGGTTTGGAGAAAGGTTTTTTAAGTCAACATGAACATGACTTTCTCAACCAGCGAGAACCTAGAATCCCAACAATATATGCATTACCCAAGGTGCATAAGAGACTGGAGAAACCACCGGGTAGGCCCATAGTGTCGGGCTGTGGCTCAATCTTGGAGCCCCTCAATACATTTATTGACCATTTTTTACAACCATGGGTAATACATACTAAATCATACGTACGTGACAGTATGCATATTATACAACTCCTAGAGGGCCAACCCTTTGACGACAAGAAACAAATGCTGGTGACACTCGATGTGTCATCCTTGTACACATCAATCCCACAGACAACTGCGATTGAAGTCATCAGAACCACCCTTGACAAAAGAGAAAGACCGCACTGGATACCAACCGAATTTTTAATTGATATCCTGGACATAGCAATGAAGAAAAATTTCTTCCTATTCAAGAATCAATTTTATTACCAGTGCAAAGGGGTGGCTATGGGTGCTACTTATGCCCCAAGTCTGGCCAATATCTTCATGGACCAATACGAAGAACAACATCTGTATGATCTGGACAACCCCTTCCTACACAACATCGATGTATGGAAAAGATACATCGATGATGTACTTATGATTTGGTCAGGGTCAGAAATAGAACTGAAGGAATTTTATTCCTGGTTAAATACCAGAGATAATGACATCCAATTTACCATGGTCTATAATTCAGAATCCATTGACTTCCTGGATTTAACATTCAAGGTGGAAGATGGACAATTGTATACCGATTTATTCCGTAAGCCGATGGAAAGAAATACACTGCTGATGTATGGATCCCATCATCCCAGGAATCTAAGGGACAACTTGCCCTATGGGCAGTATTTAAGAATAAGAAGAAATTGTTATAGAAGAAATGATTTTTTCCTTGCAGCAGAAGATTTGACATCAAGACTAAGGAAAAGGGGATATCCATCGAGTTTACTTAGAAAAGCAAAAAAACGTGCCTGGTATCAACCACGAGAGCAACTGCTGGAACCAAAAGATAAAACTGATGGCACTAAAAGTTTAGTATGTGTAACCACATATAACACTAAGAGTGCGGATATTAAGAAAACTATAATGAAGTATTGGAACTTAGTTGCAACTGATCTACAAACCAATGAGCCACCATTGTTTGCATTCAAGAGAGGAAGAAATATCAAGGATGTAGTGGTTAAGGCCTTTCTGGACCCCCAAAAACAACAGGACCTAAGGAGTATGTTGCGTCTGCCTCCAGTGACGGGTCACCATAAATGTGGGAATTGTAAGGTCTGTGATCTCTGCCAAGAAGGATCAAGCTTTACTCATAACTCAAAGACATACAAATTGACACACTTCACTAACTGTAATAGTCCCCATGTGATATACACCATCAGTTGTCCATGTGGTTTAATTTACGTGGGTCAAACAACACAAAGAGTTAAAGTAAGAATTTTACAACATATGAGCAGACTTAGATGCAACACTATTGGGGCTCCTTTAGTCGAGCATTACAATACCCATAAACATAAACCAGAGGAGATGAAGTGGAGAGCTCTGGAAAAAGTGACTATAGGAGCAAGGGGTGGATCCTTGGCCAGGATGATGAACTATAAAGAATGCAGGTGGATACATTCTCTGAATAGTGTCCAACGGGGCTTGAATGAAAGAGAGGAGACAGCTAGACAAATGGGACAGCTATGAGTGAATATAAGGAATACATAGAGCATTATTCTGCTTTGTCCTTATGCCTGTATGTAATGTATCTTTGAATCCCTAACATAGGTCACGGTCAATGGTGCAGGATTGTACTAATCATCTATGACAATAACTGTTTATCTATCTGAGACTCGTACTCATGTATAATATAACTATTCTGAACACAGCATAAGTTTGTATGTCTCTGAGAAATGTATTGACAGAAATAGATGTCAAGCTTAATGGAGAAGTGTCGTACAAATCATAAATGCCAACATCTGTTGTCTTGCCAGATACCTATGTTAATACATAATGTAACCACTCTGAACACAACATTAGCGTGGGCGATTTGTCCAGCCCTGTGGCTTCTGCACTGTTTGATTGCATTGTGATAATAATTGTTGGTACAATGTTGTCAGTTGCCAATAGAGATATGCACTGTTTCCAAATCTCTTCTTGCTAATCTTCTGTCTATACACAAACCGGATGATGACAGGATATAGAATAAGATCTTTCAGTCACGTTACGGACATATAATCCAACCAATTGGCATAACATCACATACATTGAATCAGTATGCCTGGATACTGTGTAAGACTGATATTCGGCTTGCTAGGGCTTGACACCGAATTACTCGTGTTCTTTTGAATAAGAGACACTGACATGCACATGCATGAGGAAGATGCGTTGCTTAAACTTAAAGATTCAAAATGAAGACGCACTCCGTTATTATTAATTTTATCGTGTTACCCTCGTGTCGCCTGGCAACACCATACGCCGTGATGTCATTCCGCATTTGCGCAGGGTTGCCTGGAGACCGCAACGTCCACGAGACGAAATGCGGAAGTGAAATATAACGCGTTTTCTAGCTCGCGTTCAGTGACTAAAGTCGCATTGCTTAGCAGACGCGCATGGGGAAACAGAAAACTCCTACATGATGGTGAGTGGAAATGATATAACCGAGGCTTGTCATTCATCGATGAGAACATTATTCATCAAAACCCACGAGGTTTTTTGAGGTTTTTTGGCACTGATTGTCCCCTGCATTCAATTTTAGATTGCAGAAAATATCGAGAGTGTGCACAGATAGCCGTGTAAGAGGAAACGAGGCCTCAGTGCCCAACCCTAAAAAAACGAAGACATTACCAAAGTCCCATACTAGTGGTGAGTAAAAAAGCTGACGAGGGCATAGAGGAATAAATGATAGAACCTTAACAGAAACTGAATACGATATACTGATGGTATATATGTACTGTTTAATTACAGAATATCGGAACACATTGCAAGGGACCTCAATCCTTTAAAAACTATTCGCCAACAAATAGGAATGCATATGGACTAATGCCAAAGATTATTTCTAAATAGGTGAGTGCTCAATAACAGAAGGGTAGAAATATAGCTCCTCTGTATTTGAAATTATAACAAAAAACAAAAAATCCAAGATTTAATAATTATGTTTGGTCATAGATATTCATTCAATTGAAAACGAGACTCCTGACCGAATAGAACATCGGGATGTCTGATTCATGAAGATCTGGTAAAAATTTGTTTATCCCCCTACCAGTTTTCTGATAAATGTAATTTAGTGCAAATTCCAAACCTGATGGTTTTTAATTTAAATTTTGATTGAACCAACAGGCGCAATTACCCTCACCTACCCCCGTCCTGAAGAAGACCCGCTAGAGACCCACAAATAAGGTGTCCCAGGGTCGAAACGTCAACAGATTCTCACAAAAGACCGGCTAACCATGTCCAACAGACCACATCAATTCAATATAGCTTGTTGGTTTTGAGTTTCAGTAAAATAAGAACCGGCCTTTCTAATTCTTTCTCTTCCCCTTAATATCCTTTCACGCACGTGTATATAGATCACTTGTCACTGTGTCACATTTATTTCACACTATGTCACTTTGTTTACTAAATTGAATTGTTGCGCCGTATTTTGTAAATTTTAAGATATATCGAAATGTGTCAGTTGATGAGAACAAAGAAAACAATGAATGAAACTAATTCAATAATTAAAATATTGTACTGACCCCTTACAGTATTTGGTTTTTGCACTTATATGGATTAGCATAATAAGTAGGAATGTTATGCTCATACTTCAGTTAAAGATAATTACATGATTTAAAGCAATTGTGTTTATACCCGACGGAGCCATTGTTGTAACTAAGGTGGAATTCACAACACGGCGGTAGCATGCGATAGACACCAGACAACACTGCAAATGTCAGTATGAAAATCAACATCACGCCGCAAAAATGCGATACGCAAACACCAAAAAACATGCAATGAGGCCAACCATGGTACAAAAAGTAGCGAAAACCAGCCGCAGGCCTGTAAATCCCACCTGTCTGGCGGGACAATGCACCATAAAAACCCCGGGAAAAATACTCCAGAGACAAGCAAAAGCACGTAGCAACATGGATGCACCCTGACCCAGAGCAGAGCCCAACTAGAACCCCACAACCCCCACAGACTACCAGCAAGGAACAACGGGGTCGGGGAAGGCCAAGGAGAAGAGGGAGAGGAAGACGGGTGCAGACCGCAGGAAAACAAGACCAACATCACGGAGGTGACAGAACACTACCAGCAACTGACCCACAAGAAGAGGAATCCAGCACCCCCTAAACAGACAAAATGTACACCGCCATACAGTATGCATGCTAACTAGCACAATGTGCCAACATATATGCCAACACAAAGGCAACACGCACCGCCCCTTCACATCGCAGAGAGGCACACAACACCTGCAGCAGAGCACATAATACAACACATCAGTGATGCCGGAGAAGACCACCACACTGTCAACACCGAAGCCCTACAACAGCCCATGGATATCCCACGCAACCCCCCACCAGGACCCGCACAGCCCAGATATCCAGAGGAGAACACCGAGCCTGCAACAGACCACACAGCAGGATGCACCTGCACGCACTGCTGGCTGACGACACTTCACCCACCCACACATGGCACCCCAATGGCATGTGTCAGCATGCCAAAAGGAGGTGGCCCAACAGGTGTTGGAGGTGGCCGAATCCATGGTATGCAAACCAGGACACATACGTAGGGGTCTATCATCCTACAGGGCCAACCACACCCCACAAAGGAGACCCAAGCTGCCATATAGACACATGCAGATGCACATGCACAGCACAGAACCATGCCTAGGGGCGTGCAATTAGCAGTTACACACCCATGTTGGCTGTGCGTACGACGGCCCTGGCCACCCCCTCACAAATAGAGTGGGTGACGACAACGCTACGTGTCCAAGCCTAAACTCTCTGCCTCCGGTGACATGTCTGCATCCGTGGTACACCGCACAATGTAAAGACCTAGGGCCATGGGACCACATGCATACTACAAGACCACAGGGACACATGCAGAGATCATGTTGAATTGGCTACAGGCATGTGCGCCCGGCCCCTTTATTGGCAGGGCACATGTACAGTGACGCCTGTGATGGATGTGTGTGGGGTGAGTGTTGCAGCCCTCTTGGGTGTCCGTGCTGCATGTTCAGTTGCTCCATGGCATCTGTTGCCCTTCCGATGATGCCCGGGACAGGGCTCCATATTGTGGTGCAGGCTGCCGTCCAACTTTACACAAGGTCAGAGCAGGTGTAAAATTCCTACTGCTAACGTGCCCTATTGCGTGTTTTGTGTTCTTATCGCCGTTCTGTAGTTGTGAATTTGAAGGTGTGGTGTCACTGCTTTTGTCACGGGGGCGCCTTCTCTGCATCACATTTGTGATAGTTGCGTGGGTCCTCTGTGGCCATGTTTTTTGTGGCTGCTATCGCGGGGAAAGTGGTGCTGTGGGCTGTTAGCACCTGCTTGTGAATGGGGGGTACATTTATCACGACATTGGCTGCAATAAAGCGCAGTTGATTCCACGATAGTTCCTTGTGAATATGCCCCCAAGTATGGCAGAAAAAAGTCAGGAATGTAGTTTAGGACCTCAAGAAAGCGTCCAGCAGTTTTAGTGCACCAAGTGAAATGATGAAGAGATTATGAACACAAAATCCCAACTCACTTCATATTACAACTAAGAGAACTACTGACAAAAAAAACAAACCTAACCTCTAAAATATTTGTAGAAATAGCTATCCCTGACAAACTATTGAGTTACCCACACAGCGATAATTTCATAATAAATGACAATCAAAATAATGACCAACAAGTTATAATGTTTGCCACAGAACAAAACCTGCAAATATTAAAATTAAAATAATGTCCCATATGGTAATGAATGGCACCTTTAAAACATGTCCACCACCTCTCGACCAATTGTATAAGAGCCATGGACAACTGCATGACAATAATATACCATGAATAATCTTTTTAATAGCCAATAAACAGTCAACCACCTATTTAGAAATGTTTATTATAAAGAAAAATATGCCAGCTATTCATCCACCAAAATAATCATAGATTTAAAATTTGCTATGATACGTACCCAAACACACAACCACCACGCTGCTATTTCCATTATAACAGTGCCAAATGGCATTACCTAATAAATCCTCCCTAATTATTAAATATTCCACAAATAGCACATCACAATTCTGCATTTAATATCTATTTGCATTAGCATTTGTGCCACCCAAAGCAGTACCAAGATTCTGTGATCTGCTCATAGCTTCTAAATTTTACAAAGAAAATGAAGAGAATCTTAATAGAAAAAAATAGACTAAACATCCATAGAGCTCAATGAAATAAAACAAAAGTGTACAATGCTACTTTATAAAAAAATATACTCGTATACAAAAAATGAAAGACAATGTAAAAAATAAGCATACAGGTGTATATTATTTTTCAGTACTAAAGACAAATGTTGAATTGTAGGAAAGTGTTTACATTTTATGTGAATATTAATATTTGCAATGTAGAAAATGTATGTAAAATTGATAAAAATATGCAAAAAACAATGTTAATAGATTGTCTAAAAAATATAAACATGTGCGAAAATGTTATACATATAAAGCATTTATAAATAATGTTTGTGTTATTAATATTGTTACTAAAATTAAACATATTTTCAACACAAAAAGAGTGCATACCTGTATGTTTCTTGACATGTAAAAGCACATTTCATACTGTAAAACAATAATACAATTGCATACAAATATAAACTGAACTTAAAAAAGTAAATGCAACTTCAAATATTTTTCTGTTAAATTTTAAATGAAACAAAACAATACATCAGAATATAAATTGTGCATTGCATCTATTCAATATATCACTATTAAATAAATAAATATCTTAGAACAACCTTGAGGAACATTTTGGGCATTAAACGTTTAGATTTTCAATTCTCACACTAATCTAAACTACATTGGATAAAGTGCTGAACTTTGAGGGGTTCAGGTTACCAGTACTTACTACAATCTACGCTACATTAGGGAAAGTGTTCAAAATGGAGGAGCTTACATTTACTATCCCACTCACTTCAATCTCATCTACATTGGGGAAAGTTTTGGATATTAAGGAGTTAAGATGTAATCTTCCTGTTCCTTTACAGTGAGGAAAGTGTTGGACATTGAGAAATCCATATTTACTTCTCCCACAACAATCTTAGCTACATTGGGGAAATGTTGGACATTAAAAGCTTGATTTTTACAGTTCCCATTAACATCTAAGCTACATTGGGGAACGTGTTGGACATTGAGGAGTTCTGATTTACTATTCCCACTCCAAACTAAGCAACCTTGTGGAAAGTGCTGAACATTGAGGTGTTCATATTTACGATTCTCACCGCAATCTAAGCCACATTCGGGAAAATATTGGTCATTGAGGAGTTCAGATTTACCATTTCTACTCCAATCTATGCTACATATGTAAAGGTATTGGACATTAAGTGGTTCAGATTTACTATTCCCACTCCAGTCTAAGCCATATTGGGCTGTATTTTGAACATTGAGGGATTAGATTTGCTTTAAACACTCCAATCTAAACTAAATTGGGTAATGCGTTGGACACTGAGGGGTTCAGAAGTTCAATTCCAAGTAAAAACAAAAAAATGTATATATTATAAAATAAAAAAATAAAACGTACAGTAATTCAAATACTAACAAACCTAAAACATTTTTTGTGTTTAAATGTAATAAATGATTTATTTTCATTAATAACATTTTCAAAATAAAATATTATTAGACCACTTATTTCTCAATTAATTTCCATTTTCTATAAATGTAAGGATATATTACACATTTCAATAGATTTGATATTTAAGTTGGAATTGTAAAATTAATTAATTTTCATAAAGAAAATCTCAAGTCTTAAAAACTGAAAACATGTATGTTATAAACCTAATTCTAGTTTAAAAATCAAATTTACATTTTAAAAGTTGTTTTTATTTTTTTCAATACGATTCAAAATACTTTATTTCGGTCAAATTACCATAAAAGTGCAAATGCAATAAAAACATACAATACAGAAAAACACAGAAAAATAACCATTGTTAACCCTGCATGGTCACATATCCACAAAATGTCCTCGAGTGCGTAATACAATGTTCTCCAAAATCCATATAACCTCACAACAGCATAGGTTAGTTTGCTATAAAAGATATTTTAATTATAACTGATACCTTTTGTACACCTTTTTGACTTTTGCAATATAAGAAATGTAGTTTTGAAAATGAAAAATACATTTTTCAACCTACCCACACAGGACACAAAAATGAACAAACAAACATGATATTTTGAAAACCTTTTCTAATTCATTTTCTCATTTTATTTTTTAATATCAACCATTTACATTTCAAATACATGTAATTGGGGGTTGCCAGAGAGCTGGGTCTCAAGATGGCCTCACTTCTGTAAGGTTTTTGCAGTCTGGGGCAAATATCCAGCACTATCTTCTCAATGTTGCTGCTGGAGATGGCGTTCCGTCAATACACGGCTCCCAAACAACACTGGAATGGAGCTTGTGGCTGGTGGCCTGTTGTGACGGGGGAATAACACAAGCCATTCCAGCCTAGTGATACTGGCACGCTCCGGTCCCTGACCTCACTGGCATTCACTGAGCCCATTTGAGTGAGTCAAGCGGCCATGGAAACTTCCAAGGATCCTGGCGGACCGTGTGGCCGGAGCAACATAGTGTAGCCTGTGGACAGGTTGCCATTGAGGAATTGTTTATTTATTTGTTTTCCATAAATTGTATATAGCAAGTGGCTGCACAGGGGTCTTCCAGCACTGCAACAGACATTGCAGGTCATCAGAATTTGTAAGGAGAATTAGTAGATAAACACCCATTTCTTCAAGGCTTTATGAAAGAGGAGTTCATTCTCTAGTAAGCGCAGTTCCACAGATTGTGTGTTTTGAAGTTTAGGTGCTAGATAAGATGTTGGGCGGGCCACGCCATTGGGATCTGTTGATCTTAGGGACCTTTAATAGATATGCTGAGGAAGATCTAAGTAGTCTCCCTGACAAGGATGGGGAGGCTACAGGTCTTAACAACGAAGGGCCTTTTTAATTCATTGCCCCGTGCATAATGCATAGGGTCTTGAACTGAACTCGCCAATTCAAATGGAGCCAGTGGAGATCTTTAAGAGCCTTGGTGGCAGACTGATATCTAGGGATGTTCATCAGAAGTCATGCAGCAGCACTCGCCACAGTCTAAAGCCACCTGCCAACATAGCGGGGTGAACCAAGAAACAAGGAATTCCCATAGTCGAGACGTGCAAACACGAGGGTCTGAACAATCAGTCTTCTAGCTTTGAAAGGAAGGAGGTTAGGAAACTTCCTCAGCAGTCTCAAGATGCCATAACAACTGGCAGCATGCTTTTTGGCTTCATGGTCCATTGTAAGGGTGGAATCCAACAACATCCCAAGACTCTTTATCCAGGTTTCAGGGGTGGGCACCTTACTCTGGCAGTCCGGTAGTGAGCTCAGGATGCTGCAGCAAAAATGATTGCCCAACACCATAACCTCCGTCTCATCCTTGTTGAGTTTCAGTCTGCAACTGGCCTTCCAACAGTCAACTTCCTGAAGACAGGGAGTCAAGGATAAATGGCATGAGCTGCAATCGGGAGAAATTGAGATAACCAACTTGGTGTCATCGGCGTAGGAAACAAGTGACAACCCAAGTGAGAACACAATGTCAGCAACGGGGAGCATGTAAAGGTTAAAAAGTCTGGTGCTCATAGAGGAGCTCTGAAGAAACCCACAACTAAGGGAAAGGCTAGCTGAGTAACAACACTGATCCAGGACCTGAAAGGTTCTGTTCTGAAAGATAATTATGCTCCGACATGGCACTGTGTGCTCTTTGTCCGTGACCTGGGATACACGAGGGGAGCAGACATGCAGCAAAATCAGCCGCAGTTGGCATGACGCCCAGGACCCTTGAGAGGCGGCAACATTGGATTAGATCCCTCTGCTGGAGGAAGATTGGATATACTAGCTGTGATTGAACCATACTCCGTGCAGTGAGGGCCCATGACAAAAGAAACTTGTTTCCTTACCTTGTGACACTGATGTAGAGAGTGGGGGGCCACACAAGCATTTTCCCTGGGTGTGCTTGTGCCCCCCTTGGAGTTTACATACCTGGAACGGCAGAGGCAGGACCCCAGCCTAAACCCATTGCTGCATGCAGTGAGGCCTCCTACAAGGTCACATTGTAAGGGCTGTTCATGGCTCCCTTGGCCAACCGCCATTCTCCACACTACTACTGTCCTAGCTCCTGGTCTAGTATGTGTTGAAAATCAGACATTTTGTGGGGTGCCACATGAGGGTGGTAAATCAGATGGCTGTCAGTCTAAACTACACTTCAAATCTAAATGGCCACCTTGCAGAGCTGATACTATAGCCATGGGGCTAAAGGACCCAGGAACTTCCCAGGAGGTTAACACAGATGCTGGCGACATGAAGACCCTACTGAAAGTAATGCAGAGTAGCTTAAACTCCATTAAATCCTCAATGGTCTCCTTTAGCAACAGGATGGATAGAATTACATAAAACTTAGAGAAACACAACAGTTGCTTACAAGAAGCTGAACACATATTAAAGGTTGAAGACACCTTGCCACCTCTCCTCAGCATGAAAAAAGTCCTGAAGGTAATACAGTGAAAAACAAGGACCAGGATGCGTGCTCATGGCACAATAATATCCGCATGGGTATGCCAATTGCTGGCAGTGGGTTAAGGAGGCCTTAAGCCCTTGCCCTTTCTTCCCACTAGCATGGCAGGTTAAACAGGTCCTTGTGGCCAGATCATTCGGAATACATTTCTTCAGAGAGCTGATTATAACCTTACCAGTAGATGTACATTTGGACATGCGACCAGACGATAAGTGAATTTGAAGTGTGAGGGCTGTTACTGATTATTTACACTTAGCATGGTCCTGTGGGGCAATGCAATCCTATTGGCTTGAAATACAAGCCATGCTGACTATCATGGTGGAAGAGGCCCTGCAGTTAACACCATTGTTGACCATACTAGACCATGTCAAGGAACTGTCCACCTCACATAGGCGGCATTGGCATTACTACTAGCCAAAAGAAGGGAGGTATGTTACTGGGGAAGAGAATGCGCACCCAAATTCAAGTACTGGATTGTGGAATTAATATATTGTAATGAGCAACTAAACTTGTATTCTGAACTCCTGCCCCCCACTTCCAGACCTCTCTATATCTGGCAGCCTTTACATATCTATTTGCAGAGACATCCAACAGACCAGACCTTACATACGCATCCTGCCCCCAACCCTGCTCGGGTAGCTCGAGATGAAGCATGAACTTTAAAAACTGTGATGCACGCATTCCATTTGTGCATTATATTTTTTAATTAATTTTCATTGAGTGACAATTGCTCCATTGAAATTAAAGACTTGATACATTTATACAGAATTACTAACCAAAATGTACAATGATATAGCAGAACCTCTTTTCCATCAAAAAGAGAAAGCAAAGGAGAAAGAATGAAGAAGCTGGCCCAGGTGTACTTGAGGTGCCGACGACCCTTAACCTCTTCCAATTCATGGATTTGTCAAAACATAGACCACCATTCTTAAACAGAGGGAGGTATGGGATCGATCCAGGCCCTAGTGAAGCAGTGACAATAGCTAACGCAACCATTGCTGTATCTCTAGGGTCGATAACACATTCACATGCCATCATAACATCTTTCTTAGATAAAGGTATATCATACCCCAGATGGGACAAGAGATAAAGCAAAATGGCAGTCCAATTTTTTTTACAGTGGACACCCAACAAATATATAGACAATATCAGCACAGTAAGTGCCACGCTTGGAGCAGCTTATATTATTATTGGGAATTGTCATGGCCCATTTACATGTCTTCTCTGGAGCATAATAAATCATAAATATATTTTAAATTGTTGCACTTTAAAATTAACTGCAAAAAAACGAATAGTTGACAATATTCAATGTGTCAGTAATATCATCAGCTTACATAGCCATGTCAAGCTGACTGCTCCACTTTGCCACAAGCAGGGGCTGGGTGGCCATTGTCCCGAGATGCACACATCATTTTATAAATTATTCTGATTGATAACATGTCTGACGTTCAGGGCCGGACTGGGAACCAAAACTGGCCCTGGCAAAGTGCTTGACTGCCCTCCCTCCCCCTAAGGGTTGGAGGTGAGGCCGACCTCTTTTCCAGGGCCGGTTTCGGACAATTTTGTTACAGGGGGCGATATTGCAGCTGTACTGCAAATCGTCCCTGTAACAAAAATGGCCCCCAGGGCCCCAAAACCGGCCCCCACCCTGGTGGCCCACCGGGGAAATGCCCGGTGCCCCCTATGGCCAGTCCGGCCCTGCTGACATTGTAAAAAATACTTTGAGATGTCTAAGTCCGCCGTAACGTGCTTTTTGAAGAGCAGAAAAGCTGGCCCACGTTTTTCAGCCTATTGTGAATCACCATCTAGCTACCATTTCAGGAACGATGGGCGGGATTGCCCCACAGTGGTGTAAATGGATGTTTAGATGGCATAGCATATTTGATACAGATTTCCCCAAATTCCAGTAAATAAACTCAATGTTCTTAAACCCATACATTTAAAGTATTCGGGTCAGACCGCCCAAAAAGAAGGAGCCTACAATCCGGTCCCAAAGCCAATTGATAACCCAGTGCAAGGGAATCAGGATCATCGTATGTAAGTAAATTCCAAATACGCGATCCAAAAGCTGCCCAGCAATACAATCGCCTGAAAAGAATAAATAAATCTGGGGAGAATGTTTATATTGACGATGTTGCACTGCCTATTGAGTTAAGTGGAAGATGGCTCAATGATCGCAATTTAATGCTAACAGACTTCAAGAGAAAGTCATAATTCAGCCCTACAATGCGGCATACATTGGTGCAGATCTTAACCCCAAGGTAGGTAGCTACTGGGGTGGTTCCAGTAATAGGGCATTCAGCATGATAACAGAACAAAATCTAAGTCTTTGTACAGTTAAGTTTGTAACTAGAGAACGCTCCAAACCTATCCTCCTCAGCTGAGATTTGACCAACAGCTTTGGGGGGCTGGATGAATATACTGCCACATGATCTACATGTGCACTAAGTTTCAATTCTACCGCAAGAAGAACGATTGGCTGGATCAGAGAATTAGAAATAAGCAGTTAACAATATGGTTCAATATAAAGGGTGAACAATAGCTTGGATTGCTTGTAGCCCTGATCATGCCCCTATGTATGTGGAAAGGTGGTGAGCTATAGCCATCCATGATTAATCTGGCCACAAGTTCTTCGTACAAAGACCTAACCAGAGAGAGAAATCACCGTCCAATTCCAACTACACACATTACTAACTTGCCATGATTTTTTTGATAGAAGTCACAGAACAATGGGTTGTGTGCCATCGTACAGGGTACTCTCCTTGTCCTTAATACATTTATTAGCACTCTTATGCTTCTTTTCAGCAATCTGAGAAGCCAGCACTTGGTTGAACTGTTCTCCATATTCATATTAAAGGGCCTTGTTATTATGGAACTTAACTGCAGCCTTTTCCCGAAGACTTCGGTCAAGGATGCTTTGAAGATTCATCAGTTCTAAGTAAATCGAATGTTCAATTGGATTCTTATCACTAACAACTATTGCATGTTTAACTTCTATCACCAGTATATTGAAGCACTGCTTAGAGGCCTTATTTGCCTCCAGGACAAACTGCATAGTGCCCCCTCCGACAAACGCCTTTATATTATCCCACACAATATGAAGCGGATCTGAATCCTGAATATCCACTATGAATCCTCTCAGTTGATTCATCTGCCGAGCTCTTTAAACAGGATTAAAAAGGAGTGACAGAGTAAATAAAGGTGAAACAATGCACTTTCCGAGTAATACCGGGCAACTGCATTGTTAACAAGACTGGACTATGGTCCGAGGTGATCTTAGGGTATACCTACATACCAATACACCCACAACTGTTGAAGCAGAAAAACCATATCAATTCTAGAGTATTGTCTGTGAGGCACAGAGTAAAATGTGCAATCAGGAATCACTGGGTCCTCCATCTGTCTCATAAGCCATACATTCACATTATTTCAAAGATGGAGTCCCTTGTCGTAACCATACAGGGATGAGCCTTATGATTGGTGGTGTCAATTGAACAATTTAGAACACAATTGAAATCACCCACCAATAACACATCCCCTGGTCACTCCAAAAGATCCAGGTTTAGCTAAGCAAACAGCCCAGGATCATCACCATTCAGGCTGTGATGTATTCCTATAGGTTCTGAATCGATCCCCCTATTCCTGACCCTATTCTGGTTAAACAAACCAACAAGTTAACTAGCAGTCAGCCCATGAGGCAGAAAACCCCCATGATGCAGATACCGTTATCTGACGCAGTCACACTACGGCACAGGAACGTGTTATCTGATTAGGTCATAACGCTTGCGATCTAATTAGACAAGCGATATTCCTCCAGCCCCTGATAAGGCATACGGAGTTCTCATAACAAATCAAACCTATGACAACCTGGGCAAAACCCTGCGGCCATTGTTTTGATTTCACCGAGAACTTCAGTAAAAGAATGTGCTAACGAGCAAGTCGTATGACATCCTTATTGACGTATCTATGTCCATCCTTACGTCAATCTCGGCACCTTAAAGGTATAAATATTACCGATATTGCCCTATGCAAACACACGCGTGGTGACGAGACGGAGCAGCCATACTTGCCGAAGCGAAGAGCAGAGCAGACCCCGCTGGCGCAGCCCCGCCTTTCTGACGCGCTGAGAGAAGCTGCTTTCTCCTGCCGAGAAATCCAGCACCGGCGTTTCTGGGTAGCCCTCGCAGGCAGCCTGGAATATCGAGACCAGAGACGAGAGATACCATCCCTCATTCAACCTAGATTCCAGGTACAGAACTGAATAACCCCTCACAGAGAATTCTTTAGTTATTCACTTGGCAAAAACAAACTTAACTTAAACTGTAACTTTCTATTCCCGCCCACGTATTAGGCTTAGGTCAGGTACACGGGGTAGGCGTATTTAGAAACACCAGTTGAGTACGTTTAGTCAAATGTATATGTGTATGTAATATATTTTATTCATTTTAAAACATCTTATGGCTTAGAAACCATATCAATGTTTTTACAGTATTATTTTATACTATTGCTTTTAATGTATGCACTTTACTTAACTATAAGTATTGCAATAATATCGATCCATTTCTCTTGTATGAGAAAAGAGACTGATCAATAAATAACACCTTTTATTGAACACGCCCGTCTCTTCCTTTTCTCTACAATCTGATGAGACTAAGAATGCACGTACTGACTGAGTAAAATAAATTGCCTTTTGTTCACACGACTCTCGAGATATACTCTTGATTAGGGGAGAGCAAAGTTGTCATGTTCTATGGTTGTCAGAAACTAAATCCCTTCTTGTCTAATCAGGGAAGTTAAGTCCTCCTTGAACATTCGAGAAAGTTTCTAGTGAACTCTGAGCTACGCTGGCAAACCCAAAACTTTAAGTCTAGTATCGACAGTAGTAGACCTAGTTAACGTCTGGTCTAGGCCTTTACTGCTGTAGGTATTATTCCAATGCGCAGAGCCTATTGGGATGATAGGAACTACACTACATGGCGCCCAACGCGTTTGGAAAGGGCGATAAAACTAACGTAAGACATTTAGAGTAACTCAGTCGTGCTTTCTCATTCAGACCCCTTTTCCCAAATACTCCAAAGACGTCTGGAGTGGGTGAAAGGTTATATCCGCCAGACCTCGCAGGAGGGAACTCCTATGTATGGTTCTTGGTACAAGTCAACGTTGAAGGATACACTGTTCCAAAATATTGTGCATCTAATCTTTGTTTCCACAAGAAACCTGATCTGCAAACAAAAAAAAATATAACCATCCTGTCAGTAAAATGTCAGACAATGAGGATGAAAGAGAGGCAGTTAGATTAGCAACTGAGCTCGCAGCAGCTGATGCTACCATGCAAGACGCAGACCCGGATATAATACTCTTCCCGGTCATCAAAAGGAAATCTATAACTTTAAAACTTATAGAAAATGGACTGACACCTAGAGGTGGTACAGTCATATTCGTAATTGAGGCACACGAATATCGGCAGACAGAGGTATACTATTCATGGATAAATTTTCCAGCAGCAAATCCTGTAACAAAGTACTTCCACTATTACAAAATAGAGGAACCTCCTGAAACGTACACTCCTTTCGAGGAGGTGGAAGTACCACTCAAATTTCAAGAGCATTTGCTCTTATTTGATGGCGCCCTAAAACACAATAATCACATCACCAGGCTCGGTCCTTTAGGTAGACCAGGAGCAACGTGGCCGGTCCTAGCCGGATACACACCACATCCAGACATCGATGGGATGTCTGCACCAAACCTTTTAACACAGCTAAAACAACTAATAAAAATACACAGACAATTAGTCCAATATGTGATGCGGACTTCAACAATTCAGCCAGCGATTAAACTCCCACAGCTGACCCCTCACCAGGGGAACACAAATAAAATTACACCACAGAACATCCAGTCCTGCCTAGGTAAAGTACCGGCTAAACGGGAACAAATACCATTCTGGCTAGCGCAGAAAATCACCCAAATAGAGGCGGTGTTTCCAGACACCACCCTGCTAGAAAAGCACAGGATTCTGACTATCTGTCTTCCAATGGGAATCGCACCACACATTGAGGACTGTGACACTTGGGGTACAGTCTTTGCTTCCATCTACACAAAAACGCACGGTGTTCCATCCATTTCGGTAATACCAGATGTGCTAAAACAAATTCAAGATGAATATGGTCCTGAACCCGCTTTAACTCTTGGTATGAAATTACTAAAAGACTTCAAGCAGGTCTCGGCTATATTATTAGCCAACATAAAGGGAGAAGCAGCAAACGTGGCGATCCGCCAGAGGTTAAAAGAGACAGATATAGCAGACCAACCAGCTGAAATTGCCAGAATCATAGAAAAATCCTATTAGGAACTAGGTAGAGATAGTTTAGGTGGAATACCAGTAAAACCGCAACTAATTGAAAGTCCTGAAAAAATATTTTTTAATAATAATTCTACATCACCAAAAAAGAACTGGGATGGAAACAAACAATCCAATCCTAAAGAAAAGAAATTCCAGTCCCGAGGAAGGTCTCCTAGGCGAAGAGAAAAATCTCCGAACCAAAGACACAGGTCACCTCAGAGTGACCCCTCTGGGAAAAGATATAACCTTAGAAATAGGGATAATATTAAAAAGCCTGATAGATATCAAGACATTCCTCTCAATCTTTTCAGACTTCCTCGCAGAAATCGGAAAGAAGAGGACGATCAGAACAAAGAGAAGAGCACGCCAAGTCCAAAGACAAGGAACCTGCTCAGCTAAAAAAGAAATTACAATTTCCAAAGAAGAAGGTAGCCAGCATTAAAATAGTTAACAATGCCGAGAATTCTGAGGACACAACTGAAAAACGGGGAATGGGCTCAGACAATGCTAGACAGCGCAGCAGAAGTGAGCATAGCTCGCAAAGTCCTTATGAATCATCAGACAGTGGACACGAATGAATATCTTCAAGTGGAAACTGCGGACACCAGAGTTAGCAAACCTCACAAAATATACGAAATAACATTGCGTATAGAGGGAGATAAGACTAGAAAAATAAGGGGACTATTTTGGGATAATCTCTCCAAGGGCTATGATATCCTTCTAGCTGAAAAAGACTGGCCACCAGAGTTTGTCAGGGAGTGCCCTCATGGCGAAGAAGTAATTATGCCTGCCTTCTCAAATCATATCCCAATTCATAAAAAATACACACTTGCCAGAAAGTGGGCAGTAGCTCTAGCTCCTGCTTTATATAAAAATCACGTGGGATGGGATGAGGACTCTCCTCCTCACAAAATCCAGTTAAAATCACAACCTACTGCACAAAGGCAGTACCCAATTAAGCAAGAAGCTAAAAAACAGGTAAATGAAATACTAGATCAGCTAGAATACCAGGGGGTGATTGAAACTTGCACCTCACAAATGAACAACCCTTTGTTTCCGGTCTCCAAACCAGACAATTCATATCGTCTAGTTTTGGATTACCGACACCTTAACACATGTTGCAAAACTTTTGCAGTACAAAACTCACATAGTGCTGCACTAATGAATAACATAGTGCGCAAAAAATACAAAACAACATTAGACATCTCTAATGGATTCTTTTGTCAAAACATAGCACCAGAGAGCAGATATTTAACTGCATTCTCAATAAATGGCACTCAAAAACAATTCTGTCGGTTAGCCCAGGGGTACAAGAACAGCCCGGGAGTATTCTCAGCGAGAGTAACAGAATTACTACAACTATATGATGATGAAGCATTATCTTATGTCGATGACATTTACTTAACAGATGATGACTTGGAGACTCACTTGAAAAGAGTGAACACCATAATACTTGGGTTCGCTGCAGAGGGTTACAAATTCAACTTTAAAAAATCCAGAATTGCCCATCTGACAGTCCTATTCGTAGGATATGAATTATCAAGTGTAGCCTGGATAACAATCTTCTAGAACTAGAAGAATTAAAAAATCTAGAATATGAAAAAACATATCCTCTGCCAATCGATATTCTGCCTTTACGACATTACGCCTGTGTAATTTATACAGACGGGCATGCTCAACCCCCCGTTTGGGGCGAACAGGCATACAACCCCACATGTGGGATTACAAAAGAAGTGTGGCGCGGAGGTAAACTAAAACCTCTATTAACAAAAACACACTCAGTAGAAACTAATTCAGAACAAAAAACTGAAATATTAGCTTTGAAAATGGCGCTAGATAATGCGGATCGCGAATTCCCGACACTAATAGTGTCAGATTCATATTACTGCGTCAAATCATATAACAAGGATTTGCAGACATGGATTCGAAACGGTTACAAAGATGACACAGATGCACCAATAAAGCAGAAACTGCTCTGGGAACAAATAGCTCTTTTACAAAAAGAACTACCAAAGACTCACGTGACACACTCACTGAGTCATCAGCGTGATGGCGTTCACGTTGCAGGGAATTCATTGGCTGAGACAGCCACAGCGGCAGCCACTAAGTCGGCTCCCGTAGTTTGAAAAAAGCGTACATTAAAATACATTGACGGTGAAACAGTGCTGGCAGTGAAAACGTCATCAAAAGGCGACTGCTCAGCGTTACCGATCAATTATCCACTCAATTATACATACATAATCGATGCAAACTCCGTCCCTTTTGCTCGAATCCCTGGAGTGGGGGATAGAGTGATTCCAAACATGGACAGGAGAAACTTGTTAATCGCAGACGCACATATGGGCGAGGGTCTCAGACACCTCAAACTAAAAGATTCTCTGGAAGAATTACAATCACGGTACTGGTGGCCAGGCATGAGCCTGCGTCACACCATGTTTGTAAAAAACTGCCCAAACTGCAACAGAGATCGCAGTGGGGAGAGAAACAGTTTAATACCTCGTCGGTTTACTCCAGGAAAAATCAGGAGTAAAAAGGAAGGGTTGCGATTAACATATACAGGCTAGTTCCACTTATAATGTAGATCACCAGCACTCGGCTGACGTCTGGACTGTTATACAAAGATTTGTGAGTCTAAATGGCATATACGCTAAGAGCATGCTACGTTTGACCATTGTCTCCACTCTAGCCCAACAGCCTGAGGGGAAACATGACCAAATGAGCATAGCCCAGCGGGAATCTTCTCACTTCCTTCCTGAGGGTACGGGATGGTGTAAAGAAAAAACCAAGGCATAAAGCAATCTATAGCGGAAAGGATATTAGGTTCGGGAGCTGGGTGGGTCAAACATCTAATAAGTGTCCAACGTAGTCTAAATAACTTGCCAAGAAATTCTCTGAAGGGATTCAGTGCGTACGAATTATTATTTGGAACTAGGATGTTGATCTCTGACATTGATAGTCAGACTTCAGTGGTAGAAGAAAAAAGCTTTGATATCAAAGACCGTTTGGCTATTTTGCAGGACTTAAACAAAACAAGAAAAGACCTGAGCAACATAAAGTTGAAACAACAGCCAACAACCACTGAAGAACCACCACCTGTCCCAGCAAGACCTGTCTGGATTCCAAAAGTCGGGGATCTAGTCAGGGAAAAGATCGCGGTAAAGAAGGAATTTGGGCCTTCTTACAGAAAAGCAGTTCCTGTCTTGTCTGTCAACGGGACAAGATCAGTTGTGCTACCGCCACTTGCTGGAAAAAAGGAGAACCGAGTTGTATCCATCGACCTGGTAAAACCACAACATGTGGCCGATAACAAACAGTAGGCCAAGTGGACTCCCAATAAGTAGCAGAACACCAAGGTTTGCTACCAGTACAGAGGTCCTAACAAAGAGGCTCATCACATTCGAAACGCCTACAGAAGAACAACAAGGACTATGCAACAATGCAATAGAACTCAGACCTCTGAAAACCCAAATAAAAACATTTAGCAGAGACACACCAATCTATAATGAAGTACCAAGTGAAAATGCAAGAAACAGAAATCCTGAACCAATTGGAACAATTGACAGAACTGCATCCGGCTACTTCATAAACTTCGATGATTCCTCTGAAGGCTTCAGTGAATCAAAGACACAGCCATCATCAAAAACCTTTAAAGATAAAGCTAAAGAACTTTTGAAACAACTGAAAGAAACATATCTGAATTCCCCATGGACTGAATTTTGGGTGGGTTTTGGTGCATTTATCCTCATACTTTGGCTCATCATGATACTAACTTTGGGACGCTTCATTAAGGGAAAATATGCAAAAATGGACACAGCAAGTCAGAAAATCAACTTGATCCTCAAACCACACACATCTTCACACATCGAGAAAAGAGAACTTTCTTCAGTCAACTTCACAGCAAATCCGATACCGGGTGGGGTAGCCTGGGACAACACTGACTATGAAATTTATGGTCCGGTCGAAATCCTGAAATATCCACACCAAATTAAGATCTCCTTGAGTGACTTTGCAAAACCAAGCTCATTTGCTGATGATTGGGACTTCAAAAGCATTAATAATATGATGTCTGACTTAGTAATGTCTGCTAAATTTACCAAACATGATTATTTGCAGGTTCTACAAATTATGATAGTATGTACTGTTATAACCACTATGGTAACCATTTTTTACATAGATCTGCACAACCTAGAAATGTTTTAAATTATAATCAATGGGAACATTGTGCAACCCCTCCAAAAGGAAGCTCAAGGACCTTCTATGACAAATATTCATACTTTTCAGGTTTTAACACAAGTAATGCTGAAGCATTCTATTTTAAATTGTCAAACAAGACAGGGACAAAGAGCATGATAACCAACACAAAATTGATATATTCAGACTCATTTTTTTGAACAAATGAATACTTTTGGTTTCGATTATTGGGACAAAAATGTTGAATTGAAAAGTGTTTGGGGTACAAAAGAATGGCAAGTGCAGGGCATAGAATCTATGTTTAGAGCCTGCATGATCCCAGAACAAATGATATTTTTAAATGACACTGTTCAACAAACTACCTGTCTTGGCCTAGCCAAAATCAAAGATTTAAATAAACCGTCTATTCCAAAGCCAACAATGTTTAGCAACACTTCTACAGATGAAGAGATAGACGTAAACAATATATTAAACCAAAACAGAACACATCCTGATTGGAAACAGTGGTTGATCTGGCCCACAGATACTAATAACTGTCAAGACAGATTCCTGAACAAAACACAGGCGTTCAAAATGACCAGGCCAGACCCTAGATATCCCCAAAGACATCACCCAGGGATAATAACCACCTACAGTGTGGGCAAATTATGCCTTCAATGGCTACAAACTTCCACACTGGCAGAAATTAAGCAACACCTAACTTTACTTACTGATGGTGCTGACTTGCGTGATTTCATAATGGGACCACGCAAACAGCGTCAAAAACGTTTCATAGCAGCCTCTGTATATGCAGCATACAATGAGGCCTGGAATGTTACTCAAATTGAAACAGCAGAGAGAATACGGGAAATTGACCGTATTAATTTGGAAAAATCACTTTCTGTAGTGGACAATGGGTTAATGACTCTGTCCTCCAGAATTTTTTCTTTGGACAGCATTGTGTCTTCAGCAATCGACATATTGTCGCAAGACTTACTGTTATTACAACACGGTCAGTCACAATTGCGCTCTATTGTACAGCTTGGCTGGACGTTACAAAACCTGCGTTCAGGCTATGTGCCTTGGCGTTTAATCAACACAACGTCACTATTCCAAATCTTTAACCTTACTGATAGACAAATCAGTATGGCACAAAAGGGTGCTGATTATACAATCTTGAGCATTGAAAAACTCGAAAGATTACCAGTGACAATGTCAGAACGACCTGTCAGTGAATGGATAATACAAGGGATAATAAATATTCCAATCTCAACCTTCAGGTTTCAATACTGCCAAAAATATATACAGGCTGGCATGTACGAGAAATTGGGAAAGGGGTACCTTAAAACAACATGGAACCTGCCCTATTCACATGCATGTGTCAGTAATAAAGGACAGAAAGTGTTTCTTAGTGGCAACAATTGTGCGATGTCACTAAGTGGCACACTTCTGTGTAACGGAATTAGTTTGCATGGAGCCTCTGAAGGGAATTCATACAACCTTTCATGTCACCAGCAAGGCGCACCTGCAACAGAAATAGAACCATTCTTTCAAAGACTCTATAATGGGAGTTACATTCTAATTGTAGACCGCAGATGTTGTAGTCTTATGCCCGGGACTCCTTATCTAGTAACTACGACTGCGAAGGTCAAGTGCTGTGGACGCTCGTTGTTCCCCAGCTCCTTTCCAGACAGGGAGGCAAGGGCATGGCCCAATTTGAAAATTACTTCTATTCGAATAGATACTTTAAGCAGAATGAAAACAGTGCTTCTTCAGACGCCTACAAGGCTCACGTCATCGAAAGAAACGTATGATCTACAAGTCGCAAGGACGACTGCAGAGATACATTCATTGTTATCAACTAATTCCCCCATACATTTCGCGGAAATTCTAAACGAAATCTTAAATATTTCTGATACCAATGGGGTCTCAAAGGTATTTAAGACAGTATTTTCGATGGCATTAACACCATTCAAAGCCATACTGGGTATTTTTCCAAATTTCGTCCATTCGATTTTTGGCGGACTTCCACTGATCTTGAGACTAATTGCAGGAATCCTATTCTTGGTCCTTATTTTTCGGTATGGCAACCCATGTCACAGACAAAACTCTTGCGACAAGGGAAGAAACAATCCTAGCCATTGGATACCGGGACCGGATATCAAAAATCCTGGGACTCTCCCGGCTTAGAGACCTGAACATGACTTGGTTTCTATCATTTCGACCAATGTGGCAAAGATGTCTTTTACCTGTATTAAGGTGTCTGCTATGCGGAGAAGAATGCGTGTTAGACACCTGTCTGACGCTACAATCGGATGCGCCAATGGATGCAGAAACATTGTTGAGCCCGATCAAGGTTCATGCTTTGTGCTGCCCTCAAAGGCTACCAATCCTGATGACGGCATTCGTGGAAGCTTCACCACTACGATTGATGGGTAGTGAAGTTCAAGATGAAAGCAGCATCGATCAGGTACGACCTTCTGTCAGCAATGCAAATCAGAATGTCAATGGAGAAAATCATGCGCACGAATGCATGATTACACCTATTTCCGAGTTAGTGGAACTTTCCCAGGAAGCTGTTGACAGCTTTTTCGAAAGCCTAAATGATATGATGTTCTCACCAGAGCGGAAATAGAGACTTTTGAGCAAGCTCGCACACGGCGTTCCCTGAATTCGGCCTTCAACTTTAAAAATAAAGTCACATGAACAATTTTCCCTCCAGTTCACGGACAGCAAGTTTTTCAGCAGCCCCAAAATATTTTTGCATATTTTCCGGGACACTATCTTCTGCTTAAAGTAAGAACTATTCTTAGAGAACTAAGGTTTCTAAATTTTAGATAGCTTATAGACATTAGCTGCCCGCTGGTATGTTCACATATATATATTTTATTCTGTGATGGAATGGTCTCGAACTTTTTTTCTGTATTAAGAGCCATTTCATGTGTAAATTCTCATATACCGAATAGCAATAATGTATACAAATGCGATTACTTTGGCATTATTCTACAGCTTGAGTGCATACAATACATATGACTGCAATATTTTTCCGTATATTTGAAAATTTCAAAATGCATTTATGTATTTTGGGGTGGTAAGGTATACACTATACTCTATAGTATGTTGTACTATGTTATACTATGCATAGATTAGTAAATATGACCATAGTTAGCGTGGAGTGGGTGTGATGTATTCCTATAGGTTCTGAATCGATCCCCCTATTCCTGACCCTATTCTGGTTAAACAAACCAACAAGTTAACTAGCAGTCAGCCCATGAGGCAGAAAACCCCCATGATGCAGATACCGTTATCTGACGCAGTCACACTACGGCACAGGAACGTGTTATCTGATTAGGTCATAACGCTTGCGATCTAATTAGACAAGCGATATTCCTCCAGCCCCTGATAAGGCATACGGAGTTCTCATAACAAATCAAACCTATGACAACCTGGGCAAAACCCTGCGGCCATTGTTTTGATTTCACCGAGAACTTCAGTAAAAGAATGTGCTAACGAGCAAGTCGTATGACATCCTTATTGACGTATCTATGTCCATCCTTACGTCAATCTCGGCACCTTAAAGGTATAAATATTACCGATATTGCCCTATGCAAACACACGCGTGGTGAGGAGACGGAGCAGCCATACTTGCCGAAGCGAAGAGCAGAGCAGACCCCGCTGGCGCAGCCCCGCCTTTCTGACGCGCTGAGAGAAGCTGCTTTCTCCTGCCGAGAAATGCAGCACCGGCGTTTCTGGGTAGCCCTCGCAGGCAGCCTGGAATATCGAGACCAGAGACGAGAGATACCATCCCTCATTCATCCTAGATTCCAGGTACAGAACTGAATAACCCCTCACAGAGAATTCTTTAGTTATTCACTTGGCAAAAACAAACTTAACTTAAACTGTAACTTTCTATTCCCGCCCACGTATTAGGCTTAGGTCAGGTACACGGGGTAGGCGTATTTAGAAACACCAGTTGAGTACGTTTAGTCAAATGTATATGTGTATGTAATATATTTTATTCATTTTAAAACATCTTATGGCTTAGAAACCATATCAATGTTTTTACAGTATTATTTTATACTATTGCTTTTAATGTATGCACTTTACTTAACTATAAGTATTGCAATAATATCGATCCATTTCTCTTGTATGAGAAAAGAGACTGATCAATAAATAACACCTTTTATTGAACACGCCCGTCTCTTCCTTTTCTCTACAATCTGATGAGACTAAGAATGCACGTACTGACTGAGTAAAATAAATTGCCTTTTGTTCACACGACTCTCGAGATATACTCTTGATTAGGGGAGAGCAAAGTTGTCATGTTCTATGGTTGTCAGAAACTAAATCCCTTCTTGTCTAATCAGGGAAGTTAAGTCCTCCTTGAACATTCGAGAAAGTTTCTAGTGAACTCTGAGCTACGCTGGCAAACCCAAAACTTTAAGTCTAGTATCGACAGTAGTAGACCTAGTTAACGTCTGGTCTAGGCCTTTACTGCTGTAGGTATTATTCCAATGCGCAGAGCCTATTGGGATGATAGGAACTACACTACAAGGCCATACACAGCACAACTGGATAATACCATATCAAAGAACGGTAGCTGAGCAATCACCAAGCTGCCTCCAGGGTCACAGGCAGTTCCAGGGACCAGTTTGTTCTGAATGGTTTGAGCACAATATCGCCACCCCATCAGATAGCAATCTATTGAGTAGTATATTACACCCCAACTTCTCCAAAAGAGAATGGTCCTTACAAGTAATATGAGTTTCGGTTAAACATAGTATGTGAGATTTATAATCCCACCTGTTGGGGAAATAAATCATCCTGCCACTTCGGTTTGTCAGATGCCCCAGACAGCCCATAGTGTGGACACCCTTCCCCCATTCTACTCACCTCCAACCGCTACCACCATAGAAGCATTTAAACAATAAAAAGAGACACATACAAAAGAAGCAAATACTATCAATAACTGCCATAAGCAATATTATGCATCAAATATCACACAATCCACAAATTCATGCAATTACACACATTTTCCCCAGCCAGATACAGTTGGTAGAAATGTTGCACTCAATTCCTATCTATTACTCTTGCCATTTCTTGAGGACCATAACAGTCTCTACTTCAGAGTGACGTAACAGCATTCGACCGTCTCTCATCATCTTCAGCCCAGCAGGTTCCTGGAGGAAAACCTGAGCCACCATAGCTCTTAGAGGATCATTTTGTTGTCTGAGCTTCCGTCGGCGATCCATAGTTATTTTGCATGAGTCTGACCTTACAAAAAAGGATAAGGCATCAGCTGGCATTGGTGCTAATGATCTAGCCTTTAAATATGTTGCTTATCTCAGTATAAAGTTACCTATAAATATAAAAATAAGCAGAGATTTAGCCTTGTCCGTTGTACAGGTCTCCTGGTGTATTGGAAGCATGTTGAATCTGAGAATCCATGTCACAGTTTGAGAGATTGGGAGAGGCTAGTGTAAACAGCTAAACTATGAACTTCTGAGGATCATCTCCCTCTTTCCCTTCCGGGTCAGTTCTCATGATCTTCAACCTTAGATTGGACCAAGGGGAGATGTACCTTATGCTCCCTGATGGCCCTCACCAAAGTCGATCCACCCCTTCTGTGTCTGCGATTCCTTGCAGTAACTTCGTGACCTGGTAAGTACGGAGACCTTCCTGGCTATCACTGCCAATGATTGCTGCAGCTAGAGATTATTAGAGTGTACATGTGCATAATGTTGGAAAGCCTCAGTGCGCCAAGCCTACATCAGATTAATTATTGTCGATATTGCAGGTTCTGACTCTATAACAGAGGCTGGAACTGCCCGGATTGGGTTACTAGTTGATGCGCTGGTTACCCCAATCATAGCATCTGCCAGGCCTTAAGCATATGAAGGAGGATCAGAGCTAGCAGTAATCAGATTCACTGACCTGGAAGATGTGCTGAGAATCTCCACTGACAGGCCTACCCCCAACTCCCCAGAGTATTATTAGCGGAGCTTAATCCACTTGCAAGAAAATGTGATAAAACATAATTCTGCAAAATGTAACCAAGTCCTAGAAACCAGGGCCTCATAACTGTCCTCGACTGCAATGTCTGGCACATTTAACTCTGCTTTCACAAGTCTTTTAAAAATAATTCAGCAACAGTAGGGTAGATAAGGTTGTACATACACAAGGGTGCGTATACATAGATTTCTTTCCAAGTTTATAGGTACGCCACTCCAGGTATTAATAGACAAAATATATAAAGTGTGCAGTACATGGTGATTGCATGTTCTGGTGTATAGATGTATATATGTGTCCATAATAGTGTTTTCCAATACATGTAGTTAAATAGGGTGTTTCTTGAGCCCTTAGATGGTTTTGAAAATTATGCACTCAAATGCCCTAGTCCTGATGAGGCCCACAAGTAGTGTGGTTGAAACGCATCGATAGACAATTGAAGACACCAAACAAAATTAAAACAATAGGCAATAAATCAGGAGAACTCCAAAAAAAGAGGTGAAATTTTAAACCTCGAAGTGGCTCCAAGAGGGTGATCAATTATTTAAGGGACTGCTCAATGTAAAATAATTTGATGAGCATCCTGATTGATGAAAAGGGCTAAGAGAGCAAGAAAATATATACGTTGTGTTTTGTATGTTTAAATGTAAATATGTGTATATATATGTCTATGTGATGTATCTGTTTATATATATTTAAAAAAGAAAAAAGATGATTATCTTCATGGAATGTATGGAATAAATACAGCAAAATATGATTTAATCAGGAACACTTGTGTACATATTGTTTTGCCTTTGACTAGGGATGGTTGAAATATATAGAAGTTTCTAGGGATTTATGTCCGCAGGAAGAGATAGTTCAGGTATCACTTCGTCTTACTGTTTGGCATGATTATCTATCTTGAGGCAATATTATTTGTTGATTGTATGACAAGAGGCATGAAGTCAGTGTGATTTAGAATGTGAGTATGTTTCAGGTTGCAGGTTTATTACTTCTGAGCTCAGAAGGTTTTTTTTTCATGTGC
This sequence comes from Lissotriton helveticus, assembly GCF_964261635.1. Lineage (NCBI taxonomy): Eukaryota > Metazoa > Chordata > Amphibia > Caudata > Salamandridae > Lissotriton > Lissotriton helveticus. The sequence goes on from NC_136057.1 coordinate 1,209,849,050, forward strand.
CTAGGAACTACCACACAGACTATAAATTTTGAGGGCCTTTGCCTTTCTATTGCCTCCCTGTTCTCATGACCCGTGGCAGATATTGTAGCTCGTGCTAGCATGGCACCACCGTGTGGTGAGACACCGGGCTGCTTCATTACGTGTATCAATCAATCAGCAGATTTGTATAGCGCGCTACTCACCCGCTAGGGTCTCAAGGCACTGGGGGGAGGGGGAGTCGCTACTGCTCGAACAGCCAGGTCTTGAGTTGTTTCCTGAAGGAGAGATGGTCCTGGGTCAGCCGTAGGTGGGTGGGGAGGGAGTTCCAAGTCTTGGCCGCCAGGTAGGAGAAGGATCTTCCTCCGGCGGTGGTTCTGCGAATTCGTGGGACGGTGGCGAGGGCGAGGCTGGCGGACCGGAGCTGGCGGGTGGGTGTGTAGAATGTGAGGCGGCTGTTGAGGTATTTGGGGCCCATGTCGTGGAGAGCTTTGTGTGCATGGGTGAGGAGTCTGAACGTGATCCTCTTGCTGACAGGTATCCAGTGCAGGTCTCTCAGATGGGCAGAGATGTGGCTGTGACGGAGGATGTCCAGGAAGAGTCGTGCAGAAGCGTTCTGTATGCGCTGGAGTCTTTTCTGGAGTTTGGCTGTGGTTCCTACGTAGAGGGTGTTCCCGTAGTCCAGTCGGCTGGTGACAAGGGCCTGGGCGACCTTCTTCCTGGTTTTGGTGGGGATCCACCGGAAGATTTTTCGGAGCATGCGCAGGGTGTTGAAACAGGATGACGAGACGGCGTTGACTTGCTTGCTCATCACGAGGGAGGAGTCCAGGATGAAGCCCAGGTTGCGTGCATGGTCCGTTGGCTTGGGGGAGGTGCCCAGGGCAGTGGGCCACCAGGAGTCGTCCCAGGCAGAGGGGGATGGTCCCAGGATGAGGACTTCCGTCTTGTCTGTGTTCAGTTTCAAACGGCTGAGCTTCATCCATTCCGCGACGTCTTTCATTCCTTCCTGGAGGCTGGTTCTTGCGTTGGCGGGGTCGTTGGAGAGGGAGAGGATCAGCTGGGTGCACTATCCTACCTGACATAGCTCAATGTCTAATGTGCACCGGTAAACTCTGCTCCGCTGGCGGTAGGCAGAGTTTGTTGCTCAACTCTGTGCTCCAAGCGGTGTATGGAGTTGCAAAACTCTGCAAATTCCACCGGCAGAGTATAGTTTACCGCCCACCCTTATTAAAAAGTTGGATATGTACTCCTAAAAGTTAAATGTCCTGGCAGTCAAAAACTCACAAATGTATTTTTCATTACTGTGAGGCATACCTCTCCCATAAGATAACTTTGGGTTACCTGATTACATTTTATAAGTGATAACATTTGATTTGAAGCAGGTAGGAAAGTCATGTTTGGCTTCTGAGGAATTGTAATTTACAATCCTCTTTAATGGTACAGTTGGATTTTAAGTCACAATTTTGAAAATACCACTTGTATTGGCACATTAGGAGTCACAGATAAAATTAAAATGGACCAAGGTATTACTGAAATGAACAATAATGTACTAAAGGTATCATTCATAAATCTAATAATACATTTAGTACCATATTAGAATAAGCATTTTGTGTTGCCATAGATGAACCAAAAGGAAAAGAAGAAAAATGGCCAGGAATTGGCGAAACAGTAATCATGCATATGTTATGACAATTTAAATTGTGCAGTGTTAGAAACTGAGTTTTTTGTTGACAGAGGTATGCACTCTGTCCAAGCAGGAACAATTGACCTAGGACATGGAACGCTTAGGCGTGGCTTTGAAGCAGTGGGAACAAGGAGTGGCAGGAGCAAGGAGTGTCAGGAGAAAGGTGTGGGGGTGGTGGTGGTGTTCTGTGGCAGTTGTACAGAGCCAATTCTCCCACCTCGTCAGGTCCGAGGTACCTGTACCTGCACTCACGCCCCCTACCACTCACTACCATCGCATTTTTTCACCATATGAAAACACTATGTTATAGCTGCCTGACACTGCTTAATGCCAGAATCAGAAACTGTACCGCCTCAAAAACCGCAGCCAGAGCTGTGGCCAGAATTCGCCTACCTTGTCTCTGCCATGTGGAGTACCGCAAAGCCGACACTTTTTAACATTTATGTGTCGGACCTCGCCAATATCATTCGGGCCCATGGGATGAGCCTTACGTCCTATGCAGACGACACCCAGTTAGTCCTAGCCATCAAGAATGATGGCCACAAAAGAGCAGATGATCTCAATTTAGGCATGCGGGCTATTGGGACCTGGATGGCTTCCAATTGCCTAAAATTGAATTCCGAAAAGACGGAAGTAGTAATCATTGGGCACTTGATCCCGGAATGGTCCCCGCGTTGGTGGCCTTCGTCATTTGGCCCTCCTCCCGAGCCGGTCGGCAGAGTCAGGAATTTGGGAGTCATTTTTGATGATCGCCTCACTTTTCTTTCTCATGCCAACCAGATCACCTCCTCGGCCTTTTTTAAACTAAGACTTATCAAAAGAATCCTCCCCTTCCTTCCCGATGCAGCGGGCAAAACCTTGGTATCTTCTTTGGTACTGTCTACCCTTGACTACTGCAACGCCTTGTTTTTAAATGCTCAGGAAGGAGTTCTGAACAAAATGCAAATTGTTCAAAACTCCGCTGCTAGGCTATTGGGAAAACTTCCCAAATATCAATCTGGCTCTAATACCATCAAATACTTACATTGGCTACCTATCAGAAATAGGATAACATTCAAATCCCTCTGTATAGTCTACAAAGCCTTGCATCAACTGGGACCAGCCTTCCTGGCCCAAAATCTCACCCCCTACTGTCCTTCCAGAACCCTACGCTCCTCCTGTCTAAACGACCTTGTGATTCCTCGGACCAAAACTGTCGCATGGGGTGACAGAAGATTTCTGGTGTCTGCCCCCAAGCTCTGGAACTCCCTGCCTTACTCGATTAAAACAAGCCCTTCACTATGGTCCTTCCGTAAACAACTTAAGACCTGGCTTTTTTATCAGTAAATGCAGCCCGTAATTAATAAACACTGTGCTTCCCTCTTGGGTTGATTTCTGCAGATACTTTAGCGCCGAGACACCTACGGGCCTTTGTTAGCGCTTTATAAATGTTATTAATAAATAAATAAATAAATAAATAAATAAATAAATGAGCTTGAACTGGATAGTCTGCTCCTACATTGGCCACATTGAGTGCTACGTGGGTTATTTTTTCACTGGAAGCTCTGGAGGAAATCTGAGCTAATCATGAGTAATTTGAGTTAAATTGAGAGGCTGGCAGGTTGTCTGTTGGTCAGAAGCCGCAAATGACTAATGACCAGGGATCTTGGGAGACAGCGTATAGCTGCAACTTGGTAGTAGGCCTTGGTTTCCCTCAGCAGTAGCACAGAAGCGGCCGGTGTTAGACTGGTACAGCTTGCTCCACGCCTAGGGGACCAGCGCGCCCACGCTTCAGCATCAGTCTTATCCCTCTGGTATCATCAGCAGACAAGCCATAACAATGATAAGACTTATAAAATGCTGTCCTGCTGTCCTGCCCACACATCTGTCTCATCTCTCTGCATTATCAGCAGACAAGCAACTACAATGACAACAATTATAAATTCTTAGTTTAGCTTGTATTGGATATTTGGTGTGCTCATGCCCTCTGTATTGTGACCTATGCCTAAGGTGGGTACAGGAAGGCCTACAGGTAGGCGGCACTAGTCTGACACAAATTATGAAAACTTCTCTCCTACTGAAGCATTAAGATCAGAACTGGATCAAGACCATCTTTAGTTACCTTCCTATAGCAACCACCTTACAAGAGAAGTTTTAATAACCTACGCCTTCAAAATGGAAATACACAATTCAAAAGTTTTATATGCCTCTAAACTACATTTAGGGCCCCTCCCCTGAAAACTGAAAAGACTGTGTTGCTCGTATATAAATTTACTTTAAAGAAATTAAAAGACAAGAGGCATTTGGCAAAACGGGAACACGTTGATTTAAAACGCTCTTTGCACATAGATGGCTCTCGACCTCAATGAGGCCAGTGTGCATGGATCCAGATGTCTGGCATGAGGAACGCGTGATCACTACATGTGGTGTGCATGTCTGTCCTGATTGGCTGAATGTTTCTATCTACATGTGGCATCTGGCTTTGTGGTATTTTTAGGGAATGAAAGCCTTGACCAACCATGTTTTACTGGGGCCAATTGCCATGGGCCTGTTTGTGCTGCAACTATCAATCTGTGGAAAAAATCAAGGCATTCTCTGGGTATGCGTTTATCTTTGTGTTAAGAGAGAGCCTACTTGTGACCTATTATCTGATAGGCGTGGGTCACAGGGCCTGTCTGGCTAGGTATCTCTGACTCACAAATAATGGGGAGGTCACCTTGGGTAAATCCAACAGCAAAGGCATGAGTTCACTGGAATTCCAAAAATAATATGGCAGTCAGTGGTGTCATATTTATTTGACATTCTCATCAGCTTGTGAACAGTTATCATAGCATACATTGGTATATTTTTTTACCGATATTGACATAGTTGTTCATTTCTAGATCATGGCATACAATGATATTGCTTTTACTGGTAACAATATTGTCACTTATACATGGATTATGACATTCATTGACATGGCTGGTGCCAATATCATCGCTGTTGTGCAGGCATATATTATACCATACAGTGAAATTGTATTTATGAGCATTGGCATTGTCCTATGGGCACAGGTTATGACATACATTGGCATTACATTTATTTGTCTTGTCATTGTCACCCATGCACACATAATGGTACTCATTGACATCGTATTTAACCATTCCAACATTCCCCCCTCTTGTTGATTCTTCAGCTACTTTATCCTCCTCATATGGCATGACACTTATGTTATTTGAAAGTGTGTGTGTGTGTAGTGTCTGTTACGTTTTCCCTTGCTAAGTACATACTACCTAATTTGAGGACTGCGTTTTACAGCAGGAAACCCTTACTTGTACGAAACCACATGACAGAAGTATAATAATGAAAACTGGCATCATTGACATGGATATGTTGGACACCCATAGGGGCATCCACAAAAAGATATTATACAACCAGTCCTGCTCTGGGGTACCTCCCTCCTTCTTCATGTTGGCTTGGAGATGTTGCAGTTCTTGGATGGCAAGCTAATGTCCCATTATCCATGTCATTTCTGGGAATAAAAGTACAATGGGAGAACCAAACTTGGCACACACCTCCCTTCCATGGCAGTCATCATATCCAACATGTACTGATATTGCATAACTATAAGGCGGATGGCCCTCACTTCTACCTTGATAGCGTTTAGGCTAAGCTCAGGATTGTTGGTCATTTGCTTCAATTCTCATTTGGTTATTCGTAACAAGCAGGTGTTGGCTTTTGTTTGCATGCTGAAGAACAGTATTGATCCTCTGGATTACTTGAGTCTCTGTGAAAAGTCTAAATTCATCTGACATGTCCTTGTACTGAACCCAGCTAAAATAATCAGGAGGTCTCCTTCGAGCCTGATGCAAAAGAGTTGTTTTCTTCTGTAACAGAAGTTGAGACAACTCAGACAGTTCTTCTCCAGGGATGACCAGAGTTAGGGTGTGTATGGTCACGATAGTGCAGAAGCCATGCCATCTGGGGATGAACTGGGTGTAGGCAAGTTCACCGCATTGCCAGTATATATATCCATCAGCGTGGAGGTGCCCCTTTAGAAGTTGGGTACGTATAATATCCCGTCTCAGCTCTCATTATTACACAATGGTATGGTTCCTCTGCCTCTTAAACATAAAGAGTAGAGTGTTTCCAGCCACGGGGTGCTCATGCTAGCATTGGACCGCCACCAAGGGTACTCATATACCCCCGCATGATTGAGACGGGCGACCCTTGCTCTTGGATTCCATGCCCAGGGACCATTTGTGATTAAAAAAGGTAGCCCCTAAGATGTTAAGGGCCTCCCTGGGACTGCAGACAGAGGCAGGAATGGGCGTATTTGTGCATTGGTTCGGTAGTCTTGCTACCTCCAGGAACCTCTTCTTTACAAAGTCCCATGGCCAAACAGTGCCGTCCCCTGTGGTGACCCTTCTGCCCATCCTATCAACATAGGATTGGATGTCGCTGGGCTTGGTGAAGAGATACAGTACAGTGGTGTTTGTCTCATACCAGGGGATGTTTATAAGTGCCCTATGGGGTTCTACTCTATGGGGTTGGATTTTCACCCTGATCCTACATAGGTACAGGTGGACGAGGCATTTTGCTCCTTCAGTGGCTATCTCCCAAGATAGGTAAAGCCTGTCTGCAGCTACAGTGTGTGGTATCAATGAACATATGGAACATGACTTGTACGTAGTTTGTGTGCCTATGGCAGTCATGTGTTGAATCCAGGTGATGTGTAGGAGTGTGCTGTGTAATGCATGAGGAATACCAGTGTTTGGTTTGGTGTAAGTGTATGTGAGGTGAGAGAGGTCTCTGCGCATGCGATGCAAGAATGCAGATGCAGAATTTATGGGATTGGCCACACATTTAGTTCCTGAGGGTTTCGAGAGCACTCTGGCTAAATAGGGACTGTACAAAAATACAAAAAGACATACCTTAGAAAGCATTTGTTGCCTGTGGAGTCATCTTCTGGAGAGGTGCCTGTTGCCTGGGCACCCAGAAATGTCCTGTCTTGGTGCAATGTAAACTATATTTTTCAAGGGATTGTTGAAAAAAAGTAAATGTATCCTGTATTACTTGAGAGATTGTCCTTGTGAAAGAAAGTCTTTAAAAGTTGGTGTCGAAGTAATGGTGGATCGTGGCAGTGTTGGGCACTTTCCCATTGATCACTGACCAGTAGGATAAGATCTGTGGTTTTGTGGGTCAATTGGAAAAAACACATTGTTAGGCAGTTGTCAGGAAAATACCAATGCGCTCAATGGTTTAGCGGTGAGGGAAAGATTTCCTCCTGGGGTACTGTAAAGGAAGTGCTAAAGCTTTTAGGAGGAAGGTGAGTCAAACTGTTTAAAGAGGTGCTAAAATTTAAGGGACTAGTGAGTGTTAAACTGTTTTAATGCTCTTGAATTTTGGTCTCCCACCTCCTAGCTATGGTGGGGGCCATACTCTTTTCCTGTGGGCTGTTCCATGTAAAGGTGTGACGCTTTGATCGGGGCTCGGGTCTCCTTTTCACCTGTACATGCTGCATGTAACTGCGAAGGGAAGTGAGTGTTTTTATTTCAGTTTAATGGTTCTTTTGACACCTGCACATTCTTTGGGCCTCAGCACATGGCATGGAGTGCGGTTTGTCTCTAATTAAGCTGAGTTACTGGGCCACGCCCATCTTCTGAAAGGGTCGGGAATCTTTCCACTATTTTTGGGCTGTTTTGTGCAGGTCTGGAGGGTAGTTACCTGTGTTCTTGGGGATGGTTTAATTTTAGGAGAAGGATACTAAAGGTGGTTGGGAGGTTCGGTGTGGAGCCCAGTGGTAAGCTGCAGGGAAATAGCTGGAATTGTGTATGGGTGCAGTGTTTTCTCTGCAAGGATCAGGGGTCTTGTTGGAGCGTTATATGCTCGGCATGATGATGGTGGTGCTAATGAATTTGCTTGATTTTCCTATGGACATGGATCATCTGATTAGATTTCTGAGGGTTGTTTGATGACATTGCTGCCATCCTGGCCACTGCTGCCCTCTGTGTGTTGAGAAACCTGGCTCCCACTGCTTATGCTGGAGCATTCACCTCATTTTGGAACTAAAGAGGGACCTCCATTTTGTGGAAAACTTTGAGGCGGTGGAGACATACGTAGTCCGTCCAAAGTTGCACTTAGGTAAGTGGTCATAGGTGATGGCTATTAGGCACTGGCTAGAGGGCCTGCCCTGCTCCCATGTGAGACTGTCCTTCCCCCGGGGACAGGGTCAGCCAGCCTCACCCTGGGGGACCAACAACAGTGAGGGCCCTGGGCTCCCTGTGGGTACTAGGATGGCGAATTCTATTGCAGATTCCCGGTTGACATAGTATGGCTGTCCTGACAGCCGGTGGTGGTGGCAGGTCGGGAAATGTGACTGAGAGTTGTATGAAAGGGATAGGTCATTCAGGAGATGGTCTACGACCTATGGTGCTTGTACTTCGGGATTTTGCTGGGGCACTGCCACCCCAGACAGTCACCCCTCTCTGCTCTGGCTGTGGGTCTGGTCCCTGCGGGACTGAGCTCCCTCTCTGTTTTAGTAACTGCCCTCTGCCAAGCCAACCACCCGGTGAGGCAGCTGTGGTTTGATTTTCTTGAAGCTGATTGTGTGATGCAAATGCTTTATTCAGCTCTTAGCTTTGGGAGTGTATGTTCTGTGGGGGCTGTCCCCGTACTATCCCATTCTGGTAGATTTTTAGGTTGCACCAGTTAGCCATGTGGCCCATTCTGTGAAAATAGTAGCACCCTACGAAGCCGGTTTTGATCCGGCCTCCATGACCTCAGCCACCGGGACTATGCAGATACCTTCTTAAATGGAGATGCCTTTGAGACAGGTGTCATCTGGACATTCACGGCAAGGGTGGTCCCCTCAAGGGCTATCTACTTCTGTTTATGTTTGACCAGTTTGACTGTGTCTCTCAGGGCCTGCTCTTCCTTTTCCCTGTTACTTTCCTGTCTTTTCCGGTATTAATATAGTATGTGGGCCTGTATTTCTCACCAAGGTTTGGTGTCTAGCAATACTGCAATATCTAATCTGCCCTCTCTTAAGGATGTTGTATAAGAATGTGACCTGGGGACTTGCGTCACTCCAGGGTTGACCTGCCTCCTGCCCCCATCGTTCTCTCATTCTGTCTAAGAATTCAGTTACAGTCTCCCCATGCTTCATGCTCTCTGCCATCAATCCTCCTACATCAGGGTGGTCAGGGAATATCTCCCTTAAGGCAGCCCAGATCTGGTGTCTGAATGAGTTTAATGCAGCCCCATCATGCTCGGTGTTGATATGCTTGACTGCAGAGATGCAGGTTCAGGAGAACACTGTGTTGGTCTGCTCCCCAATAAGGCTGCTGAGCAGCCTTTCGATTCCCCAAAAGCCAAGTATATACCCTCTTTGTTCTTCTTAACTCTTTCCGTGCTGATGACGGATGTAAGTGTATGCCTATTTTAAAGTGTGTTCAGTGTAATACTTAAAGTGTAAACATTGTGACATTTTCGTGTGACATTTGCTTTGTAAAACCTTTAATTGCCGTTTTCGTTTTCTGCCTCTTGAATCACAATAGTGCCTTTGTTTGCCAGTATTGTATCCGTGAAATCATGCAGTTGTTCTCTCACTTGTGCCGGCCTGATTCTGATCGAGCGCACGCATTAAGGAGCGCACGCATTGAGGCCAAGCGCACGCGAACGTGGGGTGCGGCTGGGTGCGGTCCGGTATTTAAACCGCACCCAGTCTTCTGCAAAGCGCTTTGCCTCCCGCCTGTTCAGCAAGAGGACGTGAGAGCCCCTGCTCTGTGGGCTAACGTCGCTTAATGGAGAAAACGACTTTGAAAGCCTGAACCATCTTAAAGAGTCAAGACCTGGCATTCTTCAGTCAAGACTTCAGGAAAAGCAGAAAAAGAGATAAGTGAACAGCTTTTCTTTAAACTAAGGCGCCCCTCGCAAGAAAGGTTGCCGGAACAATTCACGAACACTTCTTTCAAGAAGTAATCTCGGAACTTTGGAATTTAGAGTTATTTGTCAAGAAATAAGGAGGGGAAAAAACGTGAACTCTGCACTTTGGAAAGACATTATTTCCGAATGTGAACTTTTTGTTTCTTAAGTTGTATATGTGTTCTCCTTGTTATAAAGACCTTGCTTTTTAGATTTGAGAATCCAAGAACTTAAAAGGCACAGAAAAAACATTCAGTAAGTCTAAGGTTGAGATAGGTCCTAGTTATTAAGGTTGCAAAAAGGGGGGTTACAAGTCAGGAATTAGAATTAAAAGGTTTAATCATTTCTATTTGTTTATTGCAGAATTTACTTAAAAAGAAAGGTTTAAATTCACGACAGGACTACACAACAAGACGAGACGATCGAATCTCATCTGACCAGTTCGCCCAACAAGACAACAAAGAAATACTGGACGAAGGACTGACAACAGCTGTTCGCAGGTAGGCGAGAGATTGAAGTAATAAGGAGAGAGGGATACAGTAGTCACAGAGGTTGTTTCAAGTAAAGAGTAAGACTTGAGAAGTAAATAGAATTCTTGTTGTTTCGCAGGTCGACAGCAAGAACATTTACGTCCAGTACCGGCCCTCCTCCCCTTTGTCTAACTCAAATCTTGTAGTGTTCAATACTTCCTCCAGGAAGGGGTTAGTCTTTAGGGAGGTTGGTCCCTTGCGTCCCTGCGAATTCTCCACGCGTCTCATATCAAGACAAGGTAAGGGACGACGTGAAGACCTTGACAGAAGGCAAAGCCCAAGTAGAATAAAATTCGCCTGAACGCAATGGACCAAGTCACCCTTCAAGATATAGCTGCTATGCTATCAGAATTAAAACAGGAAAATGTAGATTTACGTAGAGACATGGTTGCACTCCACAACACAGTGCAACAACAAAAGCCAGTTTTAAAACCAGCCACCTTCTCGGGTGGAGCTTCTTCTTCGGAAAATCAAACTCAGATCCAGGTAATAACACCAGTCCCTACTCCATTAGCCCAACCTGAGAGGTTTTATGGTGACCCTAATAAATTTACCATTTTTCTTAATCAGTGCCATTTACACTTTTTGGCTAAAGTTACAGCTTTCCCAGATGATTCCTCCAAAGTAGCTTTTATGTTGTCCTATTTAGGTGGGGATGCTGCCTTGTGGTCTGTCCCTCTAGTGGAAAGAGATGACCCTGTTTTGTATAACTTTAGAGCCTTTGAACGCTCTTTAAAAAAGATTTTTGCTAAGCACGTCTTTGTTCAATCAGCTGACAGTGAGCTCCTAAATTTAAAACAGGGTTCGTCTGATCTATTACATTATATATCAGTATTCAATCGCTTGGTTCTAGAAGCTGATTGGCCACATCAAAAAAGGGTATCCCTATTCTATAGAGGTCTGAAGGACGAACTCAAGGATATGGTAACTCAAATCTTAGAACCTCCCGAGGAGATCAGCGAATTCATAGATTTAGTGGTAAAATTAAATCATAGGTTGATAGAGAGAAAAGGGGAAAGAGGAAAAGTAGACCATAAGATAATGTTTCAAAAAGATAAAATTTCGTTTCCTAAAGAAACAACCCAAAGATTAGACCTGTTGAACCCATGCAAATAGGTTCAATTCGTGGACCCCTGACAAAGGAGGAAAAAGAGAAGAGACGAAAGTTAAATCAGTGTCTTTATTGCGGCAAGACAGGACACTTCGTTAAAGAATGTCCTTCCAAACCAAATAAAGGGAAAACCAAGTCTGTGAATTTAGCTGTAACATCTGAGGAAACGGAAAACTAATGCACTCGGTAAAGGATGAGGTCAGTTTATCGAGTGTGTGTTCCAGTTCGGCCTCAACGGTCCCACCTAAGGGGTGTCGACATTTTTGTGTCATTGTTGAATTGAAAAGTTTAGTCACTTCAGGAAGTTCAAAGAAGGTAGAAGTAATCATTGATTCGGGAGCTACTGGAAATTTTATTGACACTCAGTTTTTAAAGTTTTTAGGATTCAGCTCCGTTCAAAAGACTTACCCAGAGACAGTCAGAGCAGTTGACGGAAAGGAATTGACTTCAGGACCGATCAAGAAGCAAACTGAAGTTTTAGTTATGGACTGTTCCCCTATCCACAGAGAAAGAATTGTCTTTGATGTCATCGACGCACCACAATTCAAATTAATCTTGGGGCTTCCCTGGCTAGTTTTACATAACCCAATGATTGATTGGCAGGCGAGAACAGTGACCTTTAAATCTCACCATTGTCAGAGTCAATGTTTCCTTTTAGACAGGACTGGAGACACAATTCAAGGCTTTGAATTACCCGTAGAATCTTCCAGTATCCTTCTTCTAGAAGGAGTGCCTGCAGTGTACTCAGACCTAACGGATGTGTTTGACAAAAAGAAGGCTAATTCCCTTCCCCCTCATAGGGATTTTGACTGCAGAATTGATCTTGTGCCTGGGGCAACCCTGCCATGCAGCAGAATCTATGCTTTGACAGAAAAAGAGAATGAACACTTACGGGAATACTTAGACGAATACCTTGCAAACGGTTTCATTAGGCACTCTAAGTCTCCTGTTTCATCTGCACTTTTTTTCATTCCAAAACGTGGGGGGGAATTGAGAGCGTGCATTGATTATAGAGCCTTAAACAATGTCACGATAAAGAATAGGTATCCTTTGCCTCTCATTCCAACTCTTTTAGATCAGGTTAAGAACGCAACCATTTATACTAAATTGGATTTGCGCGGAGCTTACCATCTTGTTAGAGTCCGGAAAGGCGATGAGTGGAAGACAGCATTCCGTACCAAATTTGGCCTTTATGAATATCAAGTCATGCCTTTCGGACTCTGTAACGCTCCTGCAGCCTTCCAATTTTTTATAAATGAGGTTTTGCATGAATTTATTGACATTTGTTGTGTGGTCTACATAGACGACATTTTAATCTACTCACACTCAGAAGACGAACATGTACAACAAGTTCGCGCCATTCTTCAAAAACTGCTTTCCAATTCACTATATGTGAAATTAGAAAAGAGTTTATTTCATGTATCAAAAGTAGATTTCTTAGGATACATTATTAGTCCCGCTGGCATAGAAATGGACCCTAAAAAAGTGGAAGCTGTTACTTCTTGGCCCCAACCTTCATCAGTGAAACAAATACAAAGTTTTCTAGGGTTTGCAAACTTCTACCGAAGATTCATCCAGAATTTTTCACAAATTATAACTCCCATTACCAAACTACTACGAAAAGGAGTAAAATATGATTGGACCGAAGCAGCTGATAAGGCCTTTCAAGATTTAAAGGAAAAGTTTACATCAGCTCCCATTTTGAGTCACCCAGATCCTAAACTCCCATTTATTGTCGAGGCAGATGCGTCTCAGTTTGCTTTAGGAGGAATCTTGTCTCAACGAAATTTTGAAACTGGTCAAATGCATCCCATTGCCTACTATTCAAGAAAATTGTCCCCTGCAGAAATAAATTATGCAATAGCTGATAAAGAATTATTAGCTATAAAAGCAGTTTTCGAGGAGTGGCGACACTACTTGTTAGGGGCTCGTCACCCCATCACCATTTATACTGACCATAGGAACTTACAAGCCTTACAAAAGGTAAAAGCTTTATCAGCTAGACAATTACGTTGGTCTTTGTTCTTCAATGATTACAGTTTTGTGATAACCTACCGACCTGGGAAAGAGAATCTGAAAGCTGATGCATTGTCTCAATTAGGAGAAAATAGTTTGGATCATGAATCAGTTGTTCTTCCTGTTTTACCACCTACCTGCTTTCAAGCTTGTTTATCGATCAAAAGTATTTCTGACGAGATTCAAAGGGAGTTAAAGACTAAAAGTCTTGAAGAATGGAGAAAAGATTACCCAAATCTTCAAGAGAAAGATAAGTTTCTTTACATGCATGACTTAATTATGGTTCCCACTAAATCCCTTCAGGAGTCCATTATCCACCTTTTTCATGATTCACCTCTCTCGGCTCATCCGGGAATCGCCAAGACATACGAACTAATTAAGAGACAATTTTGGTGGCCAACAATGTTCAAAGGTGTTCAAGGTTATGTAGCCACTTGTAGTGTGTGTATCCAAAATAAACCTTCTCATCAGTCTCCTAGTGGGCTTTTAACACCTCTTCCCATACCTCCCCAACCATGGCATTCTATTTCTTTGGATTTTATTGTAGAACTTCCTTTGACTCAAAGAGGACATACTACAATTTTAACTGTTGTAGATCAGTTTTCACGAATGGCTCATTTCATTCCATTGAAAAGACTTCCTACTACTATGGAACTAGCTAAGATTTTGATTACTCATGTCATTCGCTTACATGGAATTCCATCAGTAGTGATTTCTGACAGGGGGTCTCAATTTATTTCACATGTTTGGAAGAATTTAAGTTCTCTTCTCCAAATGGAAATTCGTTTATCATCCAGTTATCACCCCCAAACGGATGGTTTAACAGAACGCACAAATCAAACCATAGAACAATACTTACGGTGCATGTTAACCACCGTCTCAGGAGATTGGTCTGACCTCTTAAGTACTTTGGAGTTCGCATACAATAATGCTGAACATTCTTCCACTAATATGTCTCCTTTTTTCTGTAATTACGGTTTCCATCCAAAAAGCTTTCCGGAAGACATTAAAGGTAATACTTCAGTTCCAGCAATTCATGACTATATCTCGGAGTTGTCTTCTATTCATAAGGAAGCTAGGTATAATTTAGCTCATGCTAAGGAATGCCAAAAAAGTTCGGCTGACAAACACAGAAGAGAACAACCTTTATATAGCCCTGGAGACAAGGTTTGGTTGAGCACAAAAAACTTGACCATAAAAGGAAACAAGAAATTTAACCCCAGATTTATAGGTCCATTTCCCATCGAAAAGATTATTAACCCTGTTTGTGTAAAGCTACTTCTTCCTCAGAAATATCGCATCCATCCAGCATTCCATGTGTCCTTAGTCAAACCTTTTGACCCCCAAACTAGGTTAATTCGACCTCCATCTTCCATTTTAATTGATGGCCACTCAGAATTTGAAGTCAAGAAGGTTTTAGATTCCAAGAGGGTTCGCGGAAAATTGTTTTATTTGGTGGATTGGAAGGGGTATGGTCCTGAGGAAAGATCATGGGAACCCATCACTCATCTACAAAATTCTCCGAAAGTGCTGAGAAAATTCCATATGCAGAACCCCTCGAAACCTAAGCCTATAGCAACAGTTTTAGGGGGGATCTTGAGGAGGGAGTACTGTCATGAATCTGTATGAAGCCACACTTATGTGTGGCTCCATTACTATTAGAGATTATTTACTGTCAAAAAACCCACCCCTTTCCCGTGCACCAGCACTCCATTGTAAGTGTATGCCTATTTTAAAGTGTGTTCAGTGTAATACTTAAAGTGTAAACATTGTGACATTTTCGTGTGACATTTGCTTTGTAAAACCTTTAATTGCCGTTTTCATTTTCTGCCTCTTGAATCACAATAGTGCCTTTGTTTGCCAGTATTGCATCCGTGAAATCATGCAGTTGTTCTCTCACTTGTGCCGGCCTGATTCTGATCGAGCGCACGCATTAAGGAGCGCACGCATTGAGGCCAAGCGCACGCGAACGTGGGGTGCGGCTGGGTGCGGTCCGGTATTTAAACCGCACCCAGTCTTCTGCAAAGCGCTTTGCCTCCCGCCTGTTCAGCAAGAGGACGTGAGAGCCCCTGCTCCGTGGGCTAACGTCGCTTAATGGAGAAAACGACTTTGAAAGCCTGAACCATCTTAAAGAGTCAAGACCTGGCATTCTTCAGTCAAGACTTCAGGAAAAGCAGAAAAAGAGATAAGTGAACAGCTTTTCTTTAAACTAAGGCGCCCCTCGCAAGAAAGGTCGCCGGAACAATTCACGAACACTTCTTTCAAGAAGTAATCTCGGAACTTTGGAATTTAGAGTTATTTGTCAAGAAATAAGGAGGGGAAAAAACGTGAACTCTGCACTTTGGAAAGACATTATTTCCGAATGTGAACTTTTTGTTTCTTAAGTTGTATATGTGTTCTCCTTGTTATAAAGACCTTGCTTTTTAGATTTGAGAATCCAAGAACTTAAAAGGCACAGAAAAAACATTCAGTAAGTCTAAGGTTGAGATAGGTCCTAGTTATTAAGGTTGCAAAAAGGGGGGTTATAAGTCAGGAATTAGAATTAAAAGGTTTAATCATTTCTATTTGTTTATTGCAGAATTTACTTAAAAAGAAAGGTTTAAATTCACGACAGGACTACACAACAAGACGAGACGATCGAATCTCATCTCACCAGTTCGCCCAACAAGACAACAAAGAAATACTGGACGAAGGACTGACAACAGCTGTTCGCAGGTAGGCGAGAGATTGAAGTAATAAGGAGAGAGGGATACAGTAGTCACAGAGGTTGTTTCAAGTAAAGAGTAAGACTTGAGAAGTAAATAGAATTCTTGTTGTTTCGCAGGTCGACAGCAAGAACATTTACGTCCAGTACCGGCCCTCCTCCCCTTTGTCTAACTCAAATCTTGTAGTGTTCAATACTTCCTCCAGGAAGGGGTTAGTCTTTAGGGAGGTTGGTCCCTTGCGTCCCTGCGAATTCTCCACGCGTCTCATATCAAGACAAGGTAAGGGACGACGTGAAGACCTTGACAACCGCTCCGTCATCAGCCGCGGTGGCGCTGTGCCGATGACGGAGCGGTTCCGTCAGGGCCCTCCCGACGCGCCTGCGCGGTGCTGATTTCGCGCCTGTGTGGCGCGTTCTAGTGAGCGGGCGGGGCCATGATGGAACCGCTCCGTCATGAGCACAGCTCAACCGCGGCTGGTGATGGAGCGGTTCCGTCACCCGCATGGGCCCGCCTCGCGGCCCCCCGCCCCCTTACCGCAGCGATGTGGTTAACGCAGGAGATCAATTTCCCTGCCCCGTCCATCAGTGGGGGCAGTTTATTCCTGAGCCATTGTACATCTCTGCCCATGGCAGGTGGATGGTTCCTGCTGCTCCTTTCTGCAGTAGCGGGAAAATCCTGGCTTAGGCAGCTCTGTCAGTTTCTAACCGATGTAGCACTCTTGTCATCTCATGCAATTCTGCATGTAGGGGTAGTTCCGTTTTAGATCTTCCCATCTGTGCTGAATGCAGTACTTGCCAATGACAATGTCTTCGGGTTCAAAGGATCAATCCTCTGGCCAAGGACGGTCATACTGGTGGCCCTTCCTTTCTCTCAGCAGACTAGTAGATGACAGAAAGATCATATAAAGGCATCACCCTCTTTTCTGGATATTAGTTCTCTAGGGGTGGGTCTGTCTGACCAGTGCGTTCAGGGGGAGCAGCGGATGTCTTCTTCGTCACTCTCCTTATGCATTCATTAGTGGGTCATGCTGCTCTTTCTATGTCTCAAATGCATTCCAATTAGTCTTTCCTAACTACTAATTTCCTGGTCAGCCTCTCTCCTACGCCAATGGTGAGGTGATGTGTGCTACTCGGTGAGGGGTCTTTCTCCTTGCTCATCTGTATGTGGGGCCCGAGGCCTAGCTCCGGCTCCCACCGGGGAAGAGGAAGTTGTCTCCTCTCCCTGCTAGCCTCCCTGGCAAGAGTTCTCTTTCTCTCCATCCTTAAATCTCATCTTTCCGCCAACTACCACATGGGTTTCCTCCTTCTCTCAGTTCTACCTGCTGTTCTTATAGGCAATGTCTTGGCCTCTACCTCACTCCCTGATGCTTCCTCCATTCCATAAGCTTGCCTGGTGGAGTGCAGCCCGTGACTTCCTCTTTTGAGTCAGACTTTACAAGACTGGCGCTCCTTTCTTCCCCATCACTGCTCGAATCACCTTCCAGTAGGGCAAACTACCTACCTCTGACCTTATGGTGCCAAATGGGGCACTCAGACCTGATGATTCACAACTGATGGGTGAGGGGTGAAGCCCTGAGGAGGTCTGGCACCGAACTGAGCTAGGGCTATCTATGCTCAGGCTGGTGGGACACGCGATCCTCTTCCCGGCAGGGTGCCTTGCTGCCCCTGGGGCAGTCCAGCAGCCTTTTCAATTGGAAGATTGTATAACCCAGCATGGCGGCAGCTGGGATGGCTGGACTCAGCGAGAGCACTTCCCTGCTGGTGTATGGTGGGGTGCAAGTGTCTTGCATACAGACTCGAGGGTAGTCTTATTGGATTGGCCACCTAGAAGATGACCTACACCTCTAGTAAGACCTCCCTCTTAGCCTTTTTATGTCCTGTATACCTGGTCTGAATGTGAGTCTTTGTATGTTCTATAGTGTTGGTGTTTAACCTTCCCCCCTTAGGCCAGGGAAATGTGTGGGCTTTAGTATGGACATGCCACTCGCAGCAGTGCTTCTCTATTTTTCACACCTGGGTGGGGAATCTCACTTTCATGTGGCTAAATGGAGTCTCCATGATAGATTGGGGAAGTTGTTTTAAGGATTTTACAAATTTGGATTGTCTTTAGATTCTTTAAATATTCACAAATCCTATTCTGATTTTGGAAAACAGTGTACACAGGGTGATATCGAAAACAATCTCCTGGTTATGAGCTCCAAAACAATCAATGCTTTGAAAAGGACATTTAGCATTAAATGATAGACACATGCAAATGTTATAGTAACAACCTGTAACAGAATGCAGTTGTTAGTTCAGAGCAGTACTATTTGATTTGTAGCCGTAAACTAGCAAACATTCACTTCTGGTCCTGAAAACTTGGTTAGTATTACAAATAAACAGAGACTTACTTAACAAAATATAAAATTTAGACATGCATCATAATACAAAATATAAAAGCACTGTGATGTCAATAAATGCATAAAAAGTAAAACATCTAAAAAGAGGCTAAAAGAGAAAGGTTGACTGAAAAAATGATGATTTTTGTTCAAAACATAGCCTTCTTCTAGTGCCTACAACCTAAGGAGAGAGGATGCTCCATGTAGCATGCAGATCTAAGTGAAACTGATGGTCTGTCGCTATCAGCTTGGAGACCAACAATTACCAGAAATTTGTGTGGAAAAAAGGAGTAATCTGACAATTATCTGCCCTATGTGGCCAGACACAAGCAATACTTACTTCACAAAGGTCAGAATTTTCCCTAATGTCCGAATTACACCATATATCATAACCAGGCGTAGTGCATACAGACTTCCTAACACCCAGCAGCCCAAGCAAAAAAAGAAAAATCCTTTTACTTCTTTCAGACATTGCCATTTGTGAAACCGGCAGCCCCTAAGAAACACAATTTGGCTAAAAAATTATATCAAGGTGGTAGCCCTAAACAACACTCTGGCCCCATGCTTGTATTTGTACCATGCCCAAAGGCACAAGTGATCCCTTACTAACACCCAGGGACAAGGTGTACTATTGACCTACCCCTAAAGGTCCAAGCGACCCCCTACTAACACCCAGGAATGAAGCGAATCTCTTATCCACACCCAAAGGTCGAAGCAATACTTTACTGCCCCCCAGTGATGAGGCATACCCTGTGTCCCCCACAGTGGTCTCAAAACAGTAGTAGGCACCTTAGCCCTTTCTAGCATGCTGAATAGGGAAAAAGCAAAAAATGATCTGTGCTCATCCTAGTTTGCCACATGCCACTTACTGGAACTAAGGATCAGATGTAGACGCTCACCCTATGATGGCTGCCTCCAGACGGAACTCCGCCCCACAGATTCAGCAGAATTTTTAATCAAATATGGCATCTGCTCACCAGTCTTTGTTTGTGCAGATGAATCCATTCAGGCAAAGGTCATTGTCCTTCGGCAGCAGTTGGGTTTGATAAATCAATCTCTCCTGGCTGGCTCATCAAAATATTGCTTGGATATGAATTAAGCTTAAAAGAAATAAAAAGCCAAGAGGTATTTGTCAAAACAGGCACAAGCTGGTATAATTAGTGCAGTGGCCAGGAGAGTCTGGATAGAATGCGTCGGAGGAAAGTCTCTCTATGTACAAAGTGTTGGCTGGTTTTATGCTTTTTGTGAAATACTATAAAATGATCTTTCCATTCTTAAAAGCCATTACAGTTGTAAATTTAACAGGTTTGGGCATCTGCTAAGGACACAGATGATGTTTAACCTCGAGGAGAGTTAGTGTGGGATAGTGTGTATGTGTCCAGATGTTCATTATGAGTAACGCGTGATCAGTATGTATGTTGTGTCCTGATTGACTGAGTGTTTCTACCTACATGTGGCATCTAGCTTTGTTGTATTTTTTAGGAACACAGGCCTTTGGCCAAACTGGTTTTATCAGGGCCAATTGTGGCTGACCTGTTTGTGGTGCAACTATCTATATGTGAGTTGGATAAAGCTATTCGCAGGGTGTGCATTTCTCTTTGAGTTAAAAGAGACCCCACCTGTGACCTGTTTTTGTTTTTTTTAAATAGTTTTATATAGCGCAAACTAGACCTGAGAAATTGGGTATCAGTGGGCTTTACATGAGCACCAGTTTGGTTACATGAAGGCACATTCATTTTTGTTAGGCATGGGGAGTTTAACTGATTTGCCCGTAATCGCAGGATGTTGAGCGTCATTGTTGAGACAATATCATTTCGATAGGCGTGGGTGCGGGTCGCAGGGCCTGTCTGATCAAGTATCTCTGACTTGGGGTTGGTTGGGAGGTCACGTTGGTTAAATCCGACTGCAGTGGTATGAGTTCAGAGAAACTCCTAAAAATATTTTGGGGTAGGCAAAGAATTCCTCTCTACCGGCAGATTTTGGCCACTCCGCATGGAGTGCAGAGCTCCAAAAATATCTGGGAAGCGATGCGGGGAGGATTTTTTTCTCTGTAGTGGCTTGCCAACGTTAAGTTGGCTAGTACCCATGAGAAAAAATCATGCACTAGACCTCCTCCCCGCAACAGGTCGCGATCGCTAATGTTGAGAAATCTGCCGCTCACATTGAGGAACTGCTGCCTGGGAAGAATGTCGACTTGAGCAGCAGAAAGCAGCAGTGTTCTCTGGAGCGATGCGAAGTGCGGTTCATGCTGATTTTACAGGGTGGGACCAACTCTTGGCGCTAAACATCAGTGCAAACAACATGACTTAACAGACTCTACTGCTTGTGGAACTCAGCGGAGCGTGATAGAGTTTTTTCAGCACTTTTCAGAGTTCAGCGGAGTACAACTCCACGAACTCCGCCCAGGCCTAAAATAATAGTGCAGTCACTGGTGTCCTTTTTTATTGACATTCTTAATAGCTTGGGTACAATTGTCATAGTGTACATTGGTATTGTTTTTACCAATATTGACATAGTTATGCACTTTTAGATCAGTCATACATTGATACCATTTTTACTGGTAACAACATTGTCATTTGTACACTGATTATGGCATACATTGACTGGCTACTGTCGGTATCATCTCTGTTGTGCAGGCATAGATTATGACATACATTAACATTGTATTTATGAGCGTTGGCATTGTCATATGAATGCAGGTTATGGCATATGTCGGCATTGCATTTATTGGTATTCTCGTTGTCGGTCTTGCACACATCATGGTACTCATTGACATTGTATTTACCTATTCAAACAACTATCTATAGTTACATAAACAAAAAAGCAGGAATGGTCCAAAAACTCTGACAAGCAGATCTCAATAAGTGATTTTCGCTCTAAGACTGCTGAAGAAACAAATAAATCTGCGCTGTTACACTCAGCACATCAATCCGAACATCACTCAAAGAGGCTGGAAGAGGGCAGAATGAGATCAAGTAGTGATGGTTCTTACCTGAATCCAAAAAACATAAGTGGGAACCAGAAACAAAACGTTTCCACAATTGGGCTGTATCAAATAGCTCCATTTAATCAAATACTGCCATTACAGAGAGGGGAAACCTACCCAGTGTAGGAAAAGGTAATTATGGAAAAGGATATTATGGACATTTTGGAACACCTGCTACATATAAAGCTCACAGCAGAAAAAGCGATAAACATAGAAGGAGGGAGTACACAAAGACAAGTGATTGCTACCAATGAAACTAAGAATGATTTCAAACTCAAACTATGGCCAAACTGGAGTCCAACATCCGCAGGCCCTTGTCTCTTCCCAGAGATCATAATTAAGACTACTCCTTTGCCTATTATGAATTAGAACTTTGAGGCGACAACCTCTATTAAGGCTGACGAAAAAGTAAAGGAAAAACGTGTCCCTGTGTAGTGCCTTTTTAAAATCTGTGGTGGAGGAAGATCTTGCCTTTGCCACAGCAGCGTTAGAATATGACTTACAGGTTTCCCAAGCACTGTCAGTGGAGGAAAGGGACAAAGTTAAAGAGAAAAATCAAACTTATTATCACTCAGGAACTCCAGACAGCTCGACATCATGATCTTCTGATGGTACAGGAGCAGCAGGAGGTGATACCCTTATATAAACCCTTACAGGTATTACCAGAGCCATCAGCCTGGACCTGATAAACTGTCTGTCCAGATAAATGTGTTGCGAACCCTGGCAACTGTCACAATCATCTTCTTCTTCTTCTTCTTCTTCTTCTTCTTCTTCTTCTTCTTCTTCTTCTTCTTCTTCTTCTTCTTCTTCTTCTTCTTCTTCTTCTTCTTCTTCTTCTTCTTCTTCTTCTTCTTCTTCTTCTTCTTCTTCTTCTTCTTCTTCTTCTCCTCCTCTTATGATCATTATAGCTGATTTGCAGATCCCCAGCCCTGATCAGCCAACATAGGACCAGGTGACTGGCCAGAATGTATAACTAACACAAGCAAATGAAAATGGGAAGATGGACGATGGCAATCAACTGTCCAGGAAAAACAAAAAACACCTAAGGAAATTAAATAAAAATAACAAAAGGCACAAAAGGCCTGCAATTGTCACCTCCGTTAGAACAGGAACACAAGTCAGTCCCAATTTTTATAAAAAATGTCCCAATAAAGGAACATACCCATATAACTAGTATACTGTTTGCCCCCTCCCCCCATGGAAGCCGACATAGTAACTGACAACATCAAACCCGCTCCACCCAACACAAGGCTGCAGGTTTTAGAACAACATAATACAAGAGGAGTGGGTAGTGGGCAACAGATATCTAAAGGTGGACACTTGAATGGTCCAACAAAGCAATTACTACAAAGATAGATGCAGCTAAATGAAATTACACTACTGCAACAAACACCACCATCATCTCCAACAATGCCTTAAATGAAAATGAGAATTAAAATTGAAATAATCAGTTATCATGGGGAGCGCTCCAAAAGGCAAATCCTGGTAAAGTGAGATAACCCAAGGGACCAGTGGGGAAAACCAAACAGCCACACACTTTGGCTATTCAAGAGTGTGGATGTTCCAACTATAGTGCTAAACAAATCCCAAATTCAAGGACACCCAACGTTTTCCTACCTAGAATGCCCTGCAAACCTCAACTTTAGTTTAAAAACACATTTTCCACATATTTTTGGGTGCAATCACTGTGCCGGCACAAATGTCTTACCCCACATCATTTCCCTCAGTCTCCTGAGTAAAATGATAACTCACTTGTGTGGGGGGGGGGCAAGGGCCTGTGACTGGGAAGAGCCCAAAACATAGGGAATAAGGGTATTGCCCTGGAATACTAAGCGCTAATTTTTTTTAAAAATAAGTTTTCAGTTAATTCTGCATTGGACACCCACACAAGTGAGGTATAATTTTACTCAGGAAACTACGGAGAACGAAGTAGGGTAGGACATTTGTGCTGCCTCGGTGATTCCACACAAAAATATGTGGAAAATGTGGGTTTTTTAAGCTAAATTTGAGGTTTGCAGGGGATTCTGGGTAGGGAAACATTGGGGGATCCATGCAAGCCATACATCATTGGACTTCCCAGGGTGTCTTGTTTTCAGAAATGTCTGGGTTTGGTAGGTTTCCACAGATGGCGGCAAGCCCGGGGCCAAAACCCCAGGTCCATCCCGCAAAACCAGGTAGTTTGGTTATAAGTAATTTTGAAGTCTCCACAGTACGATTTGGGCCATTTACTGTTGCAGTCACTATGCCTACCCACACAAGTGAGGTATCATTTTTATCATGAGACCTGGGGAAATGCTGGGTGGTAGGAAATGTGTGTCAGCCCGGTGAGCCTACAACTTTCCCACACAGAAATGTGAGAAAAACAGATTTTTTTCAACAAAATGTGAGTTTGCAGGGGATTCTGGGTGGGGAAATGTTGGGGGACACACGCAAGCCATACCTTGCTGGACTTCCCCAGATGTCTAGTTTTCAGAAATTTGTGGGTCTGGTAGGTTACCCTATTTGGCCGCCGAGCCCGGGGCCAAAAACTCATGGGACCTCCCTTGCAAAACCAGGTTGTTTTGTGATAGCAAATTTTGATGTCGCTTCAATAGGTTTTGGCCCTTGCCTGTCGTGGGTACTTGACCCACCCACTCAAGTGAAGTACTATTTTTATTAGGAGACCTGGGGGAATGCTGTGTAGAACGATATTTGTGGATCCACACAGATTCCGGAACTTTCCCACACAGAAATTTGAGAAAAAAGTGATTTTTTTCAGCTAGGTTTGAGGTTTGCAGGGGATTCTCGGTAGGGAAATGTTGGGGGACCCTTGCAAGCCATACCTTGCTAGACTTCCCAGGGTGTTTAGTTTTCAGAAATGTGTGGGTTTGGTAGGTTTCCCTAGATGGCCGCTGAGCCCGGGGCCAAAAACTCATGGGACCCCGCTTGCAAAACCAGGTTGTTTTGTGATCTGTAATTTTAACGTCGCTTCAATAGGTTTTGGGCCCTTGCCTGTTGCG
Organism: Lissotriton helveticus; assembly: GCF_964261635.1. NCBI lineage: Eukaryota > Metazoa > Chordata > Amphibia > Caudata > Salamandridae > Lissotriton > Lissotriton helveticus. The sequence continues at coordinate 1,209,873,318 of NC_136057.1, forward strand.
GTACTTGACCCACCCACACAAGTGAGGTACCACAGTTTTCTCAGAAGACTTTGGGGACTGCAGACTGGGTGGAATTTTGTGGATCCACACAGATTCCAAAACTTTCCACCACAGGAATGTGACGCAAATATGTTTTCTTGACAAAGTTTGAGGTTTGCAAGGGATTCTGGGTAAGAGAACCTGGTGAAAGTTAGACAAGTCACCCCATCCTGGAATCCCCTGCATGTCTAGTTTTTAAAAATGTATAGGTTTGCTAGGTTTCCCTGGGTGCCAGCAGAGCTAGTGTTCAAAATCTAGAGCTAGGCACTTTGCAACACAAGGGTCCGTTTTCACTGTGAAAATGTGTTAGGCCCGTTTCCTGTCGCAGGAACTAAGCTTACCCACACAAGTGAAGTGAGGTACCATTTTTCTCGGAAGAGTTTGGGAAATGTGGGATGGTTGAATGTTGTGGATCCACGCAGATTCCAGAACTTTCCACCACAGAAAGTGTGAGATTTGCAAGGGATTCTGGGTAACAGAACCTGGTGACAGCCAGACAAGTCACCCCATCCTTTAATTCCCCTGAGTGTATAGTTTGCAAAAACTGTATAGGTTTGATAGGTTTCCCTAGGTGCCGGCAGAGCTAGGGTTCAAAATCTACAGCTAGACACAAGATAGTGTCCGTTTTTCCTGTAAAATGTGGTGTGTCCACGTTGTGTTTAGGGCCGTTTCCTGTCACGGGCACTAGGCCTACCCACATAAGTGAAGTACCACTTTTCTCAGAAGACACAAGTCACCCATCCTGGATTCCCCTATGTGTCTAGTTTAAAACAATGTACAGGTTTGCTAGGTTTCCCTGTGTGCCGGCTGCGCTAGGGCCCAATATCCACAGTTAGGCAACAGTCTGTGCCTAGTGGGCTTTCTGCCACCCTGGGGGAAATCGGGGGAGGGGGTTGCCCCGATATGCCCCCAAGGGGGGCATGAAGACCATATCTATGTTTTTGGTGGGTGGGGGCATATCTGTGGCATTTTTTGGGGAAGTGTGGGCATTTGCAACCCTGAATAAAATAAATGAATGCTGAGGCCTAGAGGTCTTTCTGCCCCCCGGGGGGCAAATAAGGGGCTATTACCCCAATATGCCTCTGGGAAGGTTCAGAAAGACTGTGGTAATTGTTCTGGGGATTTACATTATAAAAAAATCCCTGTTGCCTAGTGGGCTTCCTGCTCCCCGGGGGCATATCAGGGGCTATACCCCCCATCTGCCCCTGGGGGTTTGGGGCATTTGCCTGCCCATCTTGGACAGCCCCCACACCTACATCAATAAAAAAACCTGATTTCTAATGTGCTTTCTGCCCCGGGGTAGATTGGGGGCTATTACCCCTGGGGGGGTCAGAAAGACTGGAATTTTACTGGGGGTTGGGTCATTGTCATGCCCATTTTGGTGCAGCCCCCGCCCCAACATCAATAAAACAACTCCCTGGTTTCTAGTGGGCTTTCTGCCTTCCAGGGGGCAGATTGGGGGCCTCTACCCCGTCTGCCCCCTAGGGAGGCAGAAAGACTGACATTTATCTTGGAGGGTGTGGGCATTGCCATGCCCTTTTTTGTCACTCCCACCCCATTGTCAATAAAAAAAAGGCCCTAGTTTCTAGTGGGCTTACTGCCCCCCCGGGGGGCAGATTGGGGACTACTGCCCCCATCTGGGCCCTGGGGGGACAGACAGAGTGACATTTCTCTGGGGGGTTGGGGGCATTGCCATGACCTTTATGGGCAGCCCCCACCCCAACGTCAATAAAAAAAAATCCCCGGTTTCTAGTGGGCTTTCTGCTCTCCTGGGGACAGATTGGGGACTACTGCCCCCGTATGCCCCCTGGGGGGCTGAAAGACTGCCATTTCTCTGGTAGGGTGGGGGCATTGCCATGCCCTTTTTGGGCAGCCCCCACCCCAACGTCAATTAAAAAAAGAGAATCCCTGGTTTCTAGTGGGCTTTCTGCCCCCCCGGGGGGGCAGAAAGCCCCACCTCCCCATGCAAAATAAGGGAAATCCCTCTGCTGTCTGCAGTAGAGGGATTCCCTGAGCATATGCTCATGACGGAATGGTTCCGGCATGAGAACATTAGAACTTGTGCTCCAATTAGTAACCCACCAGTTAACAAAGACTGTGCCAATCAATAGAATAAACTGGCAAATGGAAAGCCCTAAAATAGATATACAAAGCGCAGCTTTCACGAAGGTAAGAGGAAAGAGGAACTAAAAACAGTTTTGCCCTCTCTGAGTACATCACTCCAAGACTACCTAGCAGAAGGCCCCAAAAGAAGATCTGAACAAAAGATTGGAGGGCAAGCTAATAGCCAGAAAAAAACACTTAAGAAAGAAGCTAAATAAAGAACATTCTGACCTAAAGTACAAAAACCAAGCTGTTAAAGGAACCCAAGAAAGAATGAGATAATTGGTTCACTGTATATACCAGAATCCTATTTTAAAATTGTAAGTAAAAAAATATCAAAAAAAAATACTGATGTAAAAAATATAGATGTACAAAATATAAATGTTTTTATTCAAATAAAAATGTATGTTAAATATATTAAATAATTAAATACCCTTTTTAGATTTAATATATATTTTAACAAATACAATAAAATCAATGTAATATTTAAAAATACATATATAAAATGTAATATATATAGATATCTTTTCCTTTAAAACAATTAATACACAATTAATTTTAATGTATTTGATAATTTTATCAATATATGAACATTTATGAATAAATATATATTTATTTACATATACTTATAACATAAAATCTAATAAAAAACATTATATTATAAATTAAAACATTAAAATATTTAATAGCATTTAAAATAAAATGTTGCACTCCATTGAGTGCAACAGTAGGGAAAGTGTTGGATAGTGGAGAGCTCAAAATTACTATTCCCACTCCAGCGAGTGCAACAGTAGGGAAAGTGTTAGATAGCAGAGGGGTAAACCTTACTATTCTCACTCCAGTAAGTACAACAGTGAAGAAAATGTTGGATAGCGGAGGGGTAACAATTACTATTCCCACTACAGTCAGTGCAACAGTAGGGAAAGTGTTGGATAGCAGAGGAGTAACACTTAATACTCCCACTCCAGTGAGTGCAACAGTAGGAAAAATGTTGGATAGTGAAGAGGTAAAAATTACTATTCCCACTCCAGTGGGTGCAAGAGTAGGGAAAGTGTTGGATAGCAGATGGGTAAAAATTACTATCCCCACTCCATTGGGTACAACAGTAGGGAAAGTGTTGGATAGTGGGGAGGTAAAAATTACTATTCCCACTCCAGTGAGTGCAACAGTAGGAACAGTGTTGGATAGCGGAGGGGTAAACATTTCTATTCTCACTCCACTGAGTGCAAAAGTAGGGAAAGTGTTGGATAGCGAAGAGGTAAGAATTACTATTCCCACTCCAGTAGGTGCAACAGTAGGGAAAGTGAAGGATAGCGGATGGGTAAAAATTACTATTCCCACTCCAGTGGGTGCAACAATAGGGAAAGTATTGGATAGCATGGAGGTAAAACTTACTATTCCCACTCCAGTAAGTGCAACAGTAGGGAGAGTGTTGGATAGCGGAGGGGTAAAAAGTACTATTCCCACTCCAGTGTGTGCAACAGAAGGAAAAGTGTTGGATAGAGGAGGGGTAAACATTTCTATTCCCACCCCACTGAGTGCAACAGTAGGGAAGTGTTGGATAGCGAAGAGGTAAACATTACTATTCCCACTCCAGTAGGTGCAACAGTAGGGAAAGTGTAGGATAGCGGATGGGTAAAAATTACTATTCCCACTCCAGTGGGTGCGACAGTAGGGAAAGTGTTGGATAGCAGGGAGGTAAAAATTACTATTCCCACTCCAGCAAGTGCAACAGTAGGGACAGTGTTGGATAGCGAAGGGGTAAATATTACTGTTCCCACACCAGTGAGTGCAACACTAGGGAAAATGTTGGATAGCGGAGGGGTAAAAATTACTATTCCCACTCCAGTGGGTGCAACAGAAGGCAAAGTATTGGATAGAGGAGGGGTAAAAATTACTATTCCTACTCCACTGAGTGCAACAGTAGGGAAAGTGTTGGATAGCCAAGAGGTAAAAATTACTATTCCCACTCCAGTAGGTGCAACAGTAGGGAACGTGTTGGCTAGCTGATGGGTAAAAATTTCTATTCCCTCTCCAGTGGGTGCAACAGTAGGGAAAGTGTTGGATAGTAGGGAGGTAAAAATTACTATTCCCACTCCAGTGAGTGCAACAGTAGGGGCAGTGTTGGATAGCGGAGGGGTAAAAATTACTATTCCCACACCAGAGAGTGCAACAGTAGGGAAAATGGCGGATAGCGGAGGGGTAAAAATTACTATTCCCACTGCAGTGGGTGCAACAGAAGGCAAAGTGTTGGATAGCAAAGAGGTACAAATTACTATTCCCACTCCAGTGAGTGGAACAGTAAGGAACGTGTTGGATAGCAGAGGAGTAAAACTTAATATTCCCACTCCAGTGAGTACAACACTAGGGAAAATGTTGGTTTGGATAGGGGTAAAAAATACTATTCACACTCCAGTGAGTGCAACAGTAGGGAAAGTGTTGGATAGCGGATGGGTAAAAATCACTACTCCCACTCCAGTGGATGCAACAGTAGGGAAAGTGTTGGATAGCGGGGAGGTAAAAATTACTATTACCACTCCAGTGAGTGCAACAGTAGGGATAGTGTTGGACAGCGGAGGGGTAAAACTTAATATTCCCACTCCAGTGAGTGACAGTAGGGAAAATGTTGTATAGCGGAGGCGTAAAAATCACTATTCCTACTCCAGTGGGTGCAACAGTAGAGAAAGTGTTGGATAGCGGATGGGTACAAATTACTATTCATACTCCAGTGGGTACAACAGTAGGGAAAGTGTTGGATAGCGGGGAGGTCAAAATTACTATTCCCACTCCAGTGAGTGCAAAAGTAGGGACAGTGTTGGATAGCGGAGGGGTAAAAATTACTTTTCCCATTCCAGTGAGTGCAACAGTAGGGAAAGTGTTGGATAGCAGAGGAGTAAAACGTAATATTCCCACTCCAGTGAGTGCAACAGTAGGGAAAATGTTGAATAGTGGAGGGGTGAAATTTACTAGTCCCACTCCAGCAGGTGCAACAGAAGGCAAAGTGTTGGATAGCGAAGAGGTACAAATTACTATTCCCACTCCAGTGAGTGCAACAGTAGGGAAAGTATTGGATAGCAGAGGAGTAAAACCTAATATTCCCACACCAGTGAGTGCAACACTAGTGAAAATGTTGGTTTGCATAGGGGTAATAAATACTATTCCCACTTCAGTGAGTGCAACAGTAGAGAAAATGTTGGATAGTGGAGGCGTAAAAATTACTTATCCTACTCTAGTGGGTGCAACAGTAGGCAAAGTGTTGCATAGCGAAGAGATAAAAATTACTATTCCCACTCTAGTGAGTGCAACAGTAGGGAAAGTATTGGATAGCGGGGAGGTAAAAATTACTATTCCCACTCCAGTGAGTGCAACAGTAGGGATAGTGTTGGATAGCGGAGGGGTAAACATTACTATTCCCACACCAGTGAGTGCAACAGTAGGGAAAATGTTGGATAGCGAAGAGGTAAAAATTACTATTCCCACTTCAGTGAGTGGAACAGTAGGGACAGTGTTGGATAGGGGAGAGGAAAAAATTACGGTAGGACAAGTGTTGGATAGCGGAGGGGTAAAACTTAATATTCCCACTTCAGTGAGTGCAACAGTAGGCAAAGTGTTGGATAGCGGAGGGGTAAAACTTAATATTCCCAATCCAGTAAGTACAATAGTAAAGAAAATGTTGGATAGTGGAGGGGTTACAATTACTATTCCCACTCGAGTCAGTGCAAGAGTAGGGAAAGTGTTAGATAGCAGAGGGTTACAACGTAATATTCCCACTCCAGTAAGTGCAACAGTAGGGAAAATGTTGAATGGCGCAGAGGTAACAATTACTATTCCCACACCAGTGGGTGCAACAGTAGGGAAAGTGTTTATTAGCGGATGGGTAGAAATTACTATACCCACTCCGGTGAGTGCAACAGTAGGGAAAGTGTTGGATAGCAGAGGAGTAAAACTTAATATTCCCACTCCAGGAAGTACAACAGTAGGGAAAATGTTGGTTAGCGTAGGGGTAAAAATTACTATTTCCACTCCAGTGGGTGCAACAGTAGGCAAAGTGTTGGATAGCGAAGAGGTAACAATTACTATTCCCACTCCAGTGGGTGCAAGAGTAGGGAAAGTGTTGGATAACAGATGGGTAAAAATTAGTATTCAAACTCCAGTGGGTGCAACAGTAAGGAAAGTGTTGGATAGCGGAGAGGTAAAAATTACTATTCCCACTCTAGTGAGTGCAAGAGTAGGGAAAGTGTTGGATAGAGGAGAGGTAAAAATTACTATTCCCACTCCAGTGAGTGCAACAGTAGGGAAAGTGTTGAATAGCGGAGGGGTAAAAATTAATAACACAAACTATTTTAAAAAACGAAAAATAAAAAATAGATGAAGGTTATACATATTACAAAAGATAGAAACAAATTAGAATGTTAAAAAGATCTAACAAATACCTAGAAAGCTTATTTAAAAAAATCCAAAAATAATTTAACAACAAAAAATTATTTTTAATAGATATTTTTTAAACAAAAACATTATTTATTACATAATTGTAATATTTTTAATGTCCTACCCGATAAGACCACACAATGAAAAACCTACATTTAAATTTTTTTTAAAGTATCTCCATAATTAACATAGTCAATTATGTATTAAACAAATATTATTAATTAAACAATTAAAATAATAATAATAATTTAATCCCCAAATGTTACCCCTATATAAACAAAACACACACACAAAAAAACAATAAACACTTCCCATAAATATTTACCAATTGATACATTTATAATACTAATTAAGTAATTATTAATTATTTAAACATAAATTACTCTCTACCCTCCACCCCAATATACACCACAACACACACCTAAAAATCATTACACAATTTACATAACTAATTTTACATTAATATATTTATATCAATTAACAACATTGTACTAATTAGTTTTATAAGAATTTACTTCCCACCATTTACCACTATAAACCTCACAACTTACATCAAAAATTAATTGCCATATTTGAAATGTAATTAATTAATTAACATTCGTTAACAATTATTAATTACTTATAAATAAATTACTTCCCACCCTATACTCCTATAAACCCCACCACCCACTCCTAAAAAAAATACATAATTTACATAATTAATCACAAATTAATTAATTAATGATAATTAACAACCAATAAATATATATTTAATATTAACACAACTCCCACAATTAACACTATAAAGGATATATTACATAAATATTAATACATTGAAAATATTAAATCATTTATTATAATTAAATTACTTCTCACTCTATTCCCCTATAAACACACAACCCAGTTCTTCAAAATCACACAATTAACATAATTGCCAATTATTAATTGATAATTAACAACCAATTAATTAATAACTAATAATAAATGAATTCCCACAATTAACACTATGAATTCTAAATTAAATAAATAATAATACATAAAAAATAATAATTAATGTATTATAATTAAATTACTTCCCAGCTGCTAGAGAACTTAAAAATGCAAAATGTAATTAAAATAAAATTAATAACTACTATTTATTTATTTATTTTATTTATTTATTTATAGAGTTTTGTATAGCGCGAACAAGACCCGTGGGTATCAGAGCGCTTCACATGTAATATAAAAACAGACATTATGAAGGCAATTGTAACAACAGATAAATATGACGTATAAGACACTGAGATAAGTTGTAAGGGATAGATTACAGACATTATGGAGGCAATTGTAACACCAAATATATATGACATATAGAACGATAGGATAAGCTGTAAGGGAGATTATAAGTAAGAGTTCTTTCGTCCATCCAGTTAGTAGTAGGAGGTAGGTGAGGTATGGTTATATAGTCTAAGTGCAAAAACCATGTGTAAATGGCATTAAGGAGTAAGGAGTGTTGCCAAGTAACCAGGATCCTAGGCAATAAAACATAATGAGGTAGAGCGTATATAATATTATCTGAGGGATTATCGATATCGGATCACATAGGTTTGAGGTAGTAGTAATGTGTGTGGTCAATGTTTAAACATGAAATCAGTCAGTTGGCAGATAATTGATCTTCAGGAAGTTTAGGTTGAGGCCTTCTCTCTTTGGCGAAGCTGTTCTCATCAATAATCTGTACGCTACTCTATGAAAGGTATTTGCTCATCATGTGGTTCTTCAGTTCGCGTTTGAATGATATCAGATTTTGAACCCTTACTAAAAATGTAATACATATATTAAAAAACAAAACAAATTCCTATACAAAAAAATAGATCACATTCTTTTAAAATACATACTAAATTACATAACACTAATTAAAACATCAATATTTTTTAACATCTATATTTTTGCAAACGATATTACCAACTTCGATATTTCCCAAAACAATATTTCTTACCTACAAGTCGATATCCTTAACCACCATATTCTTCCTGTCATTATTTATGTATCATAATATTTAAAACTCAATATTTGTGTATGTCGCCATTTTAAATTCGATATTCTGTCCGTGCACTAAGAAAATTAGTTTAAGCATACAGAAGGAAGCTATGGGTGAACAATCGGGCATTTAACAATTTAACATGGGCTAAACTGCATGCTGCACTTAAGCTAAAAGATTCTAAGAAATTCTGGGGGTTAGGGAACAAGCTCACCAACACTTGAAGCCAAAAAGTCTGGCTAAACAATGGGCTAATCATATAAGGCAGCTCTACTGCTCCACCTCAGCTTGCCTAAAAGATGACTCCTCCTGCGGTATACCAAACACAGGGCATTGCCCATAGAAGATAACAGCCCACTCACCCAACCCGTGAGACCTCTGCAGGGCAGCAATCTAAGCATCGACAAGTGCTCTTAACTGGCCCTCAGGAAGCTCCCTCTGGGGAGAGGGAAAGGTCTTTTGCAAGAACATCGACCAGCACCAACAATTGACCGCCCACTAGAAAGGTTGAAATAGGCCTAAGGAATGTGAGATCTGCTGAGGGACCAGGGCACAATGGCCTCCCGACAGCACTATTAAAAGCTAACCTGAGCATCTGGACATCCATCTTAACCCAGCTTTTCTCAGTATGCCATTGTATGGCAAATGTTCCGGAAAGCTGGAGGGGCTCAACTTTAGTACCTATATAGAAAAAGGGAAATAGAACCTCACTTGAAAAGTATCGAATGATAGCACTTCTGGATGTTAAAGGCAAGTTCTATGCTAAACTACTGTATGAAGAGCTTAAAATGTTGGCCAAATCGAGAAAATGTATTCCATGGTTTCAAACTGGTTTTCAAAAACACAGCAACATAGAGGGCAATCTCATGACCCTTTCTCACCTGATCGATGAAGCAAAGAACATTAAGGCCCTCCCGTTAAATGAAGCATTATTGACTTAACAAACGCTTTTGATAAAATTACCAGAGGCCGATTATGGGGAATGTTAAAGAAGTGGTAGAAACCATCATATCTCTTAATGGCAATAGTATCCCTGTACAGTAATACATGGATCAAAGTCAAATTATTCAGCAAACCGGGCAACGTCAGAAACAATTTCCACTAACAAATGACTGAAATAGGGCTGTATTCTAGCCCCCTTGCTTTTTAAATGTTATATGGCAGATTTGGAAAGCTATCCGGTAGTCCCAAAGATCTGCCTCCCCCATCTGGCAAAGCAGAAAATACAAATTTTGCAATAGGCAGGTGGCATGGTGATACATGATAATACTCAAATTGGCCTTCAGAGATTATTGAATGCACTTGAACAGTATTAGACAGCAACCTAAATCAACATCAGCCTGAAATAGACAAAAACAATAATCGTTGGCAGATGCCTAATTAAAAAGGGCACCTGGTTGTTTGGAGGAACAAGACTGGAAGGAACAAGTTTCAAGTACATTGATGCTGCCCTGGTTGGAAGAGGGGGTAAGAATGCCCAGCTGGACTCCTTGGAAACGCCTTTAAAACATCTGACATGCAAGATGGGCCAACTCAAAATACAGAGGCCATTCTAACGGTGGTGGCGACTAAAGTGATGCACGCATTGGCATATGGTGCTGTGGTGTTTAACCCCTTCTAGGCTGATGACGAGCTCAGCTCGTCATGAGCGTAACCTGCCGTGCGCTCATGATGAGCTGAGCTCGTCATGTAACGCGGTAATTTTAAAATTGCCACGTACAGCGAGTAAAGCCGCAGCATCGATGCGGTTAAAGATAACCTCCATCAGTGGTTAGACAAACAGCAATGTATCTGCTATTGACATATCTTTGCCCTTTTAGATTGCACTAGCTAATCACAAATACCGCTACAATTTAAATTGGCAAAGCAGTATCTATATCTAAGGGCAACATTTATAACTTACTGCCAAACATTGCAAACTGCCCCAACAGGCACACAGAAACATCTCTTTGTGGGACAAATTGCAGTCCCCTGGTCTGCTTTTGGAAACCTAAATTAAGGTTGTAAGTGCAGAAGATCTACTAAAAAACAGCTTACCATCAAGAACCATAGCAAAATGGCTAGCAAAGCAAGCAAACATAATCTTGTGGGAACAGAACTTAAGGGAATTAAAATCTAAACGTCATGGCAGCTGGGCTGGGAAACTCTATTCCCTTGATACCTTACCTGATTAACTGCGCTCGCCGCTCGCCACTCCCTTACCAGGCAAAGGGCCATATGTAGGTGGCCAAATACCGGTCGGTAACGGACGATTTCGGCCGTTACCGACCGGTATTTGGAGTTTGAGATGTAGGGGCCTTAGAAATTACCAATTTGGTAAATGTACCGATTCGGTAAATTACAGAATCGGTAAATTTACCGAATCTGTAATCTGAGATGTAGGTAGCACTGTAAACAGTGCCACAGGGCCTTAAGGATTCGTTATTTACCACCAACTATTAGTTGGTGGTAAATAACGAATACCTGTGTATATGCAAATCTGTGCATGTACACCTGTGCCATGTGGCACACAAGCACTGATCAGGGGTGCAACAGGGTGTCAAAGTGCCACCCTGCCACCCTTGACTATTCGGTAATTTTACCGAATCGGTATTTACCGATTCGGTAATTGCCATCGATTCCTATGGACCTCAAGGCCCATGGGAATCAACGGCAATTACCAAATCGGTAAATACCGATTCGGTAATTACCGAAACTTAACGATTCGGTAATTTTTACCAAATATTTACCTATATAGCATTTACCGATTTGTAAATACAGAATCGGTAAAATTAGGTCTTTACGAATCGGTAAATACCATTTACCTACATGAGGCCCAAAGTATGCTCTAAGGAGAATGCGCTGCTGTCTAATCCCCCTAAGAGGCTATTGGTATGGGCGAAATGAGGGGGAATTCAGAGCACGATGCAGATGGTGTGGTAAAACAATAAAATCTGTAACACACAAAATCTGCATAATCAAAGTTCTGAAAGCCTTGAGGTGCTATTGGCTTTGACCAATATTTTGAATCCTAAAATAAGGATATGCGAGGTTGCTGTTTTTAACTGCCTAAATGGAGACTCATGTCAGCAATCTCGGTGTTTTATAAGATTTATGCAATCAGTAACAGGAAATCAAAAAACCAAGCTGGCTATTGAAGTCTGGGAACACATCAGCTACAAATTTGTGTGAGGTAAAACTGTGTCTTATTTTTGGAAACACTTTTATAAGTATGCTTGAGGCACATATCCTATAGAACCGCTCCCCTCTAATAAGGTCTACAAAGCAGTGTTCGTTTTTGAAGCAGCTCATTGTTATGCCATCATTTACAGGTCAGTTTGAGGCCGAAATTATGTTTTTTAAATCACAAACACTTTACAACTCATTGCCCCATGAATTACAAACTCGCATTAGGCACAAATCAACCTGTATCATTGAAAGTGCAATGCAATTTTGGATTTTAATAGATTGCACTCAGTGAGCCGCACTTTAATTGTATGGACTTTCTTTGATTGTATGGTAATATCCATCTTTTATTGCATTGTCCCATTGTGTGTTTTTATTATGCATCATAGTGCCTTCTTTTATTGCACTATGCTATTGCAAGTTTCTATTCTGTTTTAATTTCTCCATCCCTTTTTTTCTTAGATGTGATGATTCTAAATAATTGAACATCAATAAACTGTAATTTTCGGCTGGCTCCATCTAGTCAGGGTAAGTCAGATACAAACCCTAAACTAGCCTGTGCTCACTCTCTGGTAGCTTGGCTCAGAGCAGTCAGGCTTAATTTAAGAGGCAATGTGAAAAGTATATGTGCAACACTTCAAACATTAAAACAGCGAAAATACTAAACAAAAATACCACACCAGGTTAGGAAAATAGAGATTAATTTAATGTACAAAACACGATCAAAATTACAAAACAACATTAAGTAGAACTGGAGTTCTGAATTTTTAAAGAATATCTTGAAATGTAGTGGCTTGAAAGTGTAAAGCGGCAACCAAGCCTATCTGGTAGTGCTAGATTGGGTCAAATACAGCAGGAATGGATGCAATGAGCTGCCCCATCGGCAATGCAATGGCATTGATCTTCACAGCAATGCATTGATGGACAGTCTCCAGTTCCGATTGGTGAAACTGCCTTGCTGTATGCATTGTAGCTAGAGTAGCTGTTTATACCCACTTCCAACGTTCCAGGACTGGATTGGAACCCCTTGGCAGGGCAAGACTCTCATATGGCAGAGACCTGGTGCTGTAGCAGGTGAGTTGAAAGTCTTTTATATCTCTGAGGCTTCAATTGGAGAAATGCCAGGAAGTCCTTGGAGTCACTCTGGTTCAGGGTTCACTTCATGTGGGTCCAATCCTTCCTACACAGGCAAGGAGTACAGCAGGCAGGTCAGCATAGCAGAAAAGCAGTTCTACCAGAGCAGCATTCGAGCAACATGGCAATCATTCAGCATCACAGTAGTCCTTCTTCCTGGCAAAATATCCAGAAGTCTACTGAGTTGGTGATGTCAGAGGTCTAGTACTTATACCCGGGTGTGCCTTTGAAGTGGGGAGAATTCAAAGAGGGGCTTTGAAGCACAGAGAGGTCCTCCCTTCCTGCCCCGGCTCAAGACTCACTACAGGGGGTTAAGCAGTCCTCTGTGTGGGGACAGGACACATTCCATTCAGGTGTAAGTGTAAGACTGTGCCCAGCTACTCCCTTCCATCCTGCTGAGGATGGCCCATCAGGATGTGGTTTGCCCATCAGTCACACCTAAGCTCCCTTTGTGTGTGGTTGTCTAGAGGGAATGTACAATGCCCAGCTGACACCCACCCCAGACATGTTTTGAAGACAGGCAGCAGGCACACAGGGCTCAGTAGCATTTTTAAAATTGTAATGATAAATCTGACTTTACAATTAAAGAGGCTTTAGCTGAGGAAAATATTGCCAGGTTAAATTAAAATAGCTTAAATTTACAGTTCACCAGTCAGATTAGCAACACCTCAGTCCCATTCCTGGATTTAACAGTGTACGTACAGGATCGTTTGGGGATGTGCCCATTCAGGGTATAATAAAAAGCTAAATATAATTGCCAAAAAGTAATTGCCAAGAATGATTTGCCTAAAATTAATTACAATGAATGAAGAGACAAGGTATGCAGTTGGATGTATTTAGGCATGCATAATTAACTGCTAGATATTGAGAGGGTAATTGAATTTAAAAAATGAAAACATTAATTATGAGATGTGATCATTATATTGCCTCTGATGTGATTTAAATTAAGCATAATAATTGGAAGTGTGAATTTTTAATATTTCCTAACCATCAAAGATGGCCGCTACCTATACGGATTGTATGTGTTTAAAATCCTTTCACTATTTCCATGATTGTTGCACTGACCAATGAAAATGAGTGTTTTGAGATTAAATATGTTCTCAATGCAAGGTTAGCTGACATTGACAAAGGCTGAAAGCCGAAACACACTTCTTGGAGGTATGCTATATAAACTGGCTCATTAAACATTAAAAGTATTGAAGAAAATATCCGCGAGTGTGCGATAATTTTGGAGAGAAATGTGTGTGTGTACATATATATATATATTGATTAGACACGCCAAAGTAGATCGTGAGGAGGATTTGAGGGAAATTTCAAAGCTAATGGAGGAGCTTGAATCATTAACCACCCCGGCGAACAAGAATACAGTGGATAAATTGTTAAAGGACATTATGGATAGAAAAAACAAACTGGAAGACACCATCAAAACCAGAAAAAGTTGGAAGTTTGCCCGAGATAAGAATGACTATGAGAGAGGGCAAGTGTTTACATTTGCTCGCAAGTACGATTCTGTGAAAAAACACAGGGCTCTCACGCGGCCTAATTTATTACCAACGTGTACTAATGAGTCGGATCAACCACCGACCACAAGTAGGCAAGAATTGAGCTCAAGTACCAGCTTAACAACAAGCGGCCAAGATTCAGATTCGGGAAGTATGTCGGGCATGTCCAGTTCCACTATGACATCACTGGGGCCTGTGTCCTACGCTGATGAACTGGATTTTATCAGGGAACAAAGACTACAGTCCCTGCGCTCGAGGGGCACGCATCAACAACAAAGCAAGCCAGGAACAAACGGCGGAAACAGAGACGCAAATGTGCAAAACACAACCGGCAGAGGACGCCAGAAAAGGAATTGGCGGAGGTGAATTCAGGTAACAGCAACAAAACTACTATAAATCTTACTGACATTACTCTGAATGCTGCTGAACAACAATTGTTAACATTAGGCCTCAGTTTCTGCCCAGGAAGTAATTTTGGTTTTGTGCGGACGAGGGTGGATGTGTATAAATTTATACGCAAATTAAAACTGCGTAAGTTCTTCATGTTAAAAAATCAGGGAGACAATGCTAACAAAGAAGTTATTCGGACTTCTAGAGTAATGACAGGCCTTACTGCTGGTACTATCCCCACTTTAGCAACACTACACTCATTATCTGATGAGAATTCTGGAAGTCTGGGATCACAACAGATTGCGCAGATAGAGGGGATAGACATTTCTTTACCAGGAAGAAGCCCTTTTAAACCACCATCCACCTTTGTGCCCATCATGCCCAGAGATGCTTTGGACATATTTCACGAAAGAATCACTGATGAACTTAAATCTTTATATCGGAATGTCTGTAGATCAAAATCCAAACAGACTGATCATTCCAAAGGTTACTTCCAACTTATGAAAAAATTGAAAGACAACAACAAGGTGGTCATAAACAATGCGGATAAGGGAGGTAACATTGTCCTGTGGGACAAAGAGCTATATAGAGCAGAAGCTTTCAGACAACTGGAAAATACAGAGTGTTATGAACGCAGTGATGGTATTTCAGTACGTAAGATCAATACTGATTATAAAAACGATTTATCCAAATGGTTAAGGAAAGGTTTAATCACCAAAGAGGAACATAAGTTTCTGTACAAAGAGTACCCAATGTTACCCCTGTTTTACCTGATCCCCAAAGTACATAAAGGATTAACCCCACTACAAGGACGACCTATTATTTCTGCTATCAATAGCTGTTTTGAAAACACCTCCAAATACATTGATTATTATTTGCAGGACTTTGTTAAGGCTTTACCCACATTTTTACAAGACTCCAGGGATTTCTTGAATAAACTAAATACGGTGGAATGGACTACAGATATGTTGTTTGTGACACTAGACATTACAGCACTCTACACATGCATCAGACATGATGACGGATTAAGAGCAGTCAAATACTATCTCGATCAAAGAGATATAGGAATGTATCAACATAACAAAATGATTGTAGAGATGATCCGTACCTGTTTGATGAATAATGTGTTTTATTTGATGCAAAGGTGTATAAACAAAAGAGAGGAGTGGCTATGGGGGCATGCTTCTCCCCCAGCTATGCATGTTTACATGTTGGCTGGTGGGAGGAGCATGTCCTCAGAAGAGACCACAAGACAGTTTTTGTCACACATATTGCCCACATGTGGAGGTATATAGACGATGTTTTTATTGTGTGGAAAGGCAGTTTGGATCAAGCAAATGAATTTGTAGACAGTATTAACAAGAATGATCTCAATTTAGCCTTCACTAGTCACATAAGTAGCACACATACAAACGTTCTTGACATTGAGGTTTCAATACAAGACAATGTCATTATAACTAGTCTATACCAAAAACCCACAGCTGGCAATACACTTTTGCATGCATCCAGTTTCCACCCTCGTCACACCATAGAAAGTCTTCCATATGGTGAATTACTAAGAATCAGGAGGGCATGTAGCACTGATGATGCATGGAAAAATTCACAAGAGATTGCCAAAGCCAGATTATTAGCTCGGGGCTATGGAGTTAAAAAAATTAAAATGGCATTAAGAAAAGTGAACTCACTAGACAGACATCACTTACTGCAGCCATTGACTCATGCACAAAGTAGTGGAATCGAGTCACGTACAGGGGCTGGCACTAACAGGCCAGCAGCACTGACAATTCTGAATGTAGATTCATCACTACTTATAGCAAGCAATCCCATGCCATAAGAAAAATCATCAATACCCAGTGGCCTATTGTGCTAACTGATGGGGTCCTAAAAGGAGTCTTACCTATAAAGCCTAGCATTACCTATCGCAAAGCATACTCCATGAGATCAGATTTGGTCAAGAACAGTCCAGAATTGCTCCATAAAGATCAATGGTTCTCTACCAAGAAGGGCTTTTATAAGTGTAGCAGTTGTAGAGCCTGTAAATTCGGTACCAACACTAAAACATATAAAACTGCTTTTTCAGATAAGGTATTTGAAATCAAAGGCAACTTTAACTGTAAAACAGATTATGCAGTATATGTTTTAAGTTGTGTGTGCGGTCTCCGTTATGTGGGAAGCACAAAACTTCCAGTACAGGCACGCATTCTGCAACATCTGCGAGCAACAGTAAATTCAGATCAAACTTATCCTGTTGCTAGACACGTCAAATCTGAACATGGAAACAATCTAAATGTTCTCTCCTATTTTGTAATTGACAGTGTCCCCGCAAACAAAAGAGGAGGCAGCAGAGACAAAGCTCTACGTCAACTGGAAACATACTATATTTTAGAGCTTGACACTAAGAGCCCTCAGGGTTTGAATATGTGTGAGGACATGTATCATTATCTTTGAGCAACTATGGACCACGGGAGTATCTGCGAGAATCATACAACAACTTCCTGCATTAATGGTTATAATATCTTGTTGGAGATTCAAAACACTCATGGTTATAACTGTTATGTCCTCCATACTATGAGCAGGCAACTGCATGTATTATCATGAATTAATGATTTTCAATATCTATTGTCGCATGTTCTGCATAGACATTAATTGCACCATTAGACACCTTGTTGTTGTTGTTGCTATTCAATTTGCCTTTTATTAATTCTAGTATCCATTAGATTCCACTGTATCTATACTATCAGCATCAATTGCTGATTCTCTCTCTAGAAACAAGTAACAAAAGGTTCCCGGCTGGGAATATTTTTTAAAAATCATCACTACTGCACTTTTATTCACGGTTTGCACTTTTTTGCACAAAAGCACTTTTTCATTATACAGGTTATTAGCATTTAACTTTTTTTGTTTATATGACTCAGTAGCTTGACTAGCAAGATTGTGTACACTTTGATAAATCTGTGAAAATAGAAATATGCATGCATTTAAGCAGGTATCAAAAAAAGATTATTCATTGCAATAGAATGTTATGTTTTTTTAAAATATTTGAGCATATTATTTATTTTTTTAGTAATTACATTTTGGACTTTATGAATTTTGAAAATCCAAAATATATTGCAATGTTCAATATATATATTTGAAAAATGCAAGGTGAAGTATTTAAATTAATGCATTTAAGCAGATATTATCCAGCAGAGTCTGTCTTTTTTTATTTTCATGGTTAAATCAACTTGATTACAGTCTGTTATCCATATTCATTACAAACATGAGAGGGTCATGTGACCTGTTACGAAGAGTGCAGGGATTGGTTATGTTTAATTTAAAATGTTTGCACCAATAAACGTTTTCATCTGGTGAGCAAGGCGACAGGATCGCCGAAACGCGTCGGATCGCGGCACCCTTGACACTGCAAATGATATAATAAAAGAAAAACTTTGCTGCACAGATTACCGGAATGGTGTCCGATTTTCTTCTTCGGAGTGCTGTTCACACGGTGCCTCAAGGGAGTGTTGGCATATATATATATATATATATATATATATATATATATATATATATATATATATATATATATATATATATATATATATATATATATATATATATATATATATATATATACTCAGGAGACCGATTGCAGGAGCCAAAAGATGCTTCAGTTTGAAACTAACTCTGCCGAGCCCACTGGGGTTTTAATTGAGGACAATCTTGCAAATGTGTGAACGGCTCACTGGAGGGAATTATAAGAGACTACAAAAACCATCAGGCTGTGAGAGGGCCAACGCCCACGTGGGCGGGTAGTTAATCTCCAGCAAGAGCGTCAGGTGTCACACGCTGCATCCGGACACTGCCTCTGAGGAAATGCTGAAAGGGCAAGAAACGCGTCAGGCAGCTTCCATTTGTTGGCAAAGATTTGCTTCCACTGTACATGCAACTCCTGCAATAAATGAACGGATGAAATAATCCTACCTGTGCTGTGGCTCTCTGAAAGTTGGGGAAACTTGTGGATTGATATATATATATATATATATATATATATATATAAAACACACAACAGGTAAGCCACACGAAGAGAAGCCTCAAGAAGTTGGTAAATGTTCGCATTTATTGTTTCCACAGCTAGCCAGCAGACAGTCAAAACCCTTGCAGTCTTCAGTAAATTAAATCAGCCTGACGCGTTTCAGGAACTCTGTCCTTTCATCAGAGGCATGTTCAGAAAGATTACGAAGCAGTTTGTGGGCGCGCACATTCATTGATTAATAGTACCTGCCTCAGTGGGCGTGGTTTTCCGCTAGGCCTTCTGGTCCTAGTAGTGCGTGTACCATATTCCCCAGGTGGGGCACTAGTAATCCCTCAGTTTTGGAACAGTTTTCATCCAAGTGGAAAAAGAACTTGCACTGGAAGCCGTCTGCCCTGCTTTGTAGCTGTGAAATCATGCCCAAGGCAGCACCACCTAAATTGGCGCCGCACTTGTCTTCTTTTCAATGTTACACGCCGAGATTCATAGCATGCATGAACCCGCCTCCAAGCGGTGAGCTTCTCTTCACGGCCTGGCAACGGCCGTATTTCCATAAAACACACAACAGGTAAGCCACGCGAAGAGAAGCCTCAAGAAGTTGGTAAATGTTCGCATTTATTGTTTCCACAGCTAGCCAGCAGACAGTCAAAACCCTTGCAGTCTTCAGTAAATTAAATCAGCCTGACGCGTTTCAGGAACTCTGTCCTTTCATCAGAGGCATGTTCAGAAAGATTACGAAGCAGTTTGTGGGCGCGCACATTCATTGATTAATAGTACCTGCCTCAGTGGGCGTGGTTTTCCGCTAGGCCTTCTGGTCCTAGTAGTGCGTGTACCATATTCCCCAGGTGGGGCACTAGTAATCCCTCAGTTTTGGAACAGTTTTCATCCAAGTGGAAAAAGAACTTGCACTGGAAGCCGTCTGCCCTGCTTTGTAGCTGTGAAATCATGCCCAAGAAAGCACCACCTGAATTGGCGCCGCACTTGTCTTCTTTTCAATGTTACACGCCGAGATTCATAGCATGCATGAACCCGCCTCCAAGCGGTGAGCTTCTCTTCACGGCCTGGCAACGGCCGTATTTCCATAAAACACACAACAGGTAAGCCACACGAAGAGAAGCCTCAAGAAGTTGGTAAATGTTCGCATTTATTGTTTCCACAGCTAGCCAGCAGACAGTCAAAACCCTTGCAGTCTTCAGTAAATTAAATCAGCCTGACACGTTTCAGGAACTCTGTCCTTTCATCAGAGGCATGTTCAGAAAGATTACGAAGCAGTTTGTGGGCGCGCACATTCATTGATTAATAGTACCTGCCTCAGTGGGCGTGGTTTTCCGCTAGGCCTTCTGGTCCTAGTAGTGCGTGTACCATATTCCCCAGGTGGGGCACTAGTAATCCCTCAGTTTTGGAACAGTTTTCATCCAAGTGGAAAAAGAACTTGCACTGGAAGCCGTCTGCCCTGCTTTGTAGCTGTGAAATCATGCCCAAGACAGCACCACCTGAATTGGCGCCGCACTTGTCTTCTTTTCAATGTTACACGCCGAGATTCATAGCATGCATGAACCCGCCTCCAAGCGGTGAGCTTCTCTTCACGGCCTGGCAACGGCCGTATTTCCATAAAACACACAACAGGTAAGCCACACGAAGAGAAGCCTCAAGAAGTTGGTAAATGTTCGCATTTATTGTTTCCACAGCTAGCCAGCAGACAGTCAAAACCCTTGCAGTCTTCAGTAAATTAAATCAGCCTGACGCGTTTCAGGAACTCTGTCCTTTCATCAGAGGCATGTTCAGAAAGATTACGAAGCAGTTTGTGGGCGCGCACATTCATTGATTAATAGTACCTGCCTCAGTGGGCGTGGTTTTCTGGTAGGCCTTCTGGTCCTAGTAGTGCGTGTACCATATTCCCCAGGTGGGGCACTAGTAATCCCTCAGTTTTGGAACAGTTTTCATCCAAGTGGAAAAAGAACTTGCACTGGAAGCCGTCTGCCCTACTTTGTAGCTGTGAAATCATGCCCAAGACAGCACCACCTGAATTGGCGCCGCACTTGTCTTCTTTTCAATGTTACACGCCGAGATTCATAGCATGCATGAACCCGCCTCCAAGCGGTGAGCTTCTCTTCACGGCCTGGCAACGGCCGTATTTCCATAAAACACACAACAGGTAAGCCACACGAAGAGAAGCCTCAAGAAGTTGGTAAATGTTCGCATTTATTGTTTCCACAGCTAGCCAGCAGACAGTCAAAACCCTTGCAGTCTTCAGTAAATTAAATCAGCCTGACGCGTTTCAGGAACTCTGTCCTTTCATCAGAGGCATGTTCAGAAAGATTACGAAGCAGTTTGTGGGCGCGCACATTCATTGATTAATAGTACCTGCCTCAGTGGGCGTGGTTTTCCGCTAGGCCTTCTGGTCCTAGTAGTGCGTGTACCATATTCCCCAGGTGGGGCACTAGTAATCCCTCAGTTTTGGAACAGTTTTCATCCAAGTGGAAAAAGAACTTGCACTGGAAGCCGTCTGCCCTGCTTTGTAGCTGTGAAATCATGCCCAAGACAGCACCACCTGAATTGGCGCCGCACTTGTCTTCTTTTCAATGTTACACGCCGAGATTCATAGCATGCATGAACCCGCCTCCAAGCGGTGAGCTTCTCTTCACGTCCTGGCAACGGCCGTATTTCCATAAAACACACAACAGGTAAGCCACACGAAGAGAAGCCTCAAGAAGTTGGTAAATGTTCGCATTTATTGTTTCCACAGCTAGCCAGCAGACAGTCAAAACCCTTGCAGTCTTCAGTAAATTAATCAGCCTGACGCGTTTCAGGAACTCTGTCCTTTCATCAGAGGCATGTTCAGAAAGATTACGAAGCAGTTTGTGGGCGCGCACATTCATTGATTAATAGTACCTGCCTCAGTGGGCGTGGTTTTCCGCTAGGCCTTCTGGTCCTAGTAGTGCGTGTACCATATTCCCCAGGTGGGGCACTAGTAATCCCTCAGTTTTGGAACAGTTTTCATCCAAGTGGAAAAAGAACTTGCACTGGAAGCCGTCTGCCCTGCTTTGTAGCTGTGAAATCATGCCCAAGACAGCACCACCTGAATTGGCGCCGCACTTGTCTTCTTTTCAATGTTACACGCCGAGATTCATAGCATGCATGAACCCGCCTCCAAGCGGTGAGCTTCTCTTCACGGCCTGGCAACGGTCGTATTTCCATAAAACACACAACAGGTAAGCCACACGAAGAGAAGCCTCAAGAAGTTGGTAAATGTTCGCATTTATTGTTTCCACAGCTAGCCAGCAGACAGTCAAAACCCTTGCAGTCTTCAGTAAATTAAATCAGCCTGACGCGTTTCAGGAACTCTGTCCTTTCATCAGAGGCATGTTCAGAAAGATTAGGAAGCAGTTTGTGGGCGCGCACATTCATTGATTAATAGTACCTGCCTCAGTGGGCGTGGTTTTCCGCTAGGCCTTCTGGTCCTAGTAGTGCGTGTACCATATTCCCCAGGTGGGGCACTAGTAATCCCTCAGTTTTGGAACAGTTTTCATCCAAGTGGAAAAAGAACTTGCACTGGAAGCCGTCTGCCCTGCTTTGTAGCTGTGAAATCATGCCCAAGACAGCACCACCTGAATTGGCGCCGCACTTGTCTTCTTTTCAATGTTACACGCCGAGATTCATAGCATGCATGAACCCGCCTCCAAGCGGTGAGCTTCTCTTCACGGCCTGGCAACGGCCGTATTTCCATAAAACACACAACAGGTAAGCCACACGAAGAGAAGCCTCAAGAAGTTGGTAAATGTTCGCATTTATTGTTTCCACAGCTAGCCAGCAGACAGTCAAAACCCTTGCAGTCTTCAGTAAATTAAATCAGCCTGACGCTTTTCAGGAACTCTGTCCTTTCATCAGAGGCATGTTCAGAAAGATTACGAAGCAGTTTGTGGGCGCGCACATTCATTGATTAATAGTACCTGCCTCAGTGGGCGTGGTTTTCCGCTAGGCCTTCTGGTCCTAGTAGTGCGTGTACCATATTCCCCAGGTGGGGCACTAGTAATCCCTCAGTTTTGGAACAGTTTTCATCCAAGTGGAAAAAGAACTTGCACTGGAAGCCGTCTGCCCTGCTTTGTAGCTGTGAAATCATGCCCAAGACAGCACCACCTGAATTGGCGCCGCACTTGTCTTCTTTTCAATGTTACACGCCGAGATTCATAGCATGCATGAACCCGCCTCCAAGCGGTGAGCTTCTCTTCACGGCCTGGCAACGGCCGTATTTCCATAAAACACACAACAGGTAAGCCACACGAAGAGAAGCCTCAAGAAGTTGGTAAATGTTCGCATTTATTGTTTCCACAGCTAGCCAGCAGACAGTCAAAACCCTTGCAGTCTTCAGTAAATTAAATCAGCCTGACGCGTTTCAGGAACTCTGTCTTTTCATCAGAGGCATGTTCAGAAAGATTAGGAAGCAGTTTGTGGGCGCGCACATTCATTGATTAATAGTACCTGCCTCAGTGGGCGTGGTTTTCCGCTAGGCCTTCTGGTCCTAGTAGTGCGTGTACCATATTCCCCAGGTGTGGCTTACCTGTTGTGTGTTTTATGGAAATACGGCCGTTGCCAGGCCGTGAAGAGAAGCTCACCACTTGGAGGCGGGTTCATGCATGCTATGAATCTCGGCGTGTAACATTGAAAAGAAGACAAGTGCGGCGCCAATTCAGGTGGTGCTGTCTTGGGCATGATTTCACAGCTACAAAGCAGGGCAGACGGCTTCCAGTGCAAGTTCTTTTTCCACTTGGATGAAAACTGTTCCAAAACTGAGGGATTATAAGTGCCCCACCTGGGGAATATGGTACACGCACTACTAGGACCAGAAGGCCTAGCGGAAAACCACGCCCACTGAGGCAGGTACTATTAATCAATGAATGTGCGCGCCCACAAACTGCTTCGTAATCTTTCTGAACATGCCTCTGATGAAAGGACAGAGTTCCTGAAACGCGTCAGGCTGATTTAATTTACTGAAGACTGCAAGGGTTTTGACTGTCTGCTGGCTAGCTGTGGAAATAATAAATGCGAACATTTACCAACTTCTTGAGGCTTCTCTTCGTGTGGCTTACCTGTTGTGTGTTTTATGGAAATACGGCCGTTGCCAGGCCGTGAAGAGAAGCTCACCGCTTGGAGGCGGGTTCATGCATGCTATGAATCTCGGCGTGTAACATTGAAAAGAAGACAAGTGCGGCGCCAATTCAGGTGGTGCTGTCTTGGGCATGATTTCACAGCTACAAAGCAGGGCAGACGGCTTCCAGTGCAAGTTCTTTTTCCACTTGGATGAAAACTGTTCCAAAACTGAGGGATTACAAGTGCCCCACCTGGGGAATATGGTACACGCACTACTAGGACCAGAAGGCCTAGCGGAAAACCACGCCCACTGAGGCAGGTACTATTAATCAATGAATGTGCGCGCCCACAAACTGCTTCGTAATCTTTCTGAACATGCCTCTGATGAAAGGACAGAGTTCCTGAAACGCGTCAGGCTGATTTAATTTACTGAAGACTGCAAGGGTTTTGACTGTCTGCTGGCTAGCTGTGGAAACAATAAATGCGAACATTTACCAACTTCTTGAGGCTTCTCTTCGTGTGGCTTACCTGTTGTGTGTTTTATGGAAATACGGCCGTTGCCAGGCCGTGAAGAGAAGCTCACCGCTTGGAGGCGGGTTCATGCATGCTATGAATCTCGGCGTGTAACATTGAAAAGAAGACAAGTGCGGCGCCAATTCAGGTGGTGCTGTCTTGGGCATGATTTCACAGCTACAAAGCAGGGCAGACGGCTTCCAGTGCAAGTTCTTTTTCCACTTGGATGAAAACTGTTCCAAAACTGAGGGATTACAAGTGCCCCACCTGGGGAATATGGTACACGCACTACTAGGACCAGAAGGCCTAGCGGAAAACCACGCCCACTGAGGCAGGTACTATTAATCAATGAATGTGCGCGCCCACAAACTGCTTCGTAATCTTTCTGAACAGGCCTCTGATGAAAGGACAGAGTTCCTGAAACGCGTCAGGCTGATTTAATTTACTGAAGACTGCAAGGGTTTTGACTGTCTGCTGGCTAGCTGTGGAAACAATAAATGCGAACATTTACCAACTTCTTGAGGCTTCTCTTCGTGTGGCTTACCTGTTGTGTGTTTTATGGAAATACGGCCGTTGCCAGGCCGTGAAGAGAAGCTCACCGCTTGGAGGCGGGTTCATGCATGCTATGAATCTCGGCGTGTAACATTGAAAAGAAGACAAGTGCGGCGCCAATTCAGGTGGTGCTGTCTTGGGCATGATTTCACAGCTACAAAGCAGGGCAGACGGCTTCCAGTGCAAGTTCTTTTTCCACTTGGATGAAAACTGTTCCAAAACTGAGGGATTACAAGTGCCCCACCTGGGGAATATGGTACACGCACTACTAGGACCAGAAGGCCTAGCGGAAAACCACGCCCACTGAGGCAGGTACTATTAATCAATGAATGTGCGCGCCCACAAACTGCTTCGTAATCTTTCTGAACATGCCTCTGATGAAAGGACAGAGTTCCTGAAACGCGTCAGGCTGATTTAATTTACTGAAGACTGCAAGGGTTTTGACTGTCTGCTGGCTAGCTGTGGAAACAATAAATGCGAACATTTACCAACTTCTTGAGGCTTCTCTTCGTGTGGCTTACCTGTTGTGTGTTTTATGGAAATACGGCCGTTGCCAGGCCGTGAAGAGAAGCTCACCGCTTGGAGGCGGGTTCATGCATGCTATGAATCTCGGCGTGTAACATTGAAAAGAAGACAAGTGCGGCGCCAATTCAGGTGGTGCTGTCTTGGGCATGATTTCACAGCTACAAAGCAGGGCAGACGGCTTCCAGTGCAAGTTCTTTTTCCACTTGGATGAAAACTGTTCCAAAACTGAGGGATTACAAGTGCCCCACCTGGGGAATATGGTACACGCACTACTAGGACCAGAAGGCCTAGCGGAAAACCACGCCCACTGAGGCAGGTACTATTAATCAATGAATGTGCGCGCCCACAAACTGCTTCGTAATCTTTCTGAACATGCCTCTGATGAAAGGACAGAGTTCCTGAAACGCGTCAGGCTGATTTAATTTACTGAAGACTGCAAGGGTTTTGACTGTCTGCTGGCTAGCTGTGGAAACAATAAATGCGAACATTTACCAACTTCTTGAGGCTTCTCTTCGTGTGGCTTACCTGTTGTGTGTTTTATGGAAATACGGCCGTTGCCAGGCCGTGAAGAGAAGCTCACCGCTTGGAGGCGGGTTCATGCATGCTATGAATCTCGGCGTGTAACATTGAAAAGAAGACAAGTGCGGCGCCAATTCAGGTGGTGCTGTCTTGGGCATGATTTCACAGCTACAAAGCAGGGCAGACGGCTTCCAGTGCAAGTTCTTTTTCCACTTGGATGAAAACTGTTCCAAAACTGAGGGATTACAAGTGCCCCACCTGGGGAATATGGTACACGCACTACTAGGACCAGAAGGCCTAGCGGAAAACCACGCCCACTGAGGCAAGTACTATTAATCAATGAATGTGCGCGCCCACAAACTGCTTCGTAATCTTTCTGAACATGCCTCTGATGAAAGGACAGAGTTCCTGAAACGCGTAAGGCTGATTTAATTTACTGAAGACTGCAAGGGTTTTGACTGTCTGCTGGCTAGCTGTGGAAACAATAAATGCGAACATTTACCAACTTCTTGAGGCTTCTCTTCGTGTGGCTTACCTGTTGTGTGTTTTATGGAAATACGGCCGTTGCCAGGCCGTGAAGAGAAGCTCACCGCTTGGAGGCGGGTTCATGCATGCTATGAATCTCGGCGTGTAACATTGAAAAGAAGACAAGTGCGGCGCCAATTCAGGTGGTGCTGTCTTGGGCATGATTTCACAGCTACAAAGCAGGGCAGACGGCTTCCAGTGCAAGTTCTTTTTCCACTTGGATGAAAACTGTTCCAAAACTGAGGGATTACAAGTGCCCCACCTGGGGAATATGGTACACGCACTACTAGGACCAGAAGGCCTAGCGGAAAACCACGCCCACTGAGGCAGGTACTATTAATCAATGAATGTGCGCGCCCACAAACTGCTTCGTAATCTTTCTGAACATGCCTCTGATGAAAGGACAGAGTTCCTGAAACGCGTCAGGCTGATTTAATTTACTGAAGACTGCAAGGGTTTTGACTGTCTGCTGGCTAGCTGTGGAAACAATAAATGCGAACATTTACCAACTTCTTGAGGCTTCTCTTCGTGTGGCTTACCTGTTGTGTGTTTTATGGAAATACGGCCGTTGCCAGGCCGTGAAGAGAAGCTCACCGCTTGGAGGCGGGTTCATGCATGCTATGAATCTCGGCGTGTAACATTGAAAAGAAGACAAGTGCGGCGCCAATTCAGGTGGTGCTGTCTTGGGCATGATTTCACAGCTACAAAGCAGGGCAGACGGCTTCCAGTGCAAGTTCTTTTTCCACTTGGATGAAAACTGTTCCAAAACTGAGGGATTACAAGTGCCCCACCTGGGGAATATGGTACACGCACTACTAGGACCAGAAGGCCTAGCGGAAAACCACGCCCACTGAGGCAGGTACTATTAATCAATGAATGTGCGCGCCCACAAACTGCTTCGTAATCTTTCTGAACATGCCTCTGATGAAAGGACAGAGTTCCTGAAACGCGTCAGGCTGATTTAATTTACTGAAGACTGCAAGGGTTTTGACTGTCTGCTGGCTAGCTGTGGAAACAATAAATGCGAACATTTACCAACTTCTTGAGGCTTCTCTTCGTGTGGCTTACCTGTTGTGTGTTTTATGGAAATACGGCCGTTGCCAGGCCGTGAAGAGAAGCTCACCGCTTGGAGGCGGGTTCATGCATGCTATGAATCTCGGCGTGTAACATTGAAAAGAAGACAAGTGCGGCGCCAATTCAGGTGGTGCTGTCTTGGGCATGATTTCACAGCTACAAAGCAGGGCAGACGGCTTCCAGTGCAAGTTCTTTTTCCACTTGGATGAAAACTGTTCCAAAACTGAGGGATTACAAGTGCCCCACCTGGGGAATATGGTACACACACTACTAGGACCAGAAGGCCTAGCGGAAAACCACGCCCACTGAGGCAGGTACTATTAATCAATGAATGTGCGCGCCCACAAACTGCTTCGTAATCTTTCTGAACATGCCTCTGATGAAAGGACAGAGTTCCTGAAACGCGTCAGGCTGATTTAATTTACTGAAGACTGCAAGGGTTTGACTGTCTGCTGGCTAGCTGTGGAAACAATAAATGCGAACATTTACCAACTTCTTGAGGCTTCTCTTCGTGTGGCTTACCTGTTGTGTGTTTTATATATATATATATATTCACTGAAAAAACCATAGGTTATAGACCATATATAGTTAGGAATTAGCATTTACAAAACCTTATTTTACTCACACAAAACCATTGAAATTCGCATATATAGTTAGTTGCACTAACTATATATCGCGCACCCGCAATCCACTGCTGATCATGTCACATATTACATCATTCATGACATGGTCAGTGACATCACCGATGACATCACTGATGACATCTCAAATGACATCACTGATGACATCACTGATGACATCTCAAATGACATCACTGATGACATCACTGATGACATCTCATTTGACATTACTGATCACATCACTGATGACATCATTCATGTGATAATACGATGAACCTCTTCAGACTCTAATATAACCTTAGATACACTCAGTGTAAACAGACACTCACAGACTGTCACTCATCCATGGAGTTACTCACACACCTAGTCAGTCATGCAAAGAATCAATCACACCTCCATTTCCTCAACTATACAGTTATACACACCTTACTTATTCAAACATATACTAACACATATTTACTCTCTTATAAAATCCCTGATACAAGTTCACAATGATCCATACAGCCACTCACACATTCACTGGCTCTTATGCACAGTTATTTATATATGTCAACTCTCACATGTACTGTGTTTTACATATGTACTTACTTTGACATGTAGCACTGAGATATCCATTCACTCACCAATACACTCATGCACACAGTCAACCGCCCATACAGCTGTTTCCACATGCACTTTTGAACCCATACATCTAGTGAATCAACTGCTCACACATCTATGCACAGAGTCATACACCTCCCAGCCACCCATACACACTCTCAGTCTCCCATACAAATACTTGGGCAACCAATCAATAACCCATATAGTTAATCATATAGCTAATGATCAACTGTGACGGGGTGGGTCCGGGGAGGCCTGGCTTACCTGTCTCCCCTCTCTTTGAACAGCATGCCGGCGCCTGGAGGAACGCGGAGGACACAGACGGTCCGGACCCCGAAGAGGCTGGAGAGTCCTGCTACTTTAATTGGGCGGAGCTGGACAGGGAATACGTCGCTGAACATGCCCCCTATGTGCAGGTAAAAGCCGCCCATGACTCCGCACAGGTGTGTTACACACCCGGAGGTGAAGAAGGAGAGACGGACGGTTGGCGAGGAGAGGACGAAGGCGAGAGGAGTACGGAGGAGAGCCGAGAGCTGAGGAGCGAGGGAGACAGAGGAGCGGAGTGGAGCCGGGAAACGAAGGAACATCGGAGGCCAGAGGCAGAGGCAAGAGCGGGAGAACGGCGAAGAAGCGAGGAGGCGGTCCCAGACGAGGAGAGTGAAAAAAGCACGGAGAGTCGACAGCGGAAGGGAGAAACCGACAAGCCAGGAGGCCACCAGGAAGGCGCTTCGCCCAGCCACACTTCATCGAGGGAAGTGTGGCTACCGGAGGTACGTTCACGGCTTCCAGGCTGGGTGGGCTTTAAGTGGATTAGACCACGAAAGTAGTTTGGCACTCACACCCTAATGCACTACCCCTCCCTCACCTACCACTACCGTAGTCCATAGAAGGAGTTGTGCATGTGTGAACCCTCACTCCCTTACCCGTGATTCGGATTCAAACAGTCAGCTGAAACGCTGTTCTTTTTTCTCCCCTGCACGGCGGACGGCTCAACATCGTGGAGGAGAGCTCCAGGACCCCCAGTCCCAGAACCCACCAGGGACGTGCGAAGAGCAGAGCGGGAGAAACGCCTACAAAGACTCTCAGAAGAGGCGGAGACAGCCTTACCATACTACAGAAAGACAGTACCCCGTAAAGAACGTTTAAAGCAATAAAACCTGCGTTACCCCGACTACCGGTCTCTGTCAGTCTGTTTGAAGGGACTGTAGTCCCGACCCCTGCCCCGCTAGCCGTACATAGCGACCCCGAGGCGCCACAAGTGGTGGAGAATGCGGGCACACCGATAGCCATCTGGGATCCAAAGATGGAAGAGCTGCTACAACGTCTAGTGAAAGGACAGGAGCAGTTGGGCTGGGCCGTGGAACAGCAGTTAGTCACCGCCCAGGCCGACAGGGTTGCACTCAGAGAAAGTGTGGTAAAGACGATTGAGGAACTGCAACCGCTAAGAACCGATCCCGCCGGTAACCCAGTGATAGAAGTAGTAAGACAACACACCCCCACCCCATCCGGCATCTCATTACAAAAATATGTGGCTGGGGACGATCCGGATGCCTTCCTGATAAACTTTGAAAGAGTTGCCCTGGCGTGTGGGTGGCCATTGGAGAAGTGGCCGTTCTTTCTGGCCCCGCTATTGACAGGAGAAGCCCAGGCCGCATATCAAGTGGCCAACGGAAATGGACAGACCCCGTACGCGCAGATAAAGACTATCATCCTTGATCACTTAGGGCTGGATGCGGAAGCCTATCGCGCCCGCTTCCGCAAGGAGAGAGGAACCCCGGGCGAAAACC
Organism: Lissotriton helveticus; assembly: GCF_964261635.1. Classification (NCBI taxonomy): domain Eukaryota; kingdom Metazoa; phylum Chordata; class Amphibia; order Caudata; family Salamandridae; genus Lissotriton; species Lissotriton helveticus. The sequence continues at coordinate 1,209,903,890 of NC_136057.1, forward strand.
CTAAAACACTGTTTTTCCGGCTGAAAGCGGCGGCTGACAAGTGGTTGACCCCAGCCCTGAGTACAAAGGAGGCCATAATGGACAAGATCTACCTAGAGTAATATCTGGAGGCTCTGCCGTTTGGGACCCAGCGCTGGTTACGACAGCACTCCAACCTGACCACAGCTCAAGCGATGGAGATGGCCTCCACCTATTCACGGGCCAAACCCAGGCTACACCCGATGGAACCCGAAAAACCCACAAGACCACCGGTTCGAGTAGACCGGAAACCCCGACCTCCTCCCGGGCTTCCTGCACCCAGACCTCTGAACCCAGATGCGTCTCCTGCGAGAGGCCCTCAATGTTTCGATTGCGGCACATGGGGCCACATAGCCCGGTTTTGCCCAAAGAAGAGAATACAAGAAGAACCCATGGAGGTTGGCTACTTACCTCGTGCTGTTCTGTTTTCAGCGGAGCTTGGAGGCGCTTATCACGTGAGTGTCCTAGTAAATGGCAGGATGGTAAAAGCCCTGTTGGACTCTGGGTGCAAACAATCAGTGATACAGGGTAGGTTTGTGTGGGACTCCCAGGTAATGCCCGACTCCCTGGTACATATCAAGTGCGTGCATGGAGACGTAAAGAGCTACCAGGTCGCCAGCGTCCCTATAGAGATGGAGGGGGGGCGGCAGGTGGTTGTAAAGGTGGGGATAATGGACAACCTTCCAGAGGAGCTCCTACTGGGGACTGATAACCCCTACTTCCTAGACCTGTTTGCTGAGAAGCTGAACAGAGGGAGGGTGGGCCCAAAATCAGTGCTCATAGCCCCTGACCCGTGGGAGGGCGACCGGAGCTTCCAATTTGCGCAAGCCAACGACTCAACGTTGTTCAATGCCTGGGAACAGGCCCATGCAGAGCAGGACAACCCGAGCCCCCGATACCCTCGGTTTTTGATACAGGAGGACCTGTTATACAGACAGGCGAAGGAAAACGACCCAAAACAACTTCTGGTCCCGGTATGTTTTAGGGATCAGATTCTGTTCTACGCCCACACCCATCTCCTAGCAGGACACATCGGGAGCGAGAAAACCACCCAGAACATCCTGAGAAATTTCTACTGGCCAGGAGTCTACCAAGACATCAAGACCCACTGCCAGGTCTGTGACGTATGTCAGCGCATAAACGTACACAGACCCCCAGCAGCCCCCCTACAGCCGCTACCGATCATCGGGACCCCCTTCGAGAGGGTGGCAATGGATCTCATCGGCCCGCTCCCAAAAACGACTAGGGGAAACAAATACGCCCTGGTCATTGTGGACTACGCCACCAGATATCCCGAGGCCTTTCCCCTGAAGTCCCCCACCTCCAAAAATATAGCCGAGAAGTTCCTGGAACTATTTTCCCGAGTCGGTTTCCCGAAGGAGGTGCTTACCGACCAAGGCACCCCCTTCATGTCACGAGTCATGAAAGAGGTGTGCCACCTGTTGAACATGCATCAGATCAAGACATCAATATATCACCCACAGACGGACGGTCTTGTGGAGCGATATAACGGGACCCTCAAGACCATCCTAAAGAAAATGCTGACAGCAAACCACAAGGACTGGGACCGGCTACTTCCTCTTGCTCTCTATGTCATTAGAGGCCAAACCCAGAGCAGCCTAGGATGTTCTTCCTTTGAAATGCTGTACGGAAGACAGCCACGGAGTCTGTTAGACATGACAAAGGAGTATTGGGAGGCTGAGCCTACAAGAGACACGAAAACGCTCCTTGAGTATAGCCAAACCCTGAAAAACCAAATAGGGAAAATACGGGAGCTGGCTTATTCACAACTGGAGAAGAGTCAAACCAAACAAAAACACCACTACGACAAAGGAAAGAAATGGAGAAAGCTGGAAGCAAACGATTAGGCACTAGTGTTGTTACCCTCCACCACGAAGAGGTTCCAAACGGAGTGGCAGGGACCTTATCAGGTCATCGAAAGCATTGGCAACACAACCTACCGGCTACGGCTATCGGGGAGGAGAAGCCATGTTTTCCATATCAACGTCCTGAAGAAATGGCTAGGAGCCCCTCCCGTCATAGCCTATTCTCACCCCGCTAAAGACACCAAGAAGGAAAACACCGTACAACATCAATGAAGAGCTATTCCCTGAGCAGCGAGAAGGGCTACAAAGTGTTCTTACGCGTCGGGAGACCATTTTTTCCGACCTCCCGGGATCCACGAACCTGGCCGAACACAGAATCGACACACCAAGGGGGACCATTGTCAAGCAGCGTCCTTATAGAATACCGGCCGCCAAAAGAGAAGCCATAAGCAAAGAGGTGAAGGAAATGCTCCGCCTGGGAGTCATCCGCCCCTCGAGAAGTGAGTGGTCATCCCCGATCGTGATGGTACCCAAACCGGATGGGAGTAGCAGGTTCTGCATGGACTTCCGGGCCCTGAATGCTGTGTCTTCTTTTGACGCCTACCTAATCCCAAGGATAGACGAATTAATCGAAAAGTTGGGCGAGGCCAGATACATCAGCACCCTAGATCTCACCAAGGGATACTGGCAGGTGCCACTACGGGAAGAAGACCGCAAGAAAACAGCGTTCTCAACCCCGGACGGTTTATATGAGTTTACTGTCCTCCCGTTCGGGTTACATGGAGCGCCCACAACATTCCAGCGGTTAATGAATGAGGTACTACGAGAACACCAGGCATACAGTTCAGCTTACTTGGATGACATCATCATCTTCAGCCCGGACTGGGAAACACACCTCCGACACCTAGAAACCGTCCTGCTGCAGTTAACCAAAGCCGGGCTCCACATCAACGCAAAGAAATCGAGGATCGGATTCCAGAAGGTGAAATACCTGGGCTACGTGTTGGGACGGGGGCTCATCGTACCCCAAAACGAAAAAGTGCGGGCCTTCGCAGACACCCCCTTTCCCACCAACCTCCGCGAGATGAGGGCCTTCCTGGGGTTGGTGGGATACTACCGGAGATTCATACCCGCCTTTTCGAACATTGCAGCCCCCCTCACAGACACCCTGAAGAAAACCCCGAAGTCGGACTTCCGGAATCCCACCCCGGAGATGAGAAAAGCATTTTTTACCCTCAAAAAGACAATCACCTCACACCCAGTTCTCATATCCCCTGATTTCACCAGACCCTTCGTTCTACACACGGACGCCTCCGATTTTGGGATCGGGCTGTCCTGTCACAAATAACAGAGGAAGGACTCGAGCACCCCATCCTCTTTATCAGCAGGAAACTGTTCCCCAGGGAGGTGAGGTACCCCACCATCGAGAAAGAGTGTCTGGTGATAAAATGGGCAGTAGACAAGCTGAGGTATTACCTGGAGGGTCAAACATTCAAACTGTACACAGATCACGCCCCGCTCCAATGGATGAGCCGCAACGCCTCCAACAACCCGAGAGTCATGAGGTGGTTCCTATCGTTGCAACCTTTTTCCTTCCAAGTACTGCACCGTAAGGGGAAAGACAATGCCAATGCGGACTTTCTATCCCGGTTTCCTCTCCCCGATCGGGAGAATCTAAGGGGGGAGGGGTGTGACGGGGTGGGTCCGGGGAGGCCTGGCTTACCTGTCTCCCCTCTCTTTGAACAGCATGCCGGCGCCTGGAGGAACGCGGAGGACACAGACGGTCCAGACCCCGAGGAGGCTGGAGAGTCCTGCTACTTTAATTGGGCGGAGCTGGACAGGGAATACGTCGCTGAACACGCCCCCTATGTGCAGGTAAAAGCCGCCCATGACTCCGCACAGGTGTGTTACACACCCGGAGGTGAAGAAGGAGAGACGGACGGTTGGCGAGGAGAGGACGAAGGCGAGAGGAGTACGGAGGAGAGCCGAGAGCTAAGGAGCGAGGGAGACAGAGGAGCGGAGTGGAGCCGGGAAACGAAGGAACATCGGAGGCCAGAGGCAGAGGCAAGAGAGGGAGAACGGCGAAGAAGCGAGGAGGCGGTCCCAGACGAGGAGAGTGAAAAAAGCACGGAGAGTCGACAGCGGAAGGGAGAAACCGACAAGCCAGGAGGCCACCAGGAAGGCGCTTCGCCCAGCCACACTTCATCGAGGGAAGTGTGGCTACCGGAGGTACGTTCACGGCTTCCAGGCTGGGTGGGCTTTAAGTGGATTAGACCACGAAAGTAGTTTGGCACTCACACCCTAATGCACTACCCCTCCCTCACCTACCACTACCGTAGTCCATAGAAGGAGTTGTGCACGTGTGAACCCTCACTCCCTTACCCGTGATTCGGATTCAAACAGTCAGCTGAAACGCTGTTCTTTTTTCTCCCCTGCACGGCGGACGGCTCGACATCGTGGAGGAGAGCTCCAGGACCCCCAGTCCCAGAACCCACCGGGACGTGCGAAGAGCAGAGCGGGAGAAACGCCTACAAAGACTCTCAGAAGAGGCGGAGACAGCCTTACCATACTACAGAAAGACAGTACCCCGTAAAAGAACGTTTAAAGCAATAAAACCTGCGTTACCCCGACTACCGGTCTCTGTCAGTCTGTTTGAAGGGACTGTAGTCCCGACCCCTGCCCCGCTAGCCGTACATAGCGACCCCGAGGCGCCACATCAACACATGCAGCAGTTTACAGAACAACAGACATAATGATGCACAAATTGAGACAGTTTAGTCACTAACCCATGCACTCAGTGAGACACATTTAATCACTCACTCATACAGTCAGTCATGCACCTACTAAATCCTTCATCCAGACACTTATACATCCACTCATTCTTCAATATGTTAGACATATTTTAACTTTACAGAAACATACAGTCACTGGATGTTGTCATCAGTGATGTCATCAGTGATGTCATTTGAGATGTCATCAGTGATGTCATCAGTGATGTCATTGACCATGTCATGAATGATGTAATATGTGACATGATCAGCAGTGGATTGCGGGTGCGCGATATATAGTTAGTGCAACTAACTATATATGCGAATTTCAATGGTTTTGTGTGAGTAAAATAAGGTTTTGTAAATGCTAATTCCTAACTATATATGGTCTATAACCTATGGTTTTTTCAGTGAATTTTCAAGGTTTTGTAAATGCTAATTCTTAACTATATATGGTCTATAACCTATGGTTTTTTCAGTGAATTTCAATGGTTTTTTAATAGCAAATATCAAAAGCTGTAAAATGTATTCTTCTTTTAAAGGAAAAATATATTTTATATGTATTTAATATAATTTTTTTATGTATATAAATTTTTTGAGGGAACAAATTTATCAACTATCATGCTGAAGAAGAGTGTGGGGAAAAAAAAACAAAGAGGAGGACTAAGAGGAAAGAACAATCAGTTCAAAAATACAATTGCTTTAAAGCATGAAGTGCTTTTCCACACATTTACATTTAAATAACCCATATTAGAACATACAAAATATCTACAGAGGAGACGGTGTACATTGAATTTTAGACTCTTCATTGGTACCTACATGTTGGTACTTACATCACCCACACAACACAACAGCTCTATTCAGAGCTACCCTACCTCAAAGCACTCTAAAATATTATTTTACTATTTCCCTTGGTTTTCCCCTTGTTACGCTTTCCGGAACGCTACCCGGTGCGCGGTCCGGGCGCTAACCGTGCGAAAATATGAAAAAAAAGGTTGTTTTTTTAACATATATGGGCCTCCTCTGCCACCCTCAGAAAACCTAGGGGGTCAGGATATGTCTCCCGTGCCCCCTTATACCCATTCCCAACATTGTTTATCCTCCATCTTGTGACTAAATTCGTCCGAAACACAATATGGCGGACTCCCGTTACGCTACCGGTGAGCTACCCGGTTCGCGTACCGGGTAGCGCTTCCACCGCGAAAAATCGAAAAAAAAATGTATTTTATTCTTTTGCCCCGCGGGGCCCTTTAATAGCCCCCACATCAATCCTAGGGGGTCAGGAGGGGTCTACCTTGCCCCTTTCATTCATTTCCCCCTTCGTTTATTTCCACCTCTTGTCTCTCGATCCTACCGAGAGACAAGATGGCGGCCGCTCCGGACTGTTTAGAATGTTGAGAGTCACCGGAGAGCCAATCTGCATCTCCTCGCGAAGTTCCGTTACGCGTCTGGTACGCGAACCGGGGCGCTAACCGGGACGCTGTCACAGATATATATATTTTTTTGAACGTTAATTTCTCAAAATCCACTGGAGCACATATCTTGACACCTAGCAAAGGCACATCTGGCAAACAGTCTCTACAATTTTGCCAAGTTTCATAGAAATCCATTCAGCCGTTCGAGCTAAAAGTGAGTCCAACCTCCCTATGGAAAACTCAATGTTAAAAACACGTTTTGGGACCCCCCTTTTTTCTCGGCCCCCGCTTGACAAAACCCCCCCAAATTTCAGGGGACGCTCAGAAACAAAATGTGCCATTTTCCTGACAATTTCAGCCAATTCCGTCCACAAACGCCAAAGTTATTAGACATAGAATTTTCAGAAATCCCATAGAGAAAAAATCCTAACTATATATACCTACTGGCTATCGCCAGTAGGTAATATATATATATATATATATATATATATATATATATATATATATATATTACCTACTGGCGGTCGCCAGTAGGTATATATAGTTAGGATTTTTTCTCTATGGGTTTTTTGAAAATTCTATGTCTAATAACTTTGGCGTTTGTGGACGGAATTGGCTGAAATTTTCAGGAAAATGGCACATTTTGTTTCTGAGCAGCCCCTGAAAATTGGGGGGGGGTTCGTCCAGGGGGGGTCGAGAAAAAAGGGGGGTCCCAAAACGTGTTTTTAACATTGAGTTTTCCATAGGGCGGTTGGCCTCACTTTTAGCCCGAACGGCTGAATGGATTTGCACGAAACTTGGCAAAATTGTAGGGACTGGTAGCCCGATGTGCCTTTTGTAGGTCTCAATATATGTGCTACAGTGGATTTTTGAGAAATTAACGTTTAAAAAAAGATATATATCTGTAACAGCGGACCGGGCAGCGCTCCAGGACGCGTACTTTTCGCGCAACGGAGCTTTGTGAAGCGAAGCTGATTGGTTCTCCGGCGTCTGTCAACATTCCAAACAGTCCGTAGCGGCCGCCATCTTGTCTCTCGGTAGGATCGAGAGACAAGAGGAGGCCAAAGCGAAGGGGCAAATGACCATAAGGGGGAATAGTAGATCCTCGCTGACCCCCTACGTTTGATGTGGAGGTTTTAAAAGGGCCCCGCGGGGCAAAAAAAAAAAAAAAAATAATAATCGAACGGCTGAATGGATTTGCACGAAACTTGGCAAAATATTAGGGACTGGTAGCCCGATGTGCCTTTGCTAGGTCTCAATATATGTGCTCCAGTGGATTTTGAGAAATTAACGTTCAAAAAAAGATATATATCTGTAACAGCGCTCCGCTTCGCGTAACGGAGGTTTGCGAAGCTGATTGGTCATTCTGTCACTGGGCTATAGTTGGGCTACATCTGGCTGATATTTGGGCTACATTTGTTTTTTTTGTCTCTGGCGGCCATCTTTGGGCTACATTGGGCTACATTGGGCTTCATTGGGCTACATTGGGCTACATTTGGGCTTCAACATATATATAGGCCAATGTAGCCCAATATATATTTTTCAAAGTTAATTTTCGTAAAAACCACTGGAGCATATATCTTGAGACATAGCAAAGGCACATCGGGCTACCAGTCCCTACAATTTTGCCAAGTTTCGTGGAAATCCATTCAGCCGTTCGAGCTAAAAGTGAGTCCAACCGCCCTATGGAAATGAAGGAAATGAATGGGTAATTTGTAATTAGGAAATAGCTAATCGCAAACTAGGAATGGTAAAGAATCGCTATTTATTCCTTAAAGTTCGCTATTTAGGAAATGCAAAAAACTTTGATGATACATATGGCGGTTCATCTCTAACAAGATAAGAAGCATAGGGATAGATTTATGATGACTGGCGCATCACCAGGGATGTGAAAGTCATTCTGTGCCGCTGTTCCGTCACCTATGGTGTGCTGCATTTACAATGCGGCGCATCATGGGGCAAAAACAGCACAGATGCGTGATGTATCTGTGCCGTAAAGGTGGCGCATTGCTGGAGTTGTATCGCAAGTGTGATGAAGCTCCAGCAAGGGTCGGGGGTGCCCCTGTCGCAGGGTTTCTGTTCTCACACAGAACTGTGGACAGAGGATTGGAACCTCGGCGAATTAGGGTGTCCCAAAACTCACGTTAGTAATCAAAAACCCTTAGCAAGCTAGGTACAGTGTCACATTGGATATAACAAACTCTCAATGTTTAGACAATCCAGAATATGAACTTATAGTACCTCAGGATACGTGGAACTCATGAACAGTCGGTCGTTATATATTTCTTAGAAACCAGAACATGGAGTTAAGAAGAACACATGTGTATTTGAAATGTTTATTTACTAATGCCGTCTTCTCAGGCGTAGTATCTTAGATAATACAAGTACACATATTATCAGTAGCAAAATTACCAGCATAGTTTCTAGTACATAAAAAGCGAATGGTGATAGTATGTTAACATGCTGTAAATGAATAAGAGTTAGCAACACTTATAAGCAGCCGCGGGCCGTGGAGGGAGTTACGGTGAGGCAGGGAGGCGGGGAGGGGGAGAAGCAGGGTGGAGAATACAAGTACACATATTATCAGTAGCAAAATTACCAGCATAGTTACTAGTACATAAAAAGCGAATGGTGATAGTATGTTAACATGCTGTAAATGAATAAGAGTTAGCAACACTTATAAGCAGCCGCGGGCCGTGGAGGGAGTTACGGTGGGGCAGGGAGGCGGGGAGGGGGAGGGGCAGGGTGGAGAGGGCTCCACCCTGAGCCCTCCCCCTCCCCGCCTCCCTGCCTCACCGTAACTCCCTCCACGGCCCGCGGCTGCTTATATCTCACCCTCCCTAATACACATATTATAATATTTGCTAAGAAGGTCTCTTTGTGTTGGTTTAGGGCGTGCCCATACTTTAGTGTCTTAGATTTGAAGGAATCACATCAGCATACACCAGCTCTCTCTTCATGTGAACCGCATCAAGTGTTGTGTATGTGTGTTCGGCAAAGTAATATAAAACCCGCCTCATGCCCAGAATTGGCAGAAGTTGCACTTATGTTATGAGTATGAAGTCGTGGAGATCAGACCTCATAACAATTCTGTATCGTGTTGTTCTTGAAACTTTAGCACTCGCTGTACAGATATAGTTTAACAAGCAAAGCAGATAGTAGAGCAATAACATATTATTCTCATGTAAACCACGATGAACTACTAGGTTGAAAGCTAAAGCAACAACTAAGTGTCGTGTGCAGAAGTTGCAAAAAAGGAAAAATGGCGTTTAAACCGGTAATGAGCCCATGCTAACTTAACACGGTGTAAAGATATCCAGGACCTAGATGACACCTCCCCATGATCCGGAAATGAACTGAATAAGATAATAGAAGTGCCATCTCATGAGAGCAGATTGCAAGTTTATATGTGGACGGTCCGCAAGGTAAAGCATTAAAAACTAGGAAAATTTAATGCTAAAGAAAAATAAAACAGCCAAGTACTTTATCGAGTCTTAAGCCAATAGGCAAGGTAAATAATAAAAACTTGACAAATAAGTCAATGAATTGTCAATAAAATGCTAGTACTCAGCATATCAAACATGAAAAAGGTCTATGACATAACTGTGTATGCAAAATAAGCTGCAACAGCCTCCCATAGGAAGTCACCGTCTTCATCCGAAAACAGTTCAGCCATCCAATTTAGAAGCGGAAAAGAACATACGTGCTCTCCCAGCACCGGATCCTCTATGACCATCAGAGGACAGCTCGGTGGGTTTTCAACAAAGCTCTGTTCCAAGAAAGACTGTGCTGCCGCCAGTAAATTCCAGGGACCAATTAGTCCATGCATCAATGCCACAGCCATAATCCTTTCGCCAGGACAAACCAACTCGTGAGTAATGATAGGAGTCATCAGCTGATTAAAGTCGACGTCAGGAGAAACCGGTCCGCAGAGACACAAATCAATGGCCCAATCGAAATCACAGGTCAGGCAGCGAAATACAGGCTGGACACAGGTGAAGTAGGAGAATCGAAAAGATAATCCATATGCCGTGCTTAATATCGCCAACGGCATTGTGCCATAATATTCTAGCATGCGATTGCGGAACAGTGTCAGCAGCTGCAGGGCGGGAGGTTGCATAGGAGGGACATCCATATTTAAAAATGTAAAAAAGCACAAGAGCGTCCGCTGGTAATGCAAGTAAAAATGGCAATCCACGAAGCAGAGTGGAGAAAATAGAATGAAAGAAAGCAGGGATGACTCCAAAGATTTTCTCAAATGAAGTCACGAGACCACTGGTAACAACTTTAAAAAAGTGCGCCAGGGCCTTTGTGGAGGATGCGTTAAAGATAGTCCGAACCATCTTGCTGAAATTGAAAGGCAAATCTGAATTGAAAAGGGTCTGCACCTCTGTACGGGTGTTCGCTATGTGAAGCACGAAAGTTTCACGGGCCGAACTCAAGGCCACCTCTCTCTGAGACAAAAGAGCTCTTATTCTTGCCATGCCGTTGAAATCTGCTCCCAAGGTTGGTATTTGTGGCCAGATTGAAAACTCCCTATGTTCATGTGTGGGAGGAAATAGAACATTTCTGCAGCAAATAACCCGTTCACTTACTGTTACGATAAAAGGAATACTTTTAATTAACCCAGAACAATCTTCATTATTGAGCATCAAATAACTACCATTTTCCAACAATTTGAACGTGGGGATGATAGCAGGAACTGGCGTGCCTTGCAACACGCAAGCCATATTTGGTCGGTGTTTGTTGCATGAACCGTGTAACTGTATGTGCCTACACATTAGTGAATGATCTGGCGTCTCCATGCATTCCTCTCCATTCAGATAAACTTCTTGATCATCTTTGAAACATCTGTATGTGTATGGAAGCGACCAGACCTCATGAAGAAAAGCACTACCTAAAGGTTCATAACGACCTATTGGTATATATTTCATACAATTTGAAAACTTATATAAAGCAAAAGGCAGCGTTATTAAACCGTGGATAAGGCACGTTGCCAAAAAATCCGCAATCCTCTGCTGATGATGTCACTGAGCATGTCATGAATGATGTAATATGTGACATCATCAGCAGTGGATTACGGGTAATAGTATCTCTAGTTTACTCCCCTATAGCTGTCTTTCTTTTAACATAAGTGTCTGTTTCCTTCCCTTATACTTACTGTTTTTGGTTCGCTTCCAGTTCGCGTACCGGCGAGCGAACTGGGAAGCGAACTAAGAGAAATAGAGGTTGGCACAGTTCCAAATATTGTACCAATTTTTTAATAACGGGGAGGTAGTTCTGAAAAGAACTTTTTTTTTATTGTTTTTGTTGTTTTATATTTTTTTTATTATTTTTCGGAACATTTTTTTACTTTTTTTGAATTTTTCTGAACAGTTTTATATTTTTTGGGGTTTTTCTTGGAGGGGGCAATGAAAACGATTCATCGTAAAGGGCTCAACAGGAGCAACAAAACAAAAAAAAAGTATTTATTATTTTGGGCGTTTCGTACAAACTTGCATATGATAGTCAATAGCTCTGTTGATCAGAGTGATGCTTCTTTCTCCGTAGCAAATGAATCCATCGCAAAATACGCAGATGTGTTTTACTTCACCAAATCTCATTTGTATATTTGGCACCATCTCCCTGCCCTCTGGTCCCGTTACTTCCGGTACAACAGATCTTCTGGCCATAATAGGGAGATTATCTAGGTCGTTCCGAAACTGTGCAGCACTGTAGTTGTTAGGATGCCACCTAGTCATATGGCGATGCATTGTGTAGTTTCCGAAACTGTATTTTTTCTCGGTTCCTCTGGACAGTCTATCTTGACATATAAGGCAAGTTACGTATCTTGCATTTATTTTTTTCTGACCTTTGGGAATTTTAAAAAATTGCCAAATGAAGTTTTCTTTCCGGTGAGACGTCCTGGGCTCCTCAGGCAAAAACTGCCTCTCTTCCTGCTCTTCCTCGTCTTCCTCTTCTTCCTCTTCTTGCTGAATTATAACTTGAGCAGGTGGTCCACTCTTCCTTGGATGTGGTGGAGGTTGTGGGGAAGCACCAGCTGAAGCTACTAAAGAAGCCATTGCTCAGTGATCACAAAGGGTCTTTCTCTCACAATGATGAAAGTCAGAGTGAGGAAAGAAGGAGGGATTTTCATCATTTGGGAAAAACAAGAGTTCTCAACCAATGAAAAGTGTTCATTTTAGATTATATGACCTAGTCTTACATCATTAGGAAACCAAAAGTGAAATGAACCAATGAAAAGTGTTATTACCAAGTCACATGACCTGCTGTGTTTACGTTAAGCGCTTTGCAGGGCCTCCCGGTTTGCTTCCAGAAACCTGCGCTTTGCGACTCGCTTCGCGTACCAGTTCGCTAACGTAGCACGTCATATGACGTATCACGCGACAACGTGAAACGTCATGCGGACGGGAGGCGTCACGATGTTGTTTTCTAACGCGGCACTTGCGGTAAAGAAACGTTTACCGGCTCGCGGTCTATTTCGCGGCATCAAGGTCAGCTAACGGGAAGCTTCCCGATTCGCAAAGCGGGAACAAAGAAAATAAAATATTTTAAAAAAAAATTATTCATAAACATATAAAATATATTTTTGGATTTAAAGAAGAATACATTTTACAGCTACAGATATTAGCTGTTAAAAAACCAATGAAATTCACTGAAAAAACCATAGGTTATAGACCATATATAGTTAGGAATTAGCATTTACAAAACCTTGAAAATTCACTGAAAAAACCATAGGTTATAGACCATATATAGTTAGGAATTAGCATTTACAAAACCTTATTTTACTCACACAAAACCATTGAAATTCCATATATAGTTAGTTGCACTAACTATATATCGCGCATCCGCAATCCACTGCTGATGATGTCACATATTACATCATTCATGACATGGTCAGTGACATCACTGATGACATCTCAAATGACATCACTGATGACATCTCATTTGACATCAATGACCACATCACTGATGATATCATTCATGTGACAATACAATGCATCTCCTCACATTTTAATATAACCTCTGTTACAACCAGTGTTAAATTCAGAGTATAATTTTGGAAACCATTGACACACCAATACTAGTTACTACATACGCACTCACTGATTCCTACGTCTACACACACATTCACTCATTCATCCATACAATCATTCATACATACAATCACTCATCTTTACAACACTATCATATGCACTCATACACCTATACAGACATTTACACTCTGTTGCTCATCCATGGAGTTACTCACACACCTAGTCAGTCATGCAAAGAATCAATCACACCTCCATTTTCTAATCTATACAGTTAAACATAGAGCACCTTACATTTTCAAACATATACTAACACATACTTACTCTCTTATACAATCACTGATACAAGTACACATTGATCTGCACAGAGTCACACACCTCCCAACCAGCCACCCACACACTCAGTCTCCCATACAAATACTTGGCCAACCAATCAATAACCCATATAGCCACTCATATAGCTACTGATCAACACATGCAGCAGCTTGCACAACAACAGACATACTGATGCAAACTTTCACACAGTTTAGTCACTAACCTATGCATTCAGTAGGACGCATTTAATCACTCACTCATACAGTCAACCACGCACCTACTAAAACCTTCATTCAGACACTTATACATCTACTCATTCTTCAATATGTAAAACATATTTTAACTTTACAGAAACATACAGTCACTGGATGTTGTCATCAGTGATGTCATTTGAGATGTCATCAGTGATGTCATCAGTGATGTCACTGACCATGTCATGAATGATGTAATATGTGACATCATCAGCAGTGGATTGCGGATGCGCGATATATAGTTAGTGCAACTAACTATATATGGAATTTCAATGGTTTTGTGTGAGTAAAATAAGGTTTTGTAAATGCTAATTCCTAACTATATATGGTCTATAACCTATGGTTTTTTCAGTGAATTTTCAAGGTTTTGTAAATGCTAATTCCTAACTATATATGGTCTATAACCTATGGTTTTTTCAGTGAATATATATATATATATAACATCTCTATGGCAAAATGAAACCCCTCATTTTGTTCCTTTGCAAATTAAATGTTTTAAGTGTTAACACTTTATTCCAATCAAGATGACTTCAGGTGTGCCATACTTTTGTCATAAGTAAGACTGTTAGCGCTCTAGTTGTTCTTTAGAACACTCTGGGACATTCTGTCACTGGGCTATAGTTGGGCTACATCTGGCTGATATTTGGGCTACATTTGGGCTCTTTTGTCTCTGGTGGCCATCTTTGGGCTACATTGGGCTACATTGGGCTACATTGGGCTACATTGGGCTCCAACATATATATAGCCCAATGTAGCCCAATATATATTTTTCAAAGTTAATTTTCGTAAAAACCACTGGAGCATATATCTTGAGACATAGCAAAGGCACATCGGGCTACCAGTCCCTACAATTTTGCCAAGTTTTGTGGAAATCCATTCAGCCGTTCGAGCTAAAAGTGAGTCCAACCGCCCTATGGAAAACTCAATGTTAAAAACACGTTTTGGGACCCCGCTGTTTTCTCGGCCCCCGCTTGACGAAACCCCCCCAAATTTTCAGGGGCTGCTCAGAAACAAAATGTGCCATTTTCCTGAAAATTTCAGCCAATTCCGTCAACAAACGCCAAAGTTATTAGACATAGAATTTTCAGAAATCCCATAGAGAAAAAATCCTAACTATATATACCTACTGGCTATCGCCAGTAGGTAATATATATAACATTTCTATGGCAAAATGAAACCCCTCGTTTTGTTCCTTTGCAAATTAAATGTTTTAAGTGTTAACACTTTATTCCAATCAAGATGACTTCAGGTGTGCCATACTTTTGTCATAAGTAAGACTGTTAGCGCTCTAGTTGTTCTTAAGAACACTCTGGGACATTCTGTCAATGGGCTATAGTTGGGCTACATCTGGCCGATATTTGGGCTACACATGGGCTCTTTTGTCTCTGGTGGCCATCTTTGGGCTACATTGGGCTACATTGGGCTACATTGGGCTACATTGGGCTCCAACATATATATAGCCCAATGTAGCCCAATATATATTTTTCAAAGTTAATTTTCGTAAAAACCACTGGAGCATATATCTTGAGACATAGCAAAGGCACATCGGGCTACCAGTCCCTACAATTTTGCCAAGTTTTGTGGAAATCCATTCAGCCGTTCGAGCTAAAAGTGAGTCCAACCGCCCTATGGAAAACTCAATGTT